>NC_135237.1:404876060-405188560 GCF_051348905.1 Ranitomeya variabilis
GATTTTTTGACGTTTTCAGGTTTTGCGAAAAATCACTTAATTCTCCTACTTCTACATCTAGAGGGTTAAAACTATGTTGGAAAGCATCCCAAAACAGTTCCCAAAGAGGGGGTATAGTGCGTGTTTGATTAGTGGAAAAAAAAATTTTGGCTGAAAATCTTCCAATTTTGGCTTGGCCGGGTATCAGATTTTTTTACGTTTTCAGGTTTTGCGAAAAATCACTTAATTCTCCTACTTCTACATCTAGGGGGTTAAAACTATGTTGCAAAGCATCCCAAAAGAGTTCCCAAAAAGGGGGTATAGTGCGTGTTTGATTTGTGGAAAAAAAAATTTTGGCTGAAAATCAGCCATTTTTGGCTTGGCCGGGTATTAGATTTTTTGACGTTTTCAGGTTTTGCGAAAAATCACTTAATTCTCCTGCTTCTACATCTAGAGGGTTAAAACTATGTTGGAAAGCATCCCAAAAGAGTTCCCAAAGAGGGGGTATAGTGCGTGTTTGATTTGTGGAAAATAAAAATTTGAATGAAAATCAGCCATTTTTGGCTTGGCGGGTTTTTGATTTTTTGACGTTTCAGGTTTTGCGAAAAATCACTTAATTCTCCTACTTCTACATCTAGAGGGTTAAAACTATGTTGGAAAGCATCCCAAAAGAGTTCCCATAGAGGGGGTATAGTGCGTGTTTGATTTGTGGAAAAAAAATTTTTGGCTGAAAATCAGCCATTTTTGGCTTGGCCGGGTATTAGATTTTTTGACGTTTTCAGGTTTTGCGAAAAATCACTTAATTCTCCTACTTCTACATCTAGAGGGTTAAAACTATGTTGGAAAGCATCCCAAAAGAGTTCCCAAAGAGTGGGTATAGTGCGTGTTTGATTTGTGGAAAAAAATTTTTGAATGAAAATCAGCCATTTTTGGCTTGGCCGGGTATTAGATTTTTTGAAGTTTCAGGTTTTGCGAAAAATCACTTAATTCTCCTACTTCTACATCTAGAGGGTTAAAACTATGTTGGAAAGCATCCCAAAAGAGTTCCCAAAGAGGGGGTATAGTGCGTGTTTGATTTGTGGAAAAAAAAATTTGGATGAAAATCAGCCATTTTTGGCTTGGCCGGGTATTAGATTTTTTGACGTTTCAGGTTTTGCGAAAAATCACTTAATTCTCCTACTTCTACATCTAGAGGGTTAAAACTATGTTGGAAAGCATCCCAAAAGAGTTCCCAAAGAGGGGGTATAGTGCGTGTTTGATTTGTGGAAAAAAAATTTTTGAATGAAAATCAGCCATTTTTGGCTTGGCCGGGTATTAGATTTTTTGACGTTTCAGGTTTTGCGAAAAATCACTTAATTCTCCTACTTCTACATCTAGAGGGTTAAAACTATGTTGGAAAGCATCCCAAAAGAGTTCCCAAAGAGGGGGTATAGTGCGTGTTTGATTTGTGGAAAAAAAAAATTTTGGCTGAAAATCAGCCATTTTTGGCTTGGCCGGGTATTAGATTTTTTGACGTTTTCAGGTTTTGCGAAAAATCACTTAATTCTCCTACTTCTACATCTAGAGGGTTAAAACTATGTTGGAAAGCATCCCAAAAGAGTTCCCAAAGAGGGGGTATAGTGCGTGTTTGATTTGTGGAAAAAAAAAATTTGAATGAAAATCAGCCATTTTTGGCTTGGCGGGTTTTTGATTTTTTGACGTTTCAGGTTTTGCGAAAAATCACTTAATTCTCCTACTTCTACATCTAGAGGGTTAAAACTATGTTGGAAAGCATCCCAAAAGAGTTCCCAAAGAGGGGGTATAGTGCGTGTTTGATTTGTGGAAAAAAAATTTTTGGCTGAGAATCAGCCATTTTTGGCTTGGCCGGGTATTAGATTTTTTGACGTTTTCAGGTTTTGTTAAAAATCACTTAATTCTCCTACTTCTACATCTAGAGGGTTAAAACTATGTTGGAAAGCATCCCAAAAGAGTTCCCAAAGAGTGGGTATAGTGCGTGTTTGATTTGTGGAAAAAAATTTTTGAATGAAAATCAGCCATTTTTGGCTTGGCCGGGTATTAGATTTTTTGAAGTTTCAGGTTTTGCGAAAAATCACTTAATTCTCCTACTTCTACATCTAGAGGGTTAAAACTATGTTGGAAAGCATCCCAAAAGAGTTCCCAAAGAGGGGGTATAGTGTGTGTTTGATTTGTGGAAAAAAAAATTTGGATGAAAATCAGCCATTTTTGGCTTGGCCGGGTATTAGATTTTTTGACGTTTCAGGTTTTGCGAAAAATCACTTAATTCTCCTACTTCTACATCTAGAGGGTTAAAACTATGTTGGAAAGCATCCCAATAGAGTTCCCAAAGAGGGGGTATAGTGCGTGTTTGATTTGTGGAAAAAAAATTTTGAATGAAAATCAGCCATTTTTGGCTTGGCCGGGTATTAGATTTTTTGACGTTTCAGGTTTTGCGAAAAATCACTTAATTCTCCTACTTCTACATCTAGAGGGTTAAAACTATGTTGGAAAGCATCCCAAAAGAGTTCCCAAAGAGGGGGTATAGTGCGTGTTTGATTTGTGGAAAAAAAAATTTTGGCTGAAAATCTTCCAATTTTGGCTTGGCCGGGTATCAGATTTTTTTACGTTTTCAGGTTTTGCGAAAAATCACTTAATTCTCCTACTTCTACATCTAGGGGGTTAAAACTATGTTGGAAAGTATCCCAAAAGAGTTCCCAAAAAGGGGGTATAGTGCGTGTTTGATTTGTGAAAAAAAAAAATTTGGCTGAAAATCAGCCATTTTTGGCTTGGCCGGGTATTAGATTTTTTGACGTTTTCAGGTTTTGCGAAAAATCACTTAATTCTCCTACTTCTACATCTAGAGGGTTAAAACTATGTTGGAAAGCATCCCAAAAGAGTTCCCAAAGAGGGGGTATAGTGCGTGTTTGATTTGTGGAAAAAAAAATTTTGGCTGAAAATCAGCCATTTTTGGCTTGGCCGGGTATTAGATTTTTTGACGTTTCAGGTTTTGCGAAAAATCACTTAATTCTCCTACTTCTACATCTAGAGGGTTAAAACTATGTTGGAAAGCATCCCAAAAGAGTTCCCAAAGAGGGGGTATAGTGCGTGTTTGATTTGTGGAAAAAAAAATTTGGATGAAAATCAGCCATTTTTGGCTTGGCCGGGTATTAGATTTTTTGACGTTTTCAGGTTTTGCGAAAAATCACTTAATTCTCCTACTTCTACATCTAGAGAGTTAAAACTATGTTGGAAAGCATCCCAAAAGAGTTCCCAAAGAGGGGGTATAGTGCGTGTTTGATTTGTGGAAAAAAAAATTTTGGATGAAAATCAGCCATTTTTGGCTTGGCCGGTATTAGATTTTTTGACGTTTTCAGGTTTTGCGAAAAATCACTTAATTCTCCTACTTCTACATCTAGAGGGTTAAAACTATGTTGGAAAGCATCCCAAAAGAGTTCCCAAAGAGGGGGTATAGTGTGTGTTTGATTTGTGGAAAAAAAAATTTGGATGAAAATCAGCCATTTTTGGCTTGGCCGGGTATTAGATTTTTTGACGTTTTCAGGTTTTGCGAAAAATCACTTAATTCTCCTACTTCTACATCTAGAGGGTTAAAACTATGTTGGAAAGCATCCCAAAAGAGTTCCCAAAGAGGGGGTATAGTGCGTGTTTGATTTGTGGAAAAAAAAATTTGGATCAAAATCAGCCATTTTTGGCTTGGCCGGGTATTAGATTTTTTGACATTTTCAGGTTTTCGAAAAATCACTTAATTCTCCTACTTCTCCTACTTCTACATCTAGAGGGTTAAAACTATGTTGGAAAGCATCCCAAAAGAGTTCCCAAAGAGGGGGTATAGTGCGTATTTGATTTGTGAAAAAAGTTTTTTGGCTAAAAATCAGCCATTTTTGGCTTGGCCGGGTATTAGATTTTTTGACGTTTTCAGGTTTTGTGAAAAATCACTTAGTTCTCCTACTTCTACATCTAGAGGGTTAAAACTATGTTGGAAAGCATCCCAAAAGAGTTCCCAAAGAGGGGGTATAGTGTGTGTTTGTTTTGTGGAAAAAATAAATTTTGGATGAAAATCAGCCATTTTTGGCTTGGCTGGGTATTAGATTTTTTGACGTTTTCAGGTTTTGCGAAAAATCACTTAATTCTCATACTTCTACATCTAGAGGGTTAAAACTATGTTGGAAAGCATCCCAAAAGAGTTCCCAAAGAGGGGATATAGTGCGTGTTTGATTTGTGGAAAAAAACTTTGGCTGAAAATCAGCCATTTTTGGCTTGGCCGGGTATTAGATTTTTTGACGTTTTCAGGTTTTGCGAAAAATCACTTAATTCTCCTACTTCTACATCTAGAGGGTTACAACTATGTTGGAAAGCATCCTAAAAGAGTTCCCAAAGAGGGGGTATAGTGCGTATTTGATTTGTGGAAAAAAAGTTTTTTGGCTAAAAATCAGCCATTTTTGGCTTGGCCGGGTATTAGATTTTTTGACGTTTTCAGGTTTTGCGAAAAATAACTTCATTCTCCTACTTCTACATCTAGAGGGTTAAAACTATGTTGGAAAGCATCCCAAAAGAGTTACCAAAGAGCGGGTATAGTGTGTGTTTGATTTGTGGAAAAAAATTTTTGGGATGAAAATCAGCCATTTTTGGCTTGGCCGGGTATTAGATTTTTTGACGTTTTCAGGTTTTGCGAAAAATCACTTAATTCTCCTACTTCTACATCTAGAGGGTTAAAACTATGTTGGAAAGCATCCCAAAAGAGTTCCCAAAGAGGGGGTATAGTGCGTGTTTGATTTGTGGAAAAAAAAAAATTGGATGAAAATCAGCCATTTTTGGCTTGGCCGGGTATTAGATTTTTTGACGTTTTCAGGTTTTGCGAAAAATCACTTAATTCTCCTACTTCTACATCTAGAGGGTTAAAACTATGTTGGAAAGCATCCCAAAAGAGTTCCCAAAGAGGGGGTATAGTGCGTGTTTGATTTGTGGAAAAAAAAATTTGGATGAAAATCAGCCATTTTTGGCTTGGCCGGGTATTAGATTTTTTGACATTTTCAGGTTTTCGAAAAATCACTTAATTCTCCTACTTCTCCTACTTCTACATCTAGAGGGTTAAAACTATGTTGGAAAGCATCCCAAAAGAGTTCCCAAAGAGGGGGTATAGTGCGTATTTGATTTGTGAAAAAAGTTTTTTGGCTAAAAATCAGCCATTTTTGGCTTGGCCGGGTATTAGATTTTTTGACGTTTTCAGGTTTTGTGAAAAATCACTTAGTTCTCCTACTTCTACATCTAGAGGGTTAAAACTATGTTGGAAAGCATCCCAAAAGAGTTCCCAAAGAGGGGGTATAGTGCGTGTTTGATTTGTGGAAAAAAAAAAATTGGATGAAAATCAGCCATTTTTGGCTTGGCCGGGTATTAGATTTTTTGACGTTTTCAGGTTTTGCGAAAAATCACTTAATTCTCCTACTTCTACATCTAGAGGGTTAAAACTATGTTGGAAAGCATCCCAAAAGAGTTCCCAAAGAGGGGGTATAGTGCGTGTTTGATTTGTGGAAAAAAAAATTTGGATGAAAATCAGCCATTTTTGGCTTGGCCGGGTATTAGATTTTTTGACATTTTCAGGTTTTCGAAAAATCACTTAATTCTCCTACTTCTCCTACTTCTACATCTAGAGGGTTAAAACTATGTTGGAAAGCATCCCAAAAGAGTTCCCAAAGAGGGGGTATAGTGCGTATTTGATTTGTGAAAAAAGTTTTTTGGCTAAAAATCAGCCATTTTTGGCTTGGCCGGGTATTAGATTTTTTGACGTTTTCAGGTTTTGTGAAAAATCACTTAGTTCTCCTACTTCTACATCTAGAGGGTTAAAACTATGTTGGAAAGCATCCCAAAAGAGTTCCCAATGAGGGGGTATAGTGCGTGTTTGATTTGTGGAAAAAAAAATTTTGGCTGAAAATCTGCCAATTTTGTCTTGGCTGGGTATTAGATTTTTTGACGTTTTCAGGTTTTGCGAAAAATCACTTAATTCTCCTACTTCTACATCTAGAGGGTTAAAACTATGTTGGAAAGCATCCCAAAAGAGTTCCCAAAGAGGGGATATAGTGCGTGTTTGATTTGTGGAAAAAAACTTTGGCTGAAAATCAGCCATTTTTGGCTTGGCCGGGTATTAGATTTTTTGACGTTTTCAGGTTTTGCGAAAAATCACTTAATTCTCCTACTTCTACATCTAGAGGGTTACAACTATGTTGGAAAGCATCCTAAAAGAGTTCCCAAAGAGGGGGTATAGTGCGTATTTGATTTGTGGAAAAAAGTTTTTTGGCTAAAAATCAGCCATTTTTGGCTTGGCCGGGTATTAGATTTTTTGACGTTTTCAGGTTTTGCGAAAAATCACTTAATTCTCCTACTTCTACATCTAGAGGGTTAAAACTATGTTGGAAAGCATCCCAAAAGAGTTCCCAAAGAGCGGGTATAGTGTGTGTTTGATTTGTGGAAAAAAATTTTTGGGATGAAAATCAGCCATTTTTGGCTTGGCCGGGTATTAGATTTTTTGACGTTTTCAGGTTTTGCGAAAAATCACTTAATTCTCCTACTTCTACATCTAGAGGGTTAAAACTATGTTGGAAAGCATCCCAAAAGAGTTCCCAAAGAGGGGGTATAGTGCGTGTTTGATTTGTGGAAAAAAAAAATTGGATGAAAATCAGCCATTTTTGGCTTGGCCGGGTATTAGATTTTTTGACGTTTTCAGGTTTTGCGAAAAATCACTTAATTCTCCTACTTCTACATCTAGAGGGTTAAAACTATGTTGGAAAGCATCCCAAAAGAGTTCCCAAAGAGGGGGTATAGTGCGTGTTTGATTTGTGGAAAAAAAAATTTGGCTGAAAATCAGCCATTTCTGGCTTGGCCGGGTATTAGATTTTTTGACGTTTTCAGGTTTTGTGAAAAATCACTTAATTCTCCTACTTCTACATCTAGAGGGTTAATACTATGTTGGAAAGCATCCCAAAAGAGTTCCCAAAGAGGGGGTATAGTGCATATTTGATTTGTGGAAAAAAAAATTTGGGCTGAAAATCTGCCAATTTTGGCTTGGCCGGGTATCAGATTTTTTTACGTTTTCAGCTTTTGCGAAAAATCACTTAATTCTCCTACTTCTACATCTAGAGGGTTAAAACTATGTTGGAAAGCATCCCAAAAGAGTTCCCAAAGAGGGGGTATAGTGCGTGTTTGATTTGTGGAGAAAAATTTTTTGGATGAAAATCAGCCATTTTTGGCTTGGCCGGGTATTAGATTTTTTGACGTTTTCAGGTTTTGCGAAAAATCACTTAATTCTCCTACTTCTACATCTAGAGGGTTAAAACTATGTTGGAAAGCATCCCAAAAGAGTTCCCAAAGAGGGGGTATAGTGCGTGTTTGATTTGTGGAAAAAAAAAATTTGGCTGAAAATCAGCCATTTTTGGCTTGGCCGGGTATTAGATTTTTTGACGTTTTCAGGTTTTGCGAAAAATCACTTAATTCTCCTACTTCTACATCTAGAGGGTTAAAACTATGTTGGAAAGCATCCCAAAAGAGTTCCCAATGAGGGGGTATAGTGCGTGTTTGATTTGTGGAAAAAAAAATTTTAGCTGAAAATCAGCCATTTTTGGCTTGGCCGGGTATTAGATTTTTTTAAGTTTTCAGGTTTTGCAAAAAATCACTTAATTCTCTTACTTCTACATCTAGAGGATTAAAACTATGTTGGAAAGCATCCCAAAAGAGTTCCCAAAGAGGGGGTATAGTGCGTGTTTGATTTGTGGAAAAAAATTTTTGGATGAAAATCAGCCATTTTTGGCTTGGCTGGGTATTAGATTTTTTGACGTTTTCAGGTTTTGCGAAAAATCACTTAATTCCCCTACTTCTACATCTAGAGGGTTAAAACTATGTTGGAAAGCATCCCAAAAGAGTTCCCAAAGAGGGGGTATAGTGCATGTTTGATTTGTGGGAAAAAAAATTTTGGCTGAAAATCTGCCAATTTTGGCTTAGCCGGGTATCAGATTTTTTGATGTTTTCAGGTTTTGCGAAAAATCACTTAATTCCCCTACTTCTATATCTAGAGGGTTCAAACTATGTTGGAAAGCATCCCAAAAGAGTTCCCAATGAGGGGGTATAGTGCGTGTTTGATTTGTGGAAAAAAAAATTTTAGCTGAAAATCAGCCATTTTTGGCTTGGCCGGGTATTAGATGTTTTTAAGTTTTCAGGTTTTGCAAAAAATCACTTAATTCTCTTACTTCTACATCTAGAGGATTAAAACTATGTTGGAAAGCATCCCAAAAGAGTTCCCAAAGAGGGGGTATAGTGCGTGTTTGATTTGTGGAAAAAAATATTTTGGCTGAAAATCAGCCATTTTTGGCGTGGCCGGGTATTAGATTTTTTGACGTTTTCAGGTTTTGCGAAAAATCACTTAATTCTCCTACTTCTACATCTAGAGGGTTAAAACTATGTTGGAAAGCATCCCAAAAGAGTTCCCAAAGAGCGGGTATAGTGTGTGTTTGATTTTTGGAAAAAATTTTTGGGATGAAAATCAGCCATTTTTGGCTTGGCCGGGTATTAGATTTTTTGACGTTTTCAGGTTTTGCGAAAAATCACTTAATTCTCCTACTTCTACATCTAGAGGGTTAAAACTATGTTGGAAAGCATCCCAAAAGAGTTCCCAAAGAGCGGGTATAGTGTGTGTTTTTTATTTTTGGAAAAAAGTTTTTTGGCTAAAAATCAGCCATTTTTGGCTTGGCCGGGTATTAGATTTTTTGACGTTTTCAGGTTTTGTGAAAAATCACTTAATTCTCCTACTTCTACATCTAGAGGGTTAATACTATGTTGGAAAGCATCCCAAAAGAGTTCCCAAAGAGGGGGTATAGTGCATATTTGATTTGTGGAAAAAAAAATTTGGGCTGAAAATCTGCCAATTTTGGCTTGGCCGGGTATCAGATTTTTTTACGTTTTCAGGTTTTGCGAAAAATCACTTAATTCTCCTACTTCTACATCTAGAGGGTTAAAACTATGTTGGAAAGCATCCCAAAAGAGTTCCCAAAGAGGGGGTATAGTGCGTGTTTGATTTGTGGAAAAAAAAAATTGGATGAAAATCAGCCATTTTTGGCTTGGCCGGGTATTAGATTTTTTGACGTTTTCAGGTTTTGCGAAAAATCACTTAATTCTCCTACTTCTACATCTAGAGGGTTAAAACTATGTTGGAAAGCATCCCAAAAGAGTTCCCAAAGAGGGGGTATAGTGCGTGTTTGATTTGTGGAAAAAAAATTTGGCTGAAAATCAGCCATTTCTGGCTTGGCCGGGTATTAGATTTTTTGACGTTTTCAGGTTTTGTGAAAAATCACTTAATTCTCCTACTTCTACATCTAGAGGGTTAATACTATGTTGGAAAGCATCCCAAAAGAGTTCCCAAAGAGGGGGTATAGTGCATATTTGATTTGTGGAAAAAAAAATTTGGGCTGAAAATCTGCCAATTTTGGCTTGGCCGGGTATTAGATTTTTTGACGTTTTCAGCTTTTGCGAAAAATCACTTAATTCTCCTACTTCTACATCTAGAGGGTTAAAACTATGTTGGAAAGCATCCCAAAAGAGTTCCCAAAGAGGGGGTATACTGCGTGATTGATTTGTGGAAAAAAGCTTTTTGCCTAAAAATCAGCCATTTTTGGCTTGGCCGGGTATTAGATTTTTTGACGTTTTCAGGTTTTGCAAAAAATCACTTAATTCTCCTACTTCTACATCTAGAGGGTTAAAACTATGTTGGAAAGCATCCCAAAAGAGTTCCCAATGAGGGGGTATAGTGTGTGTTTGATTTGTGGAAAAAAAATTTTGGATGAAAATCAGCCATTTTTGGCTTGGCTGGGTATTAGATTTTTTGACGTTTTCAGGTTTTGCGAAAAATCACTTAATTCCCCTACTTCTACATCTAGAGGGTTAAAACTATGTTGGAAAGCATCCCAAAAGAGTTCCCAAAGAGGGGGTATAGTGCATGTTTGATTTGTGGGAAAAAAAATTTTGGCTGAAAATCTGCCAATTTTGGCTTAGCCGGGTATCAGATTTTTTGATGTTTTCAGGTTTTGCGAAAAATCACTTAATTCCCCTACTTCTACATCTAGAGGGTTCAAACTATGTTGGAAAGCATCCCAAAAGAGTTCCCAATGAGGGGGTATAGTGCGTGTTTGATTTGTGGAAAAAAAAATTTTTAGCTGAAAATCAGCCATTTTTGGCTTGGCCGGGTATTAGATTATTTTAAGTTTTCAGGTTTTGCAAAAAATCACTTAAATCTCTTACTTCTACATCTAGAGGATTAAAACTATGTTGGAAAGCATCCCAAAAGAGTTCCCAAAGAGGGGGTATAGTGCGTGTTTGATTTGTGGAAAAAAATATTTTGGCTGAAAATCAGCCATTTTTGGCGTGGCCGGGTATTAGATTTTTTGACGTTTTCAGGTTTTGCGAAAAATCACTTAATTCTCCTACTTCTACATCTAGAGGGTTAAAACTATGTTGGAAAGCATCCCAAAAGAGTTCCCAAAGAGGGGGTATAGTGCGTGTTTGATTTGTGGAAAAAAAATTTTTGGCTGAAAATCAGCCATTTTTGGCTTGGCCGGGTATTAGATTTTTTGACGTTTTCAGGTTTTGTGAAAAATCACTTAATTCTCCTACTTCTACATCTAGAGGGTTAATACTATGTTGGAAAGCATCCCAAAAGAGTTCCCAAAGAGGGGGTATAGTGCATATTTGATTTGTGGAAAAAACAATTTGGGCTGAAAATCTGCCAATTTTGGCTTGGCCGGGTATCAGATTTTTTTACGTTTTCAGCTTTTGCGAAAAATCACTTAATTCTCCTACTTCTACATCTAGAGGGTTAAAACTATGTTGGAAAGCATCCCAAAAGAGTTCCCAAAGAGGGGGTATAGTGCGTGTTTGATTTGTGGAGAAAAATTTTTTGGATGAAAATCAGCCATTTTTGGCTTGGCCGGGTATTAGATTTTTTGACGTTTTCAGGTTTTGCGAAAAATCACTTAATTCTCCTACTTCTACATCTAGAGGGTTAAAACTATGTTGGAAAGCATCCCAAAAGAGTTCCCAAAGAGGGGGTATAGTGCGTGTTTGATTTGTGGAAAAAAAAAATTTGGCTGAAAATCAGCCATTTTTGGCTTGGCCGGGTATTAGATTTTTTGACGTTTTCAGGTTTTGCGAAAAATCACTTAATTCTCCTACTTCTACATCTAGAGGGTTAAAACTATGTTGGAAAGCATCCCAAAAGAGTTCCCAATGAGGGGGTATAGTGCGTGTTTGATTTGTGGAAAAAAAAATTTTAGCTGAAAATCAGCCATTTTTGGCTTGGCCGGGTATTAGATTTTTTTAAGTTTTCAGGTTTTGCAAAAAATCACTTAATTCTCTTACTTCTACATCTAGAGGATTAAAACTATGTTGGAAAGCATCCCAAAAGAGTTCCCAAAGAGGGGGTATAGTGCGTGTTTGATTTGTGGAAAAAAATTTTTGGATGAAAATCAGCCATTTTTGGCTTGGCTGGGTATTAGATTTTTTGACGTTTTCAGGTTTTGCGAAAAATCACTTAATTCCCCTACTTCTACATCTAGAGGGTTAAAACTATGTTGGAAAGCATCCCAAAAGAGTTCCCAAAGAGGGGGTATAGTGCATGTTTGATTTGTGGGAAAAAAAATTTTGGCTGAAAATCTGCCAATTTTGGCTTAGCCGGGTATCAGATTTTTTGATGTTTTCAGGTTTTGCGAAAAATCACTTAATTCCCCTACTTCTATATCTAGAGGGTTCAAACTATGTTGGAAAGCATCCCAAAAGAGTTCCCAATGAGGGGGTATAGTGCGTGTTTGATTTGTGGAAAAAAAAATTTTAGCTGAAAATCAGCCATTTTTGGCTTGGCCGGGTATTAGATGTTTTTAAGTTTTCAGGTTTTGCAAAAAATCACTTAATTCTCTTACTTCTACATCTAGAGGATTAAAACTATGTTGGAAAGCATCCCAAAAGAGTTCCCAAAGAGGGGGTATAGTGCGTGTTTGATTTGTGGAAAAAAATATTTTGGCTGAAAATCAGCCATTTTTGGCGTGGCCGGGTATTAGATTTTTTGACGTTTTCAGGTTTTGCGAAAAATCACTTAATTCTCCTACTTCTACATCTAGAGGGTTAAAACTATGTTGGAAAGCATCCCAAAAGAGTTCCCAAAGAGCGGGTATAGTGTGTGTTTGATTTTTGGAAAAAATTTTTGGGATGAAAATCAGCCATTTTTGGCTTGGCCGGGTATTAGATTTTTTGACGTTTTCAGGTTTTGCGAAAAATCACTTAATTCTCCTACTTCTACATCTAGAGGGTTAAAACTATGTTGGAAAGCATCCCAAAAGAGTTCCCAAAGAGCGGGTATAGTGTGTGTTTTTTATTTTTGGAAAAAAGTTTTTTGGCTAAAAATCAGCCATTTTTGGCTTGGCCGGGTATTAGATTTTTTGACGTTTTCAGGTTTTGTGAAAAATCACTTAATTCTCCTACTTCTACATCTAGAGGGTTAATACTATGTTGGAAAGCATCCCAAAAGAGTTCCCAAAGAGGGGGTATAGTGCATATTTGATTTGTGGAAAAAAAAATTTGGGCTGAAAATCTGCCAATTTTGGCTTGGCCGGGTATCAGATTTTTTTACGTTTTCAGGTTTTGCGAAAAATCACTTAATTCTCCTACTTCTACATCTAGAGGGTTAAAACTATGCTGGAAAGCATCCCAAAAGAGTTCCCAAAGAGGGGGTATAGTGCGTGTTTGATTTGTGGAAAAAAAAAATTGGATGAAAATCAGCCATTTTTGGCTTGGCCGGGTATTAGATTTTTTGACGTTTTCAGGTTTTGCGAAAAATCACTTAATTCTCCTACTTCTACATCTAGAGGGTTAAAACTATGTTGGAAAGCATCCCAAAAGAGTTCCCAAAGAGGGGGTATAGTGCGTGTTTGATTTGTGGAAAAAAAATTTGGCTGAAAATCAGCCATTTCTGGCTTGGCCGGGTATTAGATTTTTTGACGTTTTCAGGTTTTGTGAAAAATCACTTAATTCTCCTACTTCTACATCTAGAGGGTTAATACTATGTTGGAAAGCATCCCAAAAGAGTTCCCAAAGAGGGGGTATAGTGCATATTTGATTTGTGGAAAAAAAAATTTGGGCTGAAAATCTGCCAATTTTGGCTTGGCCGGGTATTAGATTTTTTGACGTTTTCAGCTTTTGCGAAAAATCACTTAATTCTCCTACTTCTACATCTAGAGGGTTAAAACTATGTTGGAAAGCATCCCAAAAGAGTTCCCAAAGAGGGGGTATACTGCGTGATTGATTTGTGGAAAAAAGCTTTTTGCCTAAAAATCAGCCATTTTTGGCTTGGCCGGGTATTAGATTTTTTGACGTTTTCAGGTTTTGCAAAAAATCACTTAATTCTCCTACTTCTACATCTAGAGGGTTAAAACTATGTTGGAAAGCATCCCAAAAGAGTTCCCAATGAGGGGGTATAGTGTGTGTTTGATTTGTGGAAAAAAAATTTTGGATGAAAATCAGCCATTTTTGGCTTGGCTGGGTATTAGATTTTTTGACGTTTTCAGGTTTTGCGAAAAATCACTTAATTCCCCTACTTCTACATCTAGAGGGTTAAAACTATGTTGGAAAGCATCCCAAAAGAGTTCCCAAAGAGGGGGTATAGTGCATGTTTGATTTGTGGGAAAAAAAATTTTGGCTGAAAATCTGCCAATTTTGGCTTAGCCGGGTATCAGATTTTTTGATGTTTTCAGGTTTTGCGAAAAATCACTTAATTCCCCTACTTCTACATCTAGAGGGTTCAAACTATGTTGGAAAGCATCCCAAAAGAGTTCCCAATGAGGGGGTATAGTGCGTGTTTGATTTGTGGAAAAAAAAATTTTTAGCTGAAAATCAGCCATTTTTGGCTTGGCCGGGTATTAGATTATTTTAAGTTTTCAGGTTTTGCAAAAAATCACTTAAATCTCTTACTTCTACATCTAGAGGATTAAAACTATGTTGGAAAGCATCCCAAAAGAGTTCCCAAAGAGGGGGTATAGTGCGTGTTTGATTTGTGGAAAAAAATATTTTGGCTGAAAATCAGCCATTTTTGGCGTGGCCGGGTATTAGATTTTTTGACGTTTTCAGGTTTTGCGAAAAATCACTTAATTCTCCTACTTCTACATCTAGAGGGTTAAAACTATGTTGGAAAGCATCCCAAAAGAGTTCCCAAAGAGGGGGTATAGTGCGTGTTTGATTTGTGGAAAAAAAATTTTTGGCTGAAAATCAGCCATTTTTGGCTTGGCCGGGTATTAGATTTTTTGACGTTTTCAGGTTTTGCGAAAAATCACTTAATTCTCCTACTTCTACATCTAGAGGGTTAAAACTATGTTGGAAAGCATCCCAAAAGAGTTCCCAATGAGGGGGTATAGTGCGTGTTTGATTTGTGGAAAAAAAAATTTTGGCTGAAAATCTGCCAATTTTGGCTTGCCCGGGTATCAGATTTTTTGACGTTTTCAGGTTTTGCGAAAAATCACTTAATTCCCCTACTTCTACATCTAGAGGGTTAAAACTATGTTGGAAAGCATCCCAAAAGAGTTCCCAAAGAGGGGGTATAGTGCGTGTTTGATTTGTGGGGAAAAAAATTTTGGCTGAAAATCAGCCATTTTTGGCTTGGCCGGGTATTAGATTTTTTGACGTTTTCAGGTTTTGCGAAAAATCAATTAATTCTCCTACTTCTACATCTAGAGGGTTAAAACTATGTTGGAAAGCATCCCAAAAGAGTTCCCAAAGAGGGGGTATAGTGTGTGTTTGATTTGTGGAAAAAAATTTTTGGATGAAAATCAGCCATTTTTGGCTTGGCTGGGTATTAGATTTTTTGACGTTTTCAGGTTTTGCGAAAAATCAATTAATTCTCCTACTTCTACATCTAGAGGGTTAAAACTATGTTGGAAAGCATCCCAAAAGAGTTCCCAAAGAGGGGGTATAGTGTGTGTTTGATTTGTGGAAAAAAATTTTTGGATGAAAATCAGCCATTTTTGGCTTGGCTGGGTATTAGATTTTTTGACGTTTTCAGGTTTTGCGAAAAATCACTTAATTCCCCTACTTCTACATCTAGAGGGTTAAAACTATGTTGGAAAGCATCCCAAAAGAGTTCCCAAAGAGGGGGTATAGTGCATGTTTGATTTGTGGGAAAAAAATTTTTGGCTGAAAATCTGCCAATTTTGGCTTAGCCGGGTATCAGATTTTTTGATGTTTTCAGGTTTTGCGAAAAATCACTTAATTCTCCTACTTCTACATCTAGAGGGTTAAAACTATGTTGGAAAGCATCCCAAAAGAGTTCCCAATGAGGGGGTATAGTGCGTGTTTGATTTGTGTAAAAAAAAATTTTTAGCTGAAAATCAGCCATTTTTGGCTTGGCCGGGTATTAGATTTTTTTAAGTTTTCAGGTTTTGCAAAAAATCACTTAATTCTCTTACTTCTACATCTAGAGGATTAAAACTATGTTGGAAAGCATCCCAAAAGAGTTCCCAAAGAGGGGGTATAGTGCGTGTTTGATTTGTGGAAAAAAATATTTTGGCTGAAAATCAGCCATTTTTGGCGTGGCCGGGTATTAGATTATTTTAAGTTTTCAGGTTTTGCAAAAAATCACTTAAATCTCTTACTTCTACATCTAGAGGATTAAAACTATGTTGGAAAGCATCCCAAAAGAGTTCCCAAAGAGGGGGTATAGTGCGTGTTTGATTTGTGGAAAAAAATATTTTGGCTGAAAATCAGCCATTTTTGGCGTGGCCGGGTATTAGATTTTTTGACGTTTTCAGGTTTTGCGAAAAATCACTTAATTCTCCTACTTCTACATCTAGAGGGTTAAAACTATGTTGGAAAGCATCCCAAAAGAGTTCCCAAAGAGGGGGTATAGTGCATGTTTGATTTGTGGAAAAAAAAATTTTGGCTGAAAATCAGCCATTTTTGGCTTGGCCGGGTATTAGATTTTTTGACGTTTTCAGGTTTTGCGAAAAATCACTTAATTCTCCTACTTCTACATCTAGAGGGTTAAAACTATGTTGGAAAGCATCCCAAAAGAGTTCCCAATGAGGGGGTATAGTGCGTGTTTGATTTGTGGAAAAAAAAATTTTGGCTGAAAATCTGCCAATTTTGGCTTGCCCGGGTATCAGATTTTTTGACGTTTTCAGGTTTTGCGAAAAATCACTTAATTCCCCTACTTCTACATCTAGAGGGTTAAAACTATGTTGGAAAGCATCCCAAAAGAGTTCCCAAAGAGGGGGTATAGTGCGTGTTTGATTTGTGGGGAAAAAAATTTTGGCTGAAAATCAGCCATTTTTGGCTTGGCCGGGTATTAGATTTTTTGACGTTTTCAGGTTTTGCGAAAAATCACTTAATTCCCCTACTTCTACATCTAGAGGGTTAAAACTATGTTGGAAAGCATCCCAAAAGAGTTCCCAAAGAGGGGGTATAGTGCATGTTTGATTTGTGGGAAAAAAATTTTTGGCTGAAAATCTGCCAATTTTGGCTTAGCCGGGTATCAGATTTTTTGATGTTTTCAGGTTTTGCGAAAAATCACTTAATTCCCCTACTTCTACATCTAGAGGGTTCAAACTATGTTGGAAAGCATCCCAAAAGAGTTCCCAATGAGGGGGTATAGTGCGTGTTTGATTTGTGGAAAAAATTTTTTTTAGCTGAAAATCAGCCATTTTTGGCTTGGCCGGGTATTAGATTTTTTTAAGTTTTCAGGTTTTGCAAAAAATCACTTAATTCTCTTACTTCTACATCTAGAGGATTAAAACTATGTTGGAAAGCATCCCAAAAGAGTTCCCAAAGAGGGGGTATAGTGCGTGTTTGATTTGTGGAAAAAAATATTTTGGCTGAAAATCAGCCATTTTTGGCGTGGCCGGGTATTAGATTTTTTGACGTTTTCAGGTTTTGCGAAAAATCACTTAATTCTCCTACTTCTACATCTAGAGGGTTAAAACTATGTTGGAAAGCATCCCAAAAGAGTTCCCAAAGAGGGGGTATAGTGCGTGTTTGATTTGTGGAAAAAAAAATTTTTGCTGAAAATCAGCCATTTTTGGCTTGGCCGGGTATTAGATTTTTTGACGTTTTCAGGTTTTGCGAAAAATCACTTAATTCTCCTACTTCTACATCTAGAGGGTTAAAACTATGTTGGAAAGCATCCCAAAAGAGTTCCCAAAGAGGGGGTATAGTGCATGATTGATTTGTGGAAAAAAGTTTTTTGGATAAAAATCAGCCATTTTTGGCTTGGCCGGGTATTAGATATTTTGACGTTTTCAGGTTTTGCGAAAAATCACTTAATTCTCCTACTTCTACATCTAGAGGGTTAAAACTATGTTGGAAAGCATCCCAAAAGAGTTCCCAAAGAGGGGGTATAGTGCATGTTTGATTTTTGTAAAAAAAAAATTCGATGAAAATCAGCCATTTTTGGCTTGGCCTGGTATCAGATTTTTTGACGTTTTCAGGTTTTGCGAAAAATCACTTAATTCCCCTACTTCTACATCTAGAGGGTTAAAACTATGTTGGAAAGCATCCCAAAAGAGTTCCCAAAGAGGGGGTATAGTGCGTATTTGATTTGTGGAAAAAAGTTTTTTGGCTAAAAATCAGCCATTTTTGGCTTGGCCGGGTATTAGATTTTTTGACGTTTTCAGGTTTTGCGAAAAATCACTTAATTCTCCTACTTCTACATCTAGAGGGTTAAAACTATGTTGGAAAGCATCCCAAAAGAGTTCCCAAAGAGGGGGTATAGTGCATGTTTGATTTTTGTAAAAAAAAATTTGGATGAAAATCAGCCATTTTTGGCTTGGCCTGGTATCAGATTTTTTGACGTTTTCAGGTTTTGCGAAAAATCACTTAATTCCCCTACTTCTACATCTAGAGGGTTAAAACTATGTTGGAAAGCATCCCAAAAGAGTTACCAAAAAGGGGGTATAGTTCGTGTTTGATTGGTGGAAAAAAGAATTTTGGCTGAAAATCAGCCATTTTTGGCTTGGCCGGGTATTAGATTTTTTGACGTTTTCAGGTTTTGCAAAAAATCATTTAATTCTCCTACTTCTACATCTAGAGGATTAAAACTATGTTGGAAAGCATCCCAAAAGAGTTCCCAAAGAAGGGGTATAGTGCGTGTTTGATTTGTGGAAAAAAAATTTTGGCTGAAAATCTGCCAATTTTGGCTTGGCCGGGTATTAGATTTTTTGATGTTTTCAGGTTTTGCGAAAAATCACTTAATTCTCCTACTTCTACATCTAGAGGGTTAAAACTATGTTGGAAAGCATCCAAAAAGAGTTCCCAAAGAAGGGGTATAGTGCGTGTTTGATTTGTGGAAAAAATAATTTTGGCTGAAAATCTGCCAATTTTGGCTTGGCCGGGTATTAGATTTTTTGATGTTTTCAGGTTTTGCGAAAAATCACTTAATTCCCCTACTTCTACATCTAGAGGGTTAAAACTATGTTGGAAAGCATCCCAAAAGAGTTCCCAAAGAGGGGGTATAGTGCATGATTGATTTGTGGAAAAAAGTTTTTTGGATAAAAATCAGCCATTTTTGGCTTGGCCGGGTATTAGATTTTTTGACGTTTTCAGGTTTTGCGAAAAATCACTTAATTCTCCTACTTCTACATCTAGAGGGTTAAAACTATGTCGGAAAGCATCCCAAAAGAGTTCCCAAAGAGGGGGTATAGTGCATGTTTGATTTTTGTAAAAAAAAAATTCGATGAAAATCAGCCATTTTTGGCTTGGCCTGGTATCAGATTTTTTGACGTTTTCAGGTTTTGCGAAAAATCACTTAATTCCCCTACTTCTACATCTAGAGGGTTAAAACTATGTTGGAAAGCATCCCAAAAGAGTTCCCAAAGAGGGGGTATAGTGCGTATTTGATTTGTGGAAAAAAGTTTTTTGGCTAAAAATCAGCCATTTTTGGCTTGGCCGGGTATTAGATTTTTTGACGTTTTCAGGTTTTGCGAAAAATCACTTAATTCTCCTACTTCTACATCTAGAGGGTTAAAACTATGTTGGAAAGCATCCCAAAAGAGTTCCCAAAGAGGGGGTATAGTGCATGTTTGATTTTTGTAAAAAAAAATTTGGATGAAAATCAGCCATTTTTGGCTTGGCCTGGTATCAGATTTTTTGACGTTTTCAGGTTTTGCGAAAAATCACTTAATTCCCCTACTTCTACATCTAGAGGGTTAAAACTATGTTGGAAAGCATCCCAAAAGAATTCCCAAAGAGGGGGTATAGTGCGTGTTTGATTTGTGGAAAAACATTTTTTGGCTGAAAATCAGCCATTTTTGGCTTATCCGGGTATTAGATTTTTTGACGTTTTCAGGTTTTGCGAAAAATCACTTAATTCTCCTACTTCTACATCTAGAGGGTTAAAACTATGTTGGAAAGCATCCCAAAAGAGTTCCCAATGAGGGGGTATAGTGCGTGTTTGATTTGTGGAAAAAAAAATTTTGGCTGAAAATCTGCCAATTTTGGCTTGGCCGGGTATCAGATTTTCTTACGTTTTCAGGTTTTGCGAAAAATCACTTAATTCTCCTACTTTTACATCTAGGGGGTTAAAACTATGTTGGAAAGCATCCCAAAAGAGTTACCAAAAAGGGGGTATAGTGCGTGTTTGATTGGTGGAAAAAAAAATTTTGGCTGAAAATCAGCCATTTTTGGCTTGGCCGGGTATTAGATTTTTTGATGTTTTCAGGTTTTGCGAAAAATCACTTAATTCTCCTACTTCTACATCTAGAGGGTTAAAACTATGTTGGAAAGCATCCCAAAAGAGTTCCCAAAGAGGGGGTATAGTGCGTATTTGATTTGTGGAAAAAAGTTTTTTGGCTAAAAATCAGCCATTTTTGGCGTGGCCGGGTATTAGATTTTTTGACGTTTTCAGGTTTTGCAAAAAATCACTTAATTCTCCTACTTCTACATCTAGAGGGTTAAAACTATGTTGGAAAGCATCCCAAAAGAGTTCCCAATGAGGGGGTATAGTGCGTGTTTGATTTGTGGAAAAAAAAATTTTGGCTGAAAATCTGCCAATTTTGGCTTGCCCGTGTATCAGATTTTTTGACGTTTTCAGGTTTTGCGAAAAATCACTTAATTCCCCTACTTCTACATCTAGAGGGTTAAAACTATGTTGGAAAGCATCCCAAAAGAGTTCCCAAAGAGGGGGTATAGTGCGTGTTTGATTTGTGGGGAAAAAAATTTTGGCTGAAAATCAGCCATTTTTGGCTTCGCCGGGTATTAGATTTTTTGACGTTTTCAGGTTTTGCGAAAAATCACTTAATTCTCCTACTTCTACATCTAGAGGGTTAAAACTATGTTGGAAAGCATCCCAAAAGAGTTCCCAAAGAGGGGGTATAGTGCATGTTTGATTTTTGTAAAAAAAAATTTGGATGAAAATCAGCCATTTTTGGCTTGGCCTGGTATCAGATTTTTTGACGTTTTCAGGTTTTGCGAAAAATCACTTAATTCCCCTACTTCTACATCTAGAGGGTTAAAACTATGTTGGAAAGCATCCCAAAAGAGTTACCAAAAAGGGGGTATAGTTCGTGTTTGATTGGTGGAAAAAAGAATTTTGGCTGAAAATCAGCCATTTTTGGCTTGGCCGGGTATTAGATTTTTTGACGTTTTCAGGTTTTGCAAAAAATCATTTAATTCTCCTACTTCTACATCTAGAGGATTAAAACTATGTTGGAAAGCATCCCAAAAGAGTTCCCAAAGAAGGGGTATAGTGCGTGTTTGATTTGTGGAAAAAAAATTTTGGCTGAAAATCTGCCAATTTTGGCTTGGCCGGGTATTAGATTTTTTGATGTTTTCAGGTTTTGCGAAAAATCACTTAATTCTCCTACTTCTACATCTAGAGGGTTAAAACTATGTTGGAAAGCATCCAAAAAGAGTTCCCAAAGAAGGGGTATAGTGCGTGTTTGATTTGTGGAAAAAATAATTTTGGCTGAAAATCTGCCAATTTTGGCTTGGCCGGGTATTAGATTTTTTGATGTTTTCAGGTTTTGCGAAAAATCACTTAATTCCCCTACTTCTACATCTAGAGGGTTAAAACTATGTTGGAAAGCATCCCAAAAGAGTTCCCAAAGAGGGGGTATAGTGCATGATTGATTTGTGGAAAAAAGTTTTTTGGATAAAAATCAGCCATTTTTGGCTTGGCCGGGTATTAGATTTTTTGATGTTTTCAGGTTTTGCGAAAAATCACTTAATTCTCCTACTTCTACATCTAGAGGGTTAAAACTATGTTGGAAAGCATCCCAAAAGAGTTCCCAAAGAGGGGGTATAGTGCGTATTTGATTTGTGGAAAAAAGTTTTTTGGCTAAAAATCAGCCATTTTTGGCGTGGCCGGGTATTAGATTTTTTGACGTTTTCAGGTTTTGCAAAAAATCACTTAATTCTCCTACTTCTACATCTAGAGGGTTAAAACTATGTTGGAAAGCATCCCAAAAGAGTTCCCAATGAGGGGGTATAGTGCGTGTTTGATTTGTGGAAAAAAAAATTTTGGCTGAAAATCTGCCAATTTTGGCTTGCCCGTGTATCAGATTTTTTGACGTTTTCAGGTTTTGCGAAAAATCACTTAATTCCCCTACTTCTACATCTAGAGGGTTAAAACTATGTTGGAAAGCATCCCAAAAGAGTTCCCAAAGAGGGGGTATAGTGCGTGTTTGATTTGTGGGGAAAAAAATTTTGGCTGAAAATCAGCCATTTTTGGCTTCGCCGGGTATTAGATTTTTTGACGTTTTCAGGTTTTGCGAAAAATCACTTAATTCTCCTACTTCTACATCTAGAGGGTTAAAACTATGTTGGAAAGCATCCCAAAAGAGTTCCCAAAGAGGGGGTATAGTGCATGTTTGATTTTTGTAAAAAAAAATTTGGATGAAAATCAGCCATTTTTGGCTTGGCCTGGTATCAGATTTTTTGACGTTTTCAGGTTTTGCGAAAAATCACTTAATTCCCCTACTTCTACATCTAGAGGGTTAAAACTATGTTGGAAAGCATCCCAAAAGAGTTACCAAAAAGGGGGTATAGTTCGTGTTTGATTGGTGGAAAAAAGAATTTTGGCTGAAAATCAGCCATTTTTGGCTTGGCCGGGTATTAGATTTTTTGACGTTTTCAGGTTTTGCGAAAAATCACTTAATTCTCCTACTTCTACATCTAGAGGGTTAAAACTATGTTGGAAAGCATCCAAAAAGAGTTCCCAAAGAAGGGGTATAGTGCGTGTTTGATTTGTGGAAAAAATAATTTTGGCTGAAAATCTGCCAATTTTGGCTTGGCCGGGTATTAGATTTTTTGATGTTTTCAGGTTTTGCGAAAAATCACTTAATTCCCCTACTTCTACATCTAGAGGGTTAAAACTATGTTGGAAAGCATCCCAAAAGAGTTCCCAAAGAGGGGGTATAGTGCATGATTGATTTGTGGAAAAAAGTTTTTTGGATAAAAATCAGCCATTTTTGGCTTGGCCGGGTATTAGATTTTTTGACGTTTTCAGGTTTTGCGAAAAATCACTTAATTCTCCTACTTCTACATCTAGAGGGTTAAAACTATGTTGGAAAGCATCCCAAAAGAGTTCCCAAAGAGGGGGTATAGTGCATGTTTGATTTTTGTAAAAAAAAATTTGGATGAAAATCAGCCATTTTTGGCTTGGCCTGGTATCAGATTTTTTGACGTTTTCAGGTTTTGCGAAAAATCACTTAATTCCCCTACTTCTACATCTAGAGGGTTAAAACTATGTTGGAAAGCATCCCAAAAGAGTTACCAAAAAGGGGGTATAGTTCGTGTTTGATTGGTGGAAAAAAGAATTTTGGCTGAAAATCAGCCATTTTTGGCTTGGCCGGGTATTAGATTTTTTGACGTTTTCAGGTTTTGCAAAAAATCATTTATTTCTCCTACTTCTACATCTAGAGGATTAAAACTATGTTGGAAAGCATCCCAAAAGAGTTCCCAAAGAAGGGGTATAGTGCGTGTTTGATTTGTGGAAAAAAAATTTTGGCTGAAAATCTGCCAATTTTGGCTTGGCCGAGTATTAGATTTTTTGATGTTTTCAGGTTTTGCGAAAAATCACTTAATTCCCCTACTTCTACATCTAGAGGGTTAAAACTATGTTGGAAAGCATCCCAAAAGAGTTCCCAAAGAGGGGGTATAGTGCATGATTGATTTGTGGAAAAAAGTTTTTTGGATAAAAATCAGCCATTTTTGGCTTGGCCGGGTATTAGATTATTTGACGTTTTCAGGTTTTGCGAAAAATCACTTAATTCTCCTACTTCTACATCTAGAGGGTTAAAACTATGTTGGAAAGCATCCCAAAAGAGTTCCCAAAGAGGGGGTATAGTGCATGTTTGATTTTTGTAAAAAAAAAATTCGATGAAAATCAGCCATTTTTGGCTTGGCCTGGTATCAGATTTTTTGACGTTTTCAGGTTTTGCGAAAAATCACTTAATTCCCCTACTTCTACATCTAGAGGGTTAAAACTATGTTGGAAAGCATCCCAAAAGAGTTCCCAAAGAGGGGGTATAGTGCGTATTTGATTTGTGGAAAAAAGTTTTTTGGCTAAAAATCAGCCATTTTTGGCTTGGCCGGGTATTAGATTTTTTGACGTTTTCAGGTTTTGCGAAAAATCACTTAATTCTCCTACTTCTACATCTAGAGGGTTAAAACTATGTTGGAAAGCATCCCAAAAGAGTTCCCAAAGAGGGGGTATAGTGCATGTTTGATTTTTGTAAAAAAAAATTTGGATGAAAATCAGCCATTTTTGGCTTGGCCTGGTATCAGATTTTTTGACGTTTTCAGGTTTTGCGAAAAATCACTTAATTCCCCTACTTCTACATCTAGAGGGTTAAAACTATGTTGGAAAGCATCCCAAAAGAATTCCCAAAGAGGGGGTATAGTGCGTGTTTGATTTGTGGAAAAACATTTTTTGGCTGAAAATCAGCCATTTTTGGCTTATCCGGGTATTAGATTTTTTGACGTTTTCAGGTTTTGCGAAAAATCACTTAATTCTCCTACTTCTACATCTAGAGGGTTAAAACCATGTTGGAAAGCATCCCAAAAGAGTTCCCAATGAGGGGGTATAGTGCGTGTTTGATTTGTGGAAAAAAAAATTTTGGCTGAAAATCTGCCAATTTTGGCTTGGCCGGGTATCAGATTTTCTTACGTTTTCAGGTTTTGCGAAAAATCACTTAATTCTCCTACTTTTACATCTAGGGGGTTAAAACTATGTTGGAAAGCATCCCAAAAGAGTTACCAAAAAGGGGGTATAGTGCGTGTTTGATTGGTGGAAAAAAAATTTTTGGCTGAAAATCAGCCATTTTTGGCTTGGCCGGGTATTAGATTTTTTGATGTTTTCAGGTTTTGCGAAAAATCACTTAATTCTCCTACTTCTACATCTAGAGGGTTAAAACTATGTTGGAAAGCATCCCAAAAGAGTTCCCAAAGAGGGGGTATAGTGCGTATTTGATTTGTGGAAAAAAGTTTTTTGGCTAAAAATCAGCCATTTTTGGCGTGGCCGGGTATTAGATTTTTTGACGTTTTCAGGTTTTGCAAAAAATCACTTAATTCTCCTACTTCTACATCTAGAGGGTTAAAACTATGTTGGAAAGCATCCCAAAAGAGTTCCCAATGAGGGGGTATAGTGCGTGTTTGATTTGTGGAAAAAAAAATTTTGGCTGAAAATCTGCCAATTTTGGCTTGCCCTTGTATCAGATTTTTTGACGTTTTCAGGTTTTGCGAAAAATCACTTAATTCCCCTACTTCTACATCTAGAGGGTTAAAACTATGTTGGAAAGCATCCCAAAAGAGTTCCCAAAGAGGGGGTATAGTGCGTGTTTGATTTGTGGGGAAAAAAATTTTGGCTGAAAATCAGCCATTTTTGGCTTCGCCGGGTATTAGATTTTTTGACGTTTTCAGGTTTTGCGAAAAATCACTTAATTCTCCTACTTCTACATCTAGAGGGTTAAAACTATGTTGGAAAGCATCCCAAAAGAGTTCCCAAAGAGGGGGTATAGTGCATGTTTGATTTTTGTAAAAAAAAATTTGGATGAAAATCAGCCATTTTTGTCTTGGCCTGGTATCAGATTTTTTGACGTTTTCAGGTTTTGCGAAAAATCACTTAATTCCCCTACTTCTACATCTAGAGGGTTAAAACTATGTTGGAAAGCATCCCAAAAGAGTTACCAAAAAGGGGGTATAGTTCGTGTTTGATTGGTGGAAAAAAGAATTTTGGCTGAAAATCAGCCATTTTTGGCTTGGCCGGGTATTAGATTTTTTGACGTTTTCAGGTTTTGCAAAAAATCATTTAATTCTCCTACTTCTACATCTAGAGGATTAAAACTATGTTGGAAAGCATCCCAAAAGAGTTCCCAAAGAAGGGGTATAGTGCGTGTTTGATTTGTGGAAAAAAAATTTTGGCTGAAAATCTGCCAATTTTGGCTTGGCCGGGTATTAGATTTTTTGATGTTTTCAGGTTTTGCGAAAAATCACTTAATTCTCCTACTTCTACATCTAGAGGGTTAAAACTATGTTGGAAAGCATCCAAAAAGAGTTCCCAAAGAAGGGGTATAGTGCGTGTTTGATTTGTGGAAAAAATAATTTTGGCTGAAAATCTGCCAATTTTGGCTTGGCCGGGTATTAGATTTTTTGATGTTTTCAGGTTTTGCGAAAAATCACTTAATTCCCCTACTTCTACATCTAGAGGGTTAAAACTATGTTGGAAAGCATCCCAAAAGAGTTCCCAAAGAGGGGGTATAGTGCATGATTGATTTGTGGAAAAAAGTTTTTTGGATAAAAATCAGCCATTTTTGGCTTGGCCGGGTATTAGATTTTTTGACGTTTTCAGGTTTTGCGAAAAATCACTTAATTCTCCTACTTCTACATCTAGAGGGTTAAAACTATGTTGGAAAGCATCCCAAAAGAGTTCCCAAAGAGGGGGTATAGTGCATGTTTGATTTTTGTAAAAAAAAAATTCGATGAAAATCAGCCATTTTTGGCTTGGCCTGGTATCAGATTTTTTGACGTTTTCAGGTTTTGCGAAAAATCACTTAATTCCCCTACTTCTACATCTAGAGGGTTAAAACTATGTTGGAAAGCATCCCAAAAGAGTTCCCAAAGAGGGGGTATAGTGCGTATTTGATTTGTGGAAAAAAGTTTTTTGGCTAAAAATCAGCCATTTTTGGCTTGGCCGGGTATTAGATTTTTTGACGTTTTCAGGTTTTGCGAAAAATCACTTAATTCCCCTACTTCTACATCTAGAGGGTTAAAACTATGTTGGAAAGCATCCCAAAAGAGTTCCCAAAGAGGGGGTATAGTGCGTATTTGATTTGTGGAAAAAAGTTTTTTGGCTAAAAATCAGCCATTTTTGGCTTGGCCGGGTATTAGATTTTTTGACGTTTTCAGGTTTTGCGAAAAATCACTTAATTCTCCTACTTCTACATCTAGAGGGTTAAAACTATGTTGGAAAGCATCCCAAAAGAGTTCCCAAAGAGGGGGTATAGTGCATGTTTGATTTTTGTAAAAAAAAATTTGGATGAAAATCAGCCATTTTTGGCTTGGCCTGGTATCAGATTTTTTGACGTTTTCAGGTTTTGCGAAAAATCACTTAATTCCCCTACTTCTACATCTAGAGGGTTAAAACTATGTTGGAAAGCATCCCAAAAGAATTCCCAAAGAGGGGGTATAGTGCGTGTTTGATTTGTGGAAAAACATTTTTTGGCTGAAAATCAGCCATTTTTGGCTTATCCGGGTATTAGATTTTTTGACGTTTTCAGGTTTTGCGAAAAATCACTTAATTCTCCTACTTCTACATCTAGAGGGTTAAAACCATGTTGGAAAGCATCCCAAAAGAGTTCCCAATGAGGGGGTATAGTGCGTGTTTGATTTGTGGAAAAAAAAATTTTGGCTGAAAATCTGCCAATTTTGGCTTGGCCGGGTATCAGATTTTCTTACGTTTTCAGGTTTTGCGAAAAATCACTTAATTCTCCTACTTTTACATCTAGGGGGTTAAAACTATGTTGGAAAGCATCCCAAAAGAGTTACCAAAAAGGGGGTATAGTGCGTATTTGATTTGTGGAAAAAAGTTTTTTGGCTAAAAATCAGCCATTTTTGGCTTGGCCGGGTATTAGATTTTTTGACGTTTTCAGGTTTTGCGAAAAATCACTTAATTCTCCTACTTCTACATCTAGAGGGTTAAAACTAAGTGATTTTTCGCAAAACCTGAAAACGTCAAAAAATCTAATACCTGGCCAAGCCAAAAATGGCTGATTTTTAGCCAAATTTTTTTTTTCCACAAATCAATCACGCAGTATACCCCCTCTTTGGGAACTCTTTTGGGATGCTTTCCAAAATAGTTTTAACCCTCTAGATGTAGAAGTAGGAGAATTATGTTAAAGCATCCCAAAAGAGTTCCCAATGAGAGGGTATAGTGCGTGTTTGATTTGTGGGGAAAAAAATTTTGGCTGAAAATCAGCCATTTTTGGTTTCGCCGGGTATTAGATTTTTTGACGTTTTCAGGTTTTGCGAAAAATCACTTAATTCTCCTACTTCTACATCTAGAGGGTTAAAACTATGTTGGAAAGCATCCCAAAAGAGTTCCCAATGAGGGGGTATAGTGCGTATTTGATTTGTGGAAAAAAGTTTTTTGGCTAAAAATCAGCCATTTTTGGCTTGGCGGGGTATTAGATTTTTTGACGTTTTCAGGTTTTGCGAAAAATCACTTAATTCTCCTACTTTTACATCTAGAGGGTTAAAACTATGTTGGAAAGCATCCCAAAAGAGTTCCCAAAGAGGGGGTATAGTGCGTGTTTGATTTGTGGAAAAAAGTTTTTTGGCTAAAAATCAGCCATTTTTGGCTTGGCCGGGTATCAGATTTTTTTAAAGTTTTCAGGTTTTGCGAAAAATCACTTAATTCTCCTACTTTTACATCTAGAGGGTTAAAACTATGTTGGAAAGCATCCCAAAAGAGTTACCAAAAAAGGGGTATAGTGCGTGTTTGATTGGTGGAAAAAAAAATTTTGGCTGAAAATCAGCCATTTTTGGCTTGGCCGGGTATTAGATTTTTTGACGTTTTCAGGTTTTGCAAAAAATCACTTAATTCTCCTACTTCTACATCTAGAGGATTAAAACTATGTTGGAAAGCATCCCAAAAGAGTTCCCAAAGAGGGGTATAGTGCGTGTTTGATTTGTGGAAAAAAAAAATTTGGCTGAAAATCAGCCATTTTTGGCTTGGCCGGGTATTAGATTTTTTGATGTTTTCAGGTTTTGCGAAAAATCACTTAATTCTCCTACTTCTACATCTAGAGGGTTAAAACTATGTTGGAAAGCATCCCAAAAGAGTTCCCAATGAGGGGGTATAGTGCGTATTTGATTTGTGGAAAAAAGTTTTTTGGCTAAAAATCAGCCTTTTTTGGCTTGGCGGGGTATTAGATTTATTGACGTTTTCAGGTTTTGCGAAAAATCACTTAATTCTCCTACTTCTACATCTAGAGGGTTAAAACTATGTTGGAAAGCATCCCAAAAGAGTTCCCAAAGAGGGGGTATAGTGCATATTTGATTTGTGGAAAAAAGTTTTTTGGCTAAAAATCAGCCATTTTTGGCTTGGCCGGGTATTAGATTTTTTGACGTTTTCAGGTTTTGCGAAAAATCACTTAATTCTCCTACTTCTACATCTAGAGGGTTAAAACTATGTTGGAAAGCATCCCAAAAGAGTTCCCAATGAGGGGGTATAGTGCGTGTTTGATTTGTGGAAAAAAAAAATTTTGGCTGAAAATCTGCCAATTTTGGCTTGCCCGGGTATCAGATTTTTTGACGTTTTCAGGTTTTGCGAAAAATCACTTAATTCCCCTACTTCTACATCTAGAGGGTTAAAACTATGTTGGAAAGCATCCCAAAAGAGTTCCCAAAGAGGGGGTATAGTGCATGTTTGATTTTTGTAAAAAAAAATTTGGATGAAAATCAGCCATTTTTGGCTTGGCCTGGTATCAGATTTTTTGACGTTTTCAGGTTTTGCGAAAAATCACTTAATTCCCCTACTTCTACATCTAGAGGGTTAAAAATATGTTGGAAAGCATCCCAAAAGAGTTCCCAAAGAGGGGGTATAGTGCGTATTTGATTTGTGGAAAAAAGTTTTTTGGCTAAAAATCAGCCATTTTTGGCGTGGCCGGGTATTAGATTTTTTGACGTTTTCAGGTTTTGCGAAAAATCACTTAATTCTCCTACTTTTACATCTAGAGGGTTAAAACTATGTTGGAAAGCATCCCAAAAGAGTTCCCAAAGAGGGGGTATAGTGCGTGTTTGATTTGTGGGAAAAAAATTTTGGCTGAAAATCAGCCATTTTTGGCTTGGCCGGGTATTAGATTTTTGACGTTTACAGGTTTTGCGAAAAATCACTTAATTCTCCTACTTCTACATCTAGAGGGTTAAAACTATGTTGGAAAGCATCCCAAAAGAGTTCCCAATGAGGGGGTATAGTGCATGCTTGATTTGTGGAAAAAAAATTTTTGGCTGAAAATCTGCCAATTTTGGCTTGCCCGGGTATTAGATTTTTTGACGTTTTCAGGATTTGCGAAAAATCACTTAATTCCCCTACTTCTACATCTAGAGGGTTAAAACTATGTTGGAAAGCATCCCAAAAGAGTTCCCAAAGAGGGGGTATAGTGCGTGTTTGATTTGTGGAAAAAAAATTTTTGGCTGAAAATCAGCCATTTTTGGCTTGCCCGGGTATTAGATTTTTTGACGTTTTCAGGTTTTGCGAAAAATCACTTAATTCTCCTACTTATACATCTAGGGGGTTAAAACTATGTTGGAAAGCATCCCAAAAAAGTTACCAAAAAGGGGGTATAGTGTGTGTTTGATTGGTGGAAAAAAAAATTTTGGCTGAAAATCAGCCATTTTTGGCTTGGCCGGGTATTAGATTTTTTGACGTTTTCAGGTTTTGTGAAAAATCACTTAATTCTCCTACTTCTACATCTAGAGGATTAAAACTATGTTGGAAAGCATCCAAAAAGAGTTCCCAAAGAGGGGGTATAGTGCGTGTTTGATTTGTGGAAAAAAATTTTTTGGCTGAAAATCAGCCATTTTTGGCTTGGCCGGGTATTAGATTTTTTGACGTTTTCAGGTTTTGCGAAAAATCACTTAATTCTCCTACTTATACATCTAGGGGGTTAAAACTATGTTGGAAAGCATCCCAAAAAAGTTACCAAAAAGGGGGTATAGTGTGTGTTTGATTGGTGGAAAAAAAAATTTTGGCTGAAAATCAGCCATTTTTGGCTTGGCCGGGTATTAGATTTTTTGACGTTTTCAGGTTTTGTGAAAAATCACTTAATTCTCCTACTTCTACATCTAGAGGATTAAAACTATGTTGGAAAGCATCCCAAAAGAGTTCCCAAAGAGGGGGTATAGTGCGTGTTTGATTTGTGGAAAAAAAAATTTTGGCTGAAAATCAGCCATTTTTGGCTTGGCCGGGTATTAGATTTTTTGACGTTTTCAGGTTTTGCGAAAAATCACTTAATTCTCCTACTTCTACATCTAGAGGGTTAAAACTATGTTGGAAAGCATCTCAAAAGAGTTCCCAATGAGGGGGTTTAGTGCGTGTTTGATTTGTGGAAAAAAAAATTTTGGATGAAAATCAGCCATTTTTGGCTTGGCCGGGTATCAGATTTTTTGACGTTTTCAGGTTTTGCGAAAAATCACTTAATTCCCCTACTTCTACATCTAGAGGGTTAAAACTATGTTGGAAAGCATCCCAAAAGAGTTCCCAAAGAGGGGGTATAGTGCGTGTTTGATTTGTGGGAAAAAAATTTTTGGCTGAAAATCAGCCATTTTTGGCTTGGTCGGGTATTAGATTTTTTGACGTTTTCAGGTTTTGCGAAAAATCACTTAATTCTCCTACTTCTACATCTAGAGGGTTAAAACTATGTTGGAAAGCATCCCAAAAAGTTCCCAAAGAGGGGGTATAGTGCATGTTTGATTTGTGGAAAAAAAATTTTGGATGAAAATCAGCCATTTTTGGCTTGGCCGGGTATCAGATTTTTTGATGTTTTCAGGTTTTGCGAAAAATCACTTAATTCCCCTACTTCTACATCTAGAGGGTTAAAACTATGTTGGAAAGCATCCCAAAAGAGTTCCCAAAGAGGGGGTATAGTGCATGTTTGATTTGTGGGAAAAAAAATTTTGGCTGAAAATCTGCCAATTTTGGCTTAGCCGGGTATCAGATTTTTTGACGTTTTCAGGTTTTGCGAAAAATCACTTAATTCCCCTACTTCTACATCTAGAGGGTTAAAACTATGTTGGAAAGCATCCCAAAAGAGTTCCCAAAGAGGGGGTATAGTGTGTGATTGATTTGTGGAAAAAAGTTTTTTGGTTAAAAATCAGCCATTTTTGGCTTGGCCGGGTATTAGATTTTTTGACGTTTTCAGGTTTTGCGAAAAATCACTTAATTCTCCTACTTCTACATCTAGAGAGTTAAAACTATGTTGGAAAGCATCCCAAAAGAGTTCCCAAAGAGGGGGTATAGTGCGTGTTTGATTTGTGGAAAAAAATTTTTGGCTTAAAATCAGCCAATTTTGGCTTGGCCAGGTATTAGATTTTTTGACGTTTTCAGGTTTTGCGAAAAATCACTTAATTCTCCTACTTATACATCTAGGGGGTTAAAACTATGTTGGAAAGCATCCCAAAAGAGTTCCCAAAGAGGGGGTATAGTGCGTGTTTGATTTGTGGAAAAAAAAATTTGGGCTGAAAATCAGCCATTTTTGGCTTGGCCGGGTATTAGATTTTTTGACGTTTTCAGGTTTTGCGAAAAATCACTTAATTCTCCTACTTCTACATCTAGAGGGTTAAAACTATGTTGGAAAGCATCTCAAAAGAGTTCCCAATGAGGGGGTTTAGTGCGTGTTTGATTTGTGGAAAAAAAAATTTTGGATGAAAATCAGCCATTTTTGGCTTGGCCGGGTATCAGATTTTTTGACGTTTTCAGGTTTTGCGAAAAATCACTTAATTCCCCTACTTCTACATCTAGAGGGTTAAAACTATGTTGGAAAGCATCCCAAAAGAGTTCCCAAAGAGGGGGTATAGTGCGTGTTTGATTTGTGGGAAAAAAATTTTTGGCTGAAAATCAGCCATTTTTGGCTTGGCCGGGTATTAGATTTTTTGACGTTTTCAGGTTTTGCGAAAAATCACTTAATTCCCCTACTTCTACATCTAGAGGGTTAAAACTATGTTGGAAAGCATCCCAAAAGAGTTCCCAAAGAGGGGGTATAGTGCGTGTTTGATTTGTGGGAAAAAAAATTTTTGGCTGAAAATCAGCCATTTTTGGCTTGGCCGGGTATTAGATTTTTTGACGTTTTCAGGTTTTGCGAAAAATCACTTAATTCCCCTACTTCTACATCTAGAGGGTTAAAAATATGTTGGAAAGCATCCCAAAAGAGTTCCCAAAGAGGGGGTATAGTGCGTATTTGATTTGTGGAAAAAAGTTTTTTGGCTAAAAATCAGCCATTTTTGGCGTGGCCGGGTATTAGATTTTTTGACGTTTTCAGGTTTTGCGAAAAATCACTTAATTCTCCTACTTTTACATCTAGAGGGTTAAAACTATGTTGGAAAGCATCCCAAAAGAGTTCCCAAAGAGGGGGTATAGTGCGTGTTTGATTTGTGGGAAAAAAATTTTGGCTGAAAATCAGCCATTTTTGGCTTGGCCGGGTATTAGATTTTTGACGTTTACAGGTTTTGCGAAAAATCACTTAATTCTCCTACTTCTACATCTAGAGGGTTAAAACTATGTTGGAAAGCATCCCAAAAGAGTTCCCAATGAGGGGGTATAGTGCATGCTTGATTTGTGGAAAAAAAATTTTTGGCTGAAAATCTGCCAATTTTGGCTTGCCCGGGTATTAGATTTTTTGACGTTTTCAGGATTTGCGAAAAATCACTTAATTCCCCTACTTCTACATCTAGAGGGTTAAAACTATGTTGGAAAGCATCCCAAAAGAGTTCCCAAAGAGGGGGTATAGTGCGTGTTTGATTTGTGGAAAAAAAATTTTTGGCTGAAAATCAGCCATTTTTGGCTTGGCCGGGTATTAGATTTTTTGACGTTTTCAGGTTTTGCGAAAAATCACTTAATTCTCCTACTTATACATCTAGGGGGTTAAAACTATGTTGGAAAGCATCCCAAAAAAGTTACCAAAAAGGGGGTATAGTGTGTGTTTGATTGGTGGAAAAAAAAATTTTGGCTGAAAATCAGCCATTTTTGGCTTGGCCGGGTATTAGATTTTTTGACGTTTTCAGGTTTTGTGAAAAATCACTTAATTCTCCTACTTCTACATCTAGAGGATTAAAACTATGTTGGAAAGCATCCAAAAAGAGTTCCCAAAGAGGGGGTATAGTGCGTGTTTGATTTGTGGAAAAAAAATTTTTGGCTGAAAATCAGCCATTTTTGGCTTGGCCGGGTATTAGATTTTTTGACGTTTTCAGGTTTTGCGAAAAATCACTTAATTCTTCTACTTATACATCTAGGGGGTTAAAACTATGTTGGAAAGCATCCCAAAAAAGTTACCAAAAAGGGGGTATAGTGTGTGTTTGATTGGTGGAAAAAAAAATTTTGGCTGAAAATCAGCCATTTTTGGCTTGGCCGGGTATTAGATTTTTTGACGTTTTCAGGTTTTGTGAAAAATCACTTAATTCTCCTACTTCTACATCTAGAGGATTAAAACTATGTTGGAAAGCATCCCAAAAGAGTTCCCAAAGAGGGGGTATAGTGCGTGTTTGATTTGTGGAAAAAAAAATTTTGGCTGAAAATCAGCCATTTTTGGCTTGGCCGGGTATTAGATTTTTTGACGTTTTCAGGTTTTGCGAAAAATCACTTAATTCTCCTACTTCTACATCTAGAGGGTTAAAACTATGTTGGAAAGCATCTCAAAAGAGTTCCCAATGAGGGGGTTTAGTGCGTGTTTGATTTGTGGAAAAAAAAATTTTGGATGAAAATCAGCCATTTTTGGCTTGGCCGGGTATCAGATTTTTTGACGTTTTCAGGTTTTGCGAAAAATCACTTAATTCCCCTACTTCTACATCTAGAGGGTTAAAACTATGTTGGAAAGCATCCCAAAAGAGTTCCCAAAGAGGGGGTATAGTGCGTGTTTGATTTGTGGGAAAAAAATTTTTGGCTGAAAATCAGCCATTTTTCGCTTGGCCGGGTATTAGATTTTTTGACGTTTTCAGGTTTTGCGAAAAATCACTTAATTCTCCTACTTCTACATCTAGAGGGTTAAAACTATGTTGGAAAGCATCCCAAAAAGTTCCCAAAGAGGGGGTATAGTGCATGTTTGATTTGTGGAAAAAAAATTTTGGATGAAAATCAGCCATTTTTGGCTTGGCCGGGTATCAGATTTTTTGATGTTTTCAGGTTTTGCGAAAAATCACTTAATTCCCCTACTTCTACATCTAGAGGGTTAAAACTATGTTGGAAAGCATCCCAAAAGAGTTCCCAAAGAGGGGGTATAGTGCATGTTTGATTTGTGGGAAAAAAAATTTTGGCTGAAAATCTGCCAATTTTGGCTTAGCCGGGTATCAGATTTTTTGACGTTTTCAGGTTTTGCGAAAAATCACTTAATTCCCCTACTTCTACATCTAGAGGGTTAAAACTATGTTGGAAAGCATCCCAAAAGAGTTCCCAAAGAGGGGGTATAGTGCATGTTTGATTTTTGTAAAAAAAAATTTGGATGAAAATCAGCCATTTTTGGCTTGGCCTGGTATCAGATTTTTTGACGTTTTCAGGTTTTGCGAAAAATCACTTAATTCCCCTACTTCTACATCTAGAGGGTTAAAAATATGTTGGAAAGCATCCCAAAAGAGTTCCCAAAGAGGGGGTATAGTGCGTATTTGATTTGTGGAAAAAAGTTTTTTGGCTAAAAATCAGCCATTTTTGGCGTGGCCGGGTATTAGATTTTTTGACGTTTTCAGGTTTTGCGAAAAATCACTTAATTCTCCTACTTTTACATCTAGAGGGTTAAAACTATGTTGGAAAGCATCCCAAAAGAGTTCCCAAAGAGGGGGTATAGTGCGTGTTTGATTTGTGGGAAAAAAATTTTGGCTGAAAATCAGCCATTTTTGGCTTGGCCGGGTATTAGATTTTTGACGTTTACAGGTTTTGCGAAAAATCACTTAATTCTCCTACTTCTACATCTAGAGGGTTAAAACTATGTTGGAAAGCATCCCAAAAGAGTTCCCAATGAGGGGGTATAGTGCATGCTTGATTTGTGGAAAAAAAATTTTTGGCTGAAAATCTGCCAATTTTGGCTTGCCCGGGTATTAGATTTTTTGACGTTTTCAGGATTTGCGAAAAATCACTTAATTCCCCTACTTCTACATCTAGAGGGTTAAAACTATGTTGGAAAGCATCCCAAAAGAGTTCCCAAAGAGGGGGTATAGTGCGTGTTTGATTTGTGGAAAAAAAATTTTTGGCTGAAAATCAGCCATTTTTGGCTTGGCCGGGTATTAGATTTTTTGACGTTTTCAGGTTTTGCGAAAAATCACTTAATTCTCCTACTTATACATCTAGGGGGTTAAAACTATGTTGGAAAGCATCCCAAAAAAGTTACCAAAAAGGGGGTATAGTGTGTGTTTGATTGGTGGAAAAAAAAATTTTGGCTGAAAATCAGCCATTTTTGGCTTGGCCGGGTATTAGATTTTTTGACGTTTTCAGGTTTTGTGAAAAATCACTTAATTCTCCTACTTCTACATCTAGAGGATTAAAACTATGTTGGAAAGCATCCAAAAAGAGTTCCCAAAGAGGGGGTATAGTGCGTGTTTGATTTGTGGAAAAAAAATTTTTGGCTGAAAATCAGCCATTTTTGGCTTGGCCGGGTATTAGATTTTTTGACGTTTTCAGGTTTTGCGAAAAATCACTTAATTCTCCTACTTATACATCTAGGGGGTTAAAACTATGTTGGAAAGCATCCCAAAAGAGTTCCCAAAGAGGGGGTATAGTGCGTGTTTGATTTGTGGAAAAAAATATTTTGGCTGAAAATCAGCCATTTTTGGCTTGGCCGGGTATTAGATTTTTTGACGTTTTCAGGTTTGTGAAAAATCACTTAATTCTCCTACTTCTACATCTAGAGGATTAAAACTATGTTGGAAAGCATCCAAAAAGAGTTCCCAAAGAGGGGGTATAGTGCGTGTTTGATTTGTGGAAAAAAAAATTTTGGCTGAAAATCAGCCATTTTTGGCTTGGCCGGGTATTAGATTTTTTGACGTTTTCAGGTTTTGCGAAAAATCACTTAATTCTCCTACTTATACATCTAGGGGGTTAAAACTATGTTGGAAAGCATCCCAAAAGAGTTCCCAAAGAGGGGGTATAGTGCGTGTTTGATTTGTGGAAAAAAAAATTTTGGCTGAAAATCAGCCATTTTTGGCTTGGCCGGGTATTAGATTTTTTGACGTTTTCAGGTTTTGCGAAAAATCACTTAATTCTCCTACTTCTACATCTAGAGGGTTAAAACTATGTTGGAAAGCATCTCAAAAGAGTTCCCAATGAGGGGGTTTAGTGCGTGTTTGATTTGTGGAAAAAAAAATTTTGGATGAAAATCAGCCATTTTTGGCTTGGCCGGGTATCAGATTTTTTGACGTTTTCAGGTTTTGCGAAAAATCACTTAATTCCCCTACTTCTACATCTAGAGGGTTAAAACTATGTTGGAAAGCATCCCAAAAGAGTTCCCAAAGAGGGGGTATAGTGCGTGTTTGATTTGTGGGAAAAAAATTTTTGGCTGAAAATCAGCCATTTTTGGCTTGGCCGGGTATTAGATTTTTTTACGTTTTCAGGTTTTGCGAAAAATCACTTAATTCTCCTACTTCTACATCTAGAGGGTTAAAACTATGTTGGAAAGCATCCCAAAAAGTTCCCAAAGAGGGGGTATAGTGCATGTTTGATTTGTGGAAAAAAAATTTTGGATGAAAATCAGCCATTTTTGGCTTGGCCGGGTATCAGATTTTTTGATGTTTTCAGGTTTTGCGAAAAATCACTTAATTCCCCTACTTCTACATCTAGAGGGTTAAAACTATGTTGGAAAGCATCCCAAAAGAGTTCCCAAAGAGGGGGTATAGTGCATGTTTGATTTGTGGGAAAAAAAATTTTGGCTGAAAATCTGCCAATTTTGGCTTAGCCGGGTATCAGATTTTTTGACGTTTTCAGGTTTTGCGAAAAATCACTTAATTCCCCTACTTCTACATCTAGAGGGTTAAAACTATGTTGGAAAGCATCCCAAAAGAGTTCCCAAAGAGGGGGTATAGTGTGTGATTGATTTGTGGAAAAAAGTTTTTTGGTTAAAAATCAGCCATTTTTGGCTTGGCCGGGTATTAGATTTTTTGACGTTTTCAGGTTTTGCGAAAAATCACTTAATTCTCCTACTTCTACATCTAGAGAGTTAAAACTATGTTGGAAAGCATCCCAAAAGAGTTCCCAAAGAGGGGGTATAGTGCGTGTTTGATTTGTGGAAAAAAATTTTTGGCTTAAAATCAGCCAATTTTGGCTTGGCCGGGTATTAGATTTTTTGACGTTTTCAGGTTTTGCGAAAAATCACTTAATTCTCCTACTTATACATCTAGGGGGTTAAAACTATGTTGGAAAGCATCCCAAAAAAGTTACCAAAAAGGGGGTATAGTGTGTGTTTGATTGGTGGAAAAAAAAATTTTGGCTGAAAATCAGCCATTTTTGGCTTGGCCGGGTATTAGATTTTTTGACGTTTTCAGGTTTTGTGAAAAATCACTTAATTCTCCTACTTCTACATCTAGAGGATTAAACCTATGTTGGAAAGCATCCCAAAAGAGTTCCCAAAGAGGGGGTATAGTGCGTGTTTGATTTGTGGAAAAAAAAATTTGGGCTGAAAATCAGCCATTTTTGGCTTGGCCGGGTATTAGATTTTTTGACGTTTTCAGGTTTTGCGAAAAATCACTTAATTCTCCTACTTCTACATCTAGAGGGTTAAAACTATGTTGGAAAGCATCTCAAAAGAGTTCCCAATGAGGGGGTTTAGTGCGTGTTTGATTTGTGGAAAAAAAAATTTTGGATGAAAATCAGCCATTTTTGGCTTGGCCGGGTATCAGATTTTTTGACGTTTTCAGGTTTTGCGAAAAATCACTTAATTCCCCTACTTCTACATCTAGAGGGTTAAAACTATGTTGGAAAGCATCCCAAAAGAGTTCCCAAAGAGGGGGTATAGTGCGTGTTTGATTTGTGGGAAAAAAAATTTTGGCTGAAAATCAGCCATTTTTGGCTTGGCCGGGTATTAGATTTTTTGACGTTTTCAGGTTTTGCGAAAAATCACTTAATTCCCCTACTTCTACATCTAGAGGGTTAAAACTATGTTGGAAAGCATCCCAAAAGAGTTCCCAAAGAGGGGGTATAGTGCGTGTTTGATTTGTGGGAAAAAAATTTTTGGCTGAAAATCAGCCATTTTTGGCTTGGCCGGGTATTAGATTTTTTGACGTTTTCAGGTTTTGCGAAAAATCACTTAATTCTCCTACTTCTACATCTAGAGGGTTAAAACTATGTTGGAAAGCATCTCAAAAGAGTTCCCAATGAGGGGGTTTAGTGCGTGTTTGATTTGTGGAAAAAAAAATTTTGGCTGAAAATCAGCCATTTTTGGCTTGGCCGGGTATCAGATTTTTTGATGTTTTCAGGTTTTGCGAAAAATCACTTAATTCCCCTACTTCTACATCTAGAGGGTTAAAACTATGTTGGAAAGCATCCCAAAAGAGTTCCCAAAGAGGGGGTATAGTGCATGTTTGATTTGTGGGAAAAAAAATTTTGGCTGAAAATCTGCCAATTTTGGCTTAGCCGGGTATCAGATTTTTTGACGTTTTCAGGTTTTGCGAAAAATCACTTAATTCCCCTACTTCTACATCTAGAGGGTTAAAACTATGTTGGAAAGCATCCCAAAAGAGTTCCCAAAGAGGGGGTATAGTGTGTGATTGATTTGTGGAAAAAAGTTTTTTGGTTAAAAATCAGCCATTTTTGGCTTGGCCGGGTATTAGATTTTTTGACGTTTTCAGGTTTTGCGAAAAATCACTTAATTCTCCTACTTCTACATCTAGAGAGTTAAAACTATGTTGGAAAGCATCCCAAAAGAGTTCCCAAAGAGGGGGTATAGTGCGTGTTTGATTTGTGGAAAAAAATTTTTGGCTTAAAATCAGCCAATTTTGGCTTGGCCGGGTATTAGATTTTTTGACGTTTTCAGGTTTTGCGAAAAATCACTTAATTCTCCTACTTATACATCTAGGGGGTTAAAACTATGTTGGAAAGCATCCCAAAAAAGTTACCAAAAAGGGGGTATAGTGTGTGTTTGATTGGTGGAAAAAAAAATTTTGGCTGAAAATCAGCCATTTTTGGCTTGGCCGGGTATTAGATTTTTTGACGTTTTCAGGTTTTGTGAAAAATCACTTAATTCTCCTACTTCTACATCTAGAGGATTAAACCTATGTTGGAAAGCATCCCAAAAGAGTTCCCAAAGAGGGGGTATAGTGCGTGTTTGATTTGTGGAAAAAAAAATTTGGGCTGAAAATCAGCCATTTTTGGCTTGGCCGGGTATTAGATTTTTTGACGTTTTCAGGTTTTGCGAAAAATCACTTAATTCTCCTACTTCTACATCTAGAGGGTTAAAACTATGTTGGAAAGCATCTCAAAAGAGTTCCCAATGAGGGGGTTTAGTGCGTGTTTGATTTGTGGAAAAAAAAATTTTGGATGAAAATCAGCCATTTTTGGCTTGGCCGGGTATCAGATTTTTTGACGTTTTCAGGTTTTGCGAAAAATCACTTAATTCCCCTACTTCTACATCTAGAGGGTTAAAACTATGTTGGAAAGCATCCCAAAAGAGTTCCCAAAGAGGGGGTATAGTGCGTGTTTGATTTGTGGGAAAAAAAATTTTGGCTGAAAATCAGCCATTTTTGGCTTGGCCGGGTATTAGATTTTTTGACGTTTTCAGGTTTTGCGAAAAATCACTTAATTCCCCTACTTCTACATCTAGAGGGTTAAAACTATGTTGGAAAGCATCCCAAAAGAGTTCCCAAAGAGGGGGTATAGTGCGTGTTTGATTTGTGGGAAAAAAATTTTTGGCTGAAAATCAGCCATTTTTGGCTTGGCCGGGTATTAGATTTTTTGACGTTTTCAGGTTTTGCGAAAAATCACTTAATTCTCCTACTTCTACATCTAGAGGGTTAAAACTATGTTGGAAAGCATCTCAAAAGAGTTCCCAATGAGGGGGTTTAGTGCGTGTTTGATTTGTGGAAAAAAAAATTTTGGATGAAAATCAGCCATTTTTGGCTTGGCCGGGTATCAGATTTTTTGACGTTTTCAGGTTTTGCGAAAAATCACTTAATTCCCCTACTTCTACATCTAGAGGGTTAAAACTATGTTGGAAAGCATCCCAAAAGAGTTCCCAAAGAGGGGGTATAGTGCGTGTTTGATTTGTGGGAAAAAAAATTTTGGCTGAAAATCAGCCATTTTTGGCTTGGCCGGGTATTAGATTTTTTGACGTTTTCAGGTTTTGCGAAAAATCACTTAATTCCCCTACTTCTACATCTAGAGGGTTAAAACTATGTTGGAAAGCATCCCAAAAGAGTTCCCAAAGAGGGGGTATAGTGCGTGTTTGATTTGTGGGAAAAAAATTTTTGGCTGAAAATCAGCCATTTTTGGCTTGGCCGGGTATTAGATTTTTTGACGTTTTCAGGTTTTGCGAAAAATCACTTAATTCTCCTACTTCTACATCTAGAGGGTTAAAACTATGTTGGAAAGCATCTCAAAAGAGTTCCCAATGAGGGGGTTTAGTGCGTGTTTGATTTGTGGAAAAAAAATTTTTGGATGAAAATCAGCCATTTTTGGCTTGGCCGGGTATCAGATTTTTTGACGTTTTCAGGTTTTGCGAAAAATCACTTAATTTCCCTACTTCTACATCTAGAGGGTTAAAACTATGTTGGAAAGCATCCCAAAAGAGTTCCCAAAGAGGGGGTATAGTGCGTGTTTGATTTGTGGGAAAAAAAATTTTGGCTGAAAATCAGCCATTTTTGGCTTGGCCGGGTATTAGATTTTTTGACGTTTTCAGGTTTTGCGAAAAATCACTTAATTCCCCTACTTCTACATCTAGAGGGTTAAAACTATGTTGGAAAGCATCCCAAAAGAGTTCCCAAAGAGGGGGTATAGTGCGTGTTTGATTTGTGGGAAAAAAAATTTTGGCTGAAAATCAGCCATTTTTGGCTTGGCCGGGTATTAGATTTTTTGACGTTTTCAGGTTTTGCGAAAAATCACTTAATTCTCCTACTTCTACATCTAGAGGGTTAAAACTATGTTGGAAAGCATCCCAAAAAGTTCCCAAAGAGGGGGTATAGTGCATGTTTGATTTGTGGAAAAAAAATTTTGGATGAAAATCAGCCATTTTTGGCTTGGCCGGGTATCAGATTTTTTGACGTTTTCAGGTTTTGTGAAAAATCACTTAATTCCCCTACTTCTACATCTAGAGGGTTAAAACTATGTTGGAAAGCATCCCAAAAGAGTTCCCAAAGAGGGGGTATAGTGCATGTTTGATTTGTGGGAAAAAAAATTTTGGCTGAAAATCTGCCCAATTTTGGCTTAGCCGGGTATCAGATTTTTTGACGTTTTCAGGTTTTGCGAAAAATCACTTAATTCCCCTACTTCTACATCTAGAGGGTTAAAACTATGTTGGAAAGCATCCCAAAAGAGTTCCCAAAGAGGGGGTATAGTGTGTGATTGATTTGTGGAAAAAAGTTTTTTGGTTAAAAATCAGCCATTTTTGGCTTGGCCGGGTATTAGATTTTTTGACGTTTTCAGGTTTTGCGAAAAATCACTTAATTCTCCTACTTCTACATCTAGAGAGTTAAAACTATGTTGGAAAGCATCCCAAAAGAGTTCCCAAAGAGGGGGTATAGTGCGTGTTTGATTTGTGGAAAAAAATTTTTGGCTTAAAATCAGCCATTTTTGGCTTGGCCGGGTATTAGATTTTTTGACGTTTTCAGGTTTTGCGAAAAATCACTTAATTCTCCTACTTCTACATCTAGAGAGTTAAAACTATGTTGGAAAGCATCCCAAAAGAGTTCCCAAAGAGGGGGTATAATGCGTGTTTGATTTGTGGAAAAAAATTTTTTGGCTGAGTATCAGATTTTTTTAACGTTTTCAGGTTTTGCGAAAAATCACTTAATTCTCCTACTTCTACATCTAGGGGGTTAAAACTATGTTGGAAAGCATCCCAAAAGAGTTCCCAAAAAGGGGGTATAGTGCGTGTTTGATTTGTGGAAAAAAACTTTTTTGGCTGAAAATCAGCCATTTTTGGCTTGGCCGGGTATTAGATTTTTTGCCGTTTTCAGGTTTTGCAAAAAATCACTTAATTCTCCTACTTCTACATCTAGAGGATTAAAACTATGTTGGAAAGCATCCCAAAAGAGTTCCCAAAGAGGGGGTATAGTGCGTGTTTGATTTGTGGAAAAAAAATTTTGGATGAAAATCAGCCATTTTTGGCTTGGCCGGGTATCAGATTTTTTGATGTTTTCAGGTTTTGCGAAAAATCACTTAATTCCCCTACTTCTACATCTAGAGGGTTAAAACTATGTTGGAAAGCATCCCAAAAGAGTTCCCAAAGAGGGGGTATAGTGCATGTTTGATTTGTGGGAAAAAAAATTTTGGCTGAAAATCTGCCAATTTTGGCTTAGCCGGGTATCAGATTTTTTGACGTTTTCAGGTTTTGCGAAAAATCACTTAATTCCCCTACTTCTACATCTAGAGGGTTAAAACTATGTTGGAAAGCATCCCAAAAGAGTTCCCAAAGAGGGGGTATAGTGTGTGATTGATTTGTGGAAAAAAGTTTTTTGGTTAAAAATCAGCCATTTTTGGCTTGGCCGGGTATTAGATTTTTTGACGTTTTCAGGTTTTGCGAAAAATCACTTAATTCTCCTACTTCTACATCTAGAGAGTTAAAACTATGTTGGAAAGCATCCCAAAAGAGTTCCCAAAGAGGGGGTATAGTGCGTGTTTGATTTGTGGAAAAAATTTTTTGGCTTAAAATCAGCCAATTTTGGCTTGGCCGGGTATTAGATTTTTTGACGTTTTCAGGTTTTGCGAAAAATCACTTAATTCTCCTACTTATACATCTAGGGGGTTAAAACTATGTTGGAAAGCATCCCAAAAAAGTTACCAAAAAGGGGGTATAGTGTGTGTTTGATTGGTGGAAAAAAAAATTTTGGCTGAAAATCAGCCATTTTTGGCTTGGCCGGGTATTAGATTTTTTGACGTTTTCAGGTTTTGTGAAAAATCACTTAATTCTCCTACTTCTACATCTAGAGGATTAAACCTATGTTGGAAAGCATCCCAAAAGAGTTCCCAAAGAGGGGGTATAGTGCGTGTTTGATTTGTGGAAAAAAAATTTGGGCTGAAAATCAGCCATTTTTGGCTTGGCCGGGTATTAGATTTTTTGACGTTTTCAGGTTTTGCGAAAAATCACTTAATTCCCCTACTTCTACATCTAGAGGGTTAAAACTATGTTGGAAAGCATCCCAAAAGAGTTCCCAAAGAGGGGGTATAGTGCGTGTTTGATTTGTGGGAAAAAAAATTTTGGCTGAAAATCAGCCATTTTTGGCTTGGCCGGGTATTAGATTTTTTGACGTTTTCAGGTTTTGCGAAAAATCACTTAATTCCCCTACTTCTACATCTAGAGGGTTAAAACTATGTTGGAAAGCATCCCAAAAGAGTTCCCAAAGAGGGGGTATAGTGCGTGTTTGATTTGTGGGAAAAAAATTTTTGGCTGAAAATCAGCCATTTTTGGCTTGGCCGGGTATTAGATTTTTTGACGTTTTCAGGTTTTGCGAAAAATCACTTAATTCTCCTACTTCTACATCTAGAGGGTTAAAACTATGTTGGAAAGCATCTCAAAAGAGTTCCCAATGAGGGGGTTTAGTGCGTGTTTGATTTGTGGAAAAAAAAATTTTTGATGAAAATCAGCCATTTTTGGCTTGGCCGGGTATCAGATTTTTTGACGTTTTCAGGTTTTGCGAAAAATCACTTAATTCCCCTACTTCTACATCTAGAGGGTTAAAACTATGTTGGAAAGCATCCCAAAAGAGTTCCCAAAGAGGGGGTATAGTGCGTGTTTGATTTGTGGGAAAAAAAATTTTGGCTGAAAATCAGCCATTTTTGGCTTGGCCGGGTATTAGATTTTTTGACGTTTTCAGGTTTTGCGAAAAATCACTTAATTCCCCTACTTCTACATCTAGAGGGTTAAAACTATGTTGGAAAGCATCCCAAAAGAGTTCCCAAAGAGGGGGTATAGTGCGTGTTTGATTTGTGGGAAAAAAAATTTTGGCTGAAAATCAGCCATTTTTGGCTTGGCCGGGTATTAGATTTTTTGACGTTTTCAGGTTTTGCGAAAAATCACTTAATTCTCCTACTTCTACATCTAGAGGGTTAAAACTATGTTGGAAAGCATCTCAAAAGAGTTCCCAATGAGGGGGTTTAGTGCGTGTTTGATTTGTGGAAAAAAAATTTTTGGATGAAAATCAGCCATTTTTGGCTTGGCCGGGTATCAGATTTTTTGACGTTTTCAGGTTTTGCGAAAAATCACTTAATTTCCCTACTTCTACATCTAGAGGGTTAAAACTATGTTGGAAAGCATCCCAAAAGAGTTCCCAAAGAGGGGGTATAGTGCGTGTTTGATTTGTGGGAAAAAAAATTTTGGCTGAAAATCAGCCATTTTTGGCTTGGCCGGGTATTAGATTTTTTGACGTTTTCAGGTTTTGCGAAAAATCACTTAATTCCCCTACTTCTACATCTAGAGGGTTAAAACTATGTTGGAAAGCATCCCAAAAGAGTTCCCAAAGAGGGGGTATAGTGCGTGTTTGATTTGTGGGAAAAAAAATTTTGGCTGAAAATCAGCCATTTTTGGCTTGGCCGGGTATTAGATTTTTTGACGTTTTCAGGTTTTGCGAAAAATCACTTAATTCTCCTACTTCTACATCTAGAGGGTTAAAACTATGTTGGAAAGCATCCCAAAAAGTTCCCAAAGAGGGGGTATAGTGCATGTTTGATTTGTGGAAAAAAAATTTTGGATGAAAATCAGCCATTTTTGGCTTGGCCGGGTATCAGATTTTTTGACGTTTTCAGGTTTTGTGAAAAATCACTTAATTCCCCTACTTCTACATCTAGAGGGTTAAAACTATGTTGGAAAGCATCCCAAAAGAGTTCCCAAAGAGGGGGTATAGTGCATGTTTGATTTGTGGGAAAAAAAATTTTGGCTGAAAATCTGCCCAATTTTGGCTTAGCCGGGTATCAGATTTTTTGACGTTTTCAGGTTTTGCGAAAAATCACTTAATTCCCCTACTTCTACATCTAGAGGGTTAAAACTATGTTGGAAAGCATCCCAAAAGAGTTCCCAAAGAGGGGGTATAGTGTGTGATTGATTTGTGGAAAAAAGTTTTTTGGTTAAAAATCAGCCATTTTTGGCTTGGCCGGGTATTAGATTTTTTGACGTTTTCAGGTTTTGCGAAAAATCACTTAATTCTCCTACTTCTACATCTAGAGAGTTAAAACTATGTTGGAAAGCATCCCAAAAGAGTTCCCAAAGAGGGGGTATAGTGCGTGTTTGATTTGTGGAAAAAAATTTTTGGCTTAAAATCAGCCATTTTTGGCTTGGCCGGGTATTAGATTTTTTGACGTTTTCAGGTTTTGCGAAAAATCACTTAATTCTCCTACTTCTACATCTAGAGAGTTAAAACTATGTTGGAAAGCATCCCAAAAGAGTTCCCAAAGAGGGGGTATAGTGCGTGTTTGATTTGTGGAAAAAAAATTTTTGGCTGAGTATCAGATTTTTTTAACGTTTTCAGGTTTTGCGAAAAATCACTTAATTCTCCTACTTCTACATCTAGGGGGTTAAAACTATGTTGGAAAGCATCCCAAAAGAGTTCCCAAAAAGGGGGTATAGTGCGTGTTTGATTTGTGGAAAAAAACTTTTTTGGCTGAAAATCAGCCATTTTTGGCTTGGCCGGGTATTAGATTTTTTGACGTTTTCAGGTTTTGCAAAAAATCACTTAATTCTCCTACTTCTACATCTAGAGGATTAAAACTATGTTGGAAAGCATCCCAAAAGAGTTCCCAAAGAGGGGGTATAGTGCGTGTTTGATTTGTGGAAAAAAAAATTTTGGCTGAAAATCTGCCAATTTTGGCTTGGCCGAGTATCAGATTTTTTAACGTTTTCAGGTTTTGCGAAAAATCACTTAATTCTCCTACTTCTACATCTAGGGGGTTAAAACTATGTTGGAAAGCATCCCAAAAGAGTTCCCAAAAAGGGGGTATAGTGCGTGTTTAATTTGTGGAAAAAAACTTTTTTGGCTGAAAATCAGCCATTTTTGGCTTGGCCGGGTATTAGATTTTTTGACGTTTTCAGGTTTTGCGAAAAATCACTTAATTCTCCTACTTCTACATCTAGAGGGTTAAAACTATGTTGGAAAGCATCCCAAAAAGTTCCCAAAGAGGGGGTATAGTGCATGTTTGATTTGTGGAAAAAAAATTTTGGATGAAAATCAGCCATTTTTGGCTTGGCCGGGTATCAGATTTTTTGACGTTTTCAGGTTTTGTGAAAAATCACTTAATTCCCCTACTTCTACATCTAGAGGGTTAAAACTATGTTGGAAAGCATCCCAAAAGAGTTCCCAAAGAGGGGGTATAGTGCATGTTTGATTTGTGGGAAAAAAAATTTTGGCTGAAAATCTGCCCAATTTTGGCTTAGCCGGGTATCAGATTTTTTGACGTTTTCAGGTTTTGCGAAAAATCACTTAATTCCCCTACTTCTACATCTAGAGGGTTAAAACTATGTTGGAAAGCATCCCAAAAGAGTTCCCAAAGAGGGGGTATAGTGTGTGATTGATTTGTGGAAAAAAGTTTTTTGGTTAAAAATCAGCCATTTTTGGCTTGGCCGGGTATTAGATTTTTTGACGTTTTCAGGTTTTGCGAAAAATCACTTAATTCTCCTACTTCTACATCTAGAGAGTTAAAACTATGTTGGAAAGCATCCCAAAAGAGTTCCCAAAGAGGGGGTATAGTGCGTGTTTGATTTGTGGAAAAAAATTTTTGGCTTAAAATCAGCCATTTTTGGCTTGGCCGAGTATCAGATTTTTTAACGTTTTCAGGTTTTGCGAAAAATCACTTAATTCTCCTACTTCTACATCTAGGGGTTTAAAACTATGTTGGAAAGCATCCCAAAAGAGTTCCCAAAAAGGGGGTATAGTGCGTGTTTAATTTGTGGAAAAAAACTTTTTTGGCTGAAAATCAGCCATTTTTGGCTTGGCCGGGTATTAGATTTTTTGACGTTTTCAGGTTTTGCGAAAAATCACTTAATTCTCCTACTTCTACATCTAGAGAGTTAAAACTATGTTGGAAAGCATACCAAAAGAGTTCCCAAAGAGGGGGTATAGTGCGTGTTTGATTTGTGGAAAAAAAATTTTTGGCTGAAAATCAGCCATTTTTGGCTTGGCCGGGTATTAGATTTTTTGACGTTTTCAGGTTTTGCGAAAAATCACTTAATTCTCCTACTTCTACATCTAGAGGGTTAAAACTATGTTGGAAAGCATCCCAAAAGAGTTCCCAAAGAGGGGGTATAGTGCGTGTTTGATTTGTGGGAAAAAAAATTTGGCTGAAAATCAGCCATTTTTGGCTTGGCCGGGTATCAGATTTTTTGACGTTTTCAGGTTTTGCGAAAAATCACTTAATTCTCCTACTTCTACATCTAGAGAGTTAAAACTATGTTGGAAAGCATCCCAAAAGAGTTCCCAAAGAGGGGGTATAGTGCGTATTTGATTTGTGGAAAAAAGTTTTTTGGCTAAAAATCAGCCATTTTTGGCTTGGCCGGGTATTAGATTTTTTGACGTTTTCAGGTTTTGCGAAAAATCACTTAATTCTCCTACTTCTACATCTAGAGAGTTAAAACTATGTTGGAAAGCATACCAAAAGAGTTCCCAAAGAGGGGGTATAGTGCGTGTTTGATTTGTGTAAAAAAAATTTTTGGCTGAAAGTCAGCCATTTTTGGCTTGGCCGGGTATTAGATTTTTTGACGTTTTCAGGTTTTGCGAAAAATCACTTAATTCTCCTACTTCTACATCTAGAGGGTTAAAACTATGTTGGAAAGCATCCCAAAAGAGTTCCCAAAGAGGGGGTATAGTGCATGTTTGATTTGTGGAAAAAAAAAATTTGGATGAAAATCAGCCATTTTTGGCTTGGCCGGGTATCAGATTTTTTGACGTTTTCAGGTTTTGCGAAAAATCACTTAATTCCCCTACTTCTACATCTAGAGGGTTAAAACTATGTTGGAAAGCATCCCAAAAGAGTTCCTAAAGAGGGGGTATAGTGCATGTTTGATTTGTGGAAAAAAAAAATTTGGATGAAAATCAGCCATTTTTGGCTTGGCCGGGTATCAGATTTTTTGACGTTTTCAGGTTTTGCGAAAAATCACTTAATTCCCCTACTTCTACATCTAGAGGGTTAAAACTATGTTGGAAAGCATCCCAAAAGAGTTCCCAAAGAGGGGGTATAGTGCATGTTTGATTTGTGGAAAAAAAAAATTTGGATGAAAATCAGCCATTTTTGGCTTGGCCGGGTATCAGATTTTTTGACGTTTTCAGGTTTTGCGAAAAATCACTTAATTCCCCTACTTCTACATCTAGAGGGTTAAAACTATGTTGGAAAGCATCCCAAAAGAGTTCCCAAAGAGGGGGTATAGTGCATGTTTGATTTGTGGGAAAAAAAATTTTGGCTGAAAATCTGCCAATTTTGGCTTAGCCGGGTATCAGATTTTTTTACGTTTACAGGTTTTGCGAAAAATCACTTAATTCTCCTACTTCTACATCTAGAGGGTTAAAACTATGTTGGAAAGCATCCCAAAAGAGTTCCCAACCCAAAGAGGGGGTATAGTGCGTGTTTGATTTGTGGGAAAAAAAATTTAGCTGAAAATCAGCCATTTTTGGCTTGGCCGTGTATTAGATTTTTTGACGTTTTCAGGTTTTGCGAAAAATCACTTAATTCTCCTACTTCGACATCTAGAGAGTTAAAACTATGTTGGAAAGCATCCCAAAAGAGTTCCCAAAGAGGGGGTATAGTGCGTGTTTGATTTGTGGAAAAAAAAATTTGGCTTAAAATCTGCCATTTTTGGCTTGGCCGGGTATTAGATTTTTTGACGTTTTCAGGTTTTACGAAAAATCACTTAATTCTCCTACTTCTACATCTAGATAGTTAAAACTATGTTGGAAAGCATCCCAAAAGAGTTCCCAAAGAGGGGGTATAGTGCGTGTTTGATTTGTGGGAAAAAAAATTTTGGCTGAAAATCAGCCATTTTTGGCTTGGCCGGGTATTAGATTTTTTGACGTTTTCAGGTTTTGCGAAAAATCACTTAATTCCCCTACTTCTACATCTAGAGGGTTAAAACTATGTTGGAAAGCATCCCAAAAGAGTTCCCAAAGAGGGGGTATAGTGCGTGTTTGATTTGTGGGAAAAAAAATTTTGGCTGAAAATCAGCCATTTTTGGCTTGGCCGGGTATTAGATTTTTTGACGTTTTCAGGTTTTGCGAAAAATCACTTAATTCTCCTACTTCTACATCCAGAGGGTTAAAACTATGTTGGAAAGCATCCCAAAAAGTTCCCAAAGAGGGGGTATAGTGCATGTTTGATTTGTGGAAAAAAAAAATTTGGATGAAAATCAGCCATTTTTGGCTTGGCTGGGTATCAGATTTTTTGACGTTTTTAGGTTTTGCGAAAAATCACTTAATTCCCCTACTTCTACATCTAGAGGGTTAAAACTATGTTGGAAAGCATCCCAAAAGAGTTCCCAAAGAGGGGGTATAGTGCATGTTTGATTTGTGGGAAAAAAAATTTTGGCTGAAAATCTGCCAATTTTGGCTTAGCCGGGTATCAGATTTTTTTACGTTTACAGGTTTTGCGAAAAATCACTTAATTCTCCTACTTCTACATCTAGAGGGTTAAAACTATGTTGGAAAGCATCTCAAAAGAGTTCCCAACCCAAAGAGGGGGTATAGTGCGTGTTTGATTTGTGGGAAAAAATTTTTAGCTGAAAATCAGCCATTTTTGGCTTGGCCGTGTATTAGATTTTTTGACGTTTTCAGGTTTTGCGAAAAATCACTTAATTCTCCTACTTCTACATCTAGAGGGTTAAAACTATGTTGGAAAGCATCCCAAAAGAGTTCCCAAAGAGGGGGTATACTGCGTGATTGATTTGTGGAAAAAAGTTTTTTGGCTAAAAATCAGCCATTTTTGGCTTGGCCGGGTATTAGATTTTTTGACGTTTTCAGGTTTTGCGAAAAATCACTTAATTCTCCTACTTCTACATCTAGAGGGTTAAAACTTTATTGGAAAGCATCCCAATTGAGTTCCCAAAGAGGGGGTATAGTGCGTGTTTGATTTGTGGAAAAAAAATTTTTGGCTGAAAATCAGCCATTTTTGGCTTGGCCGGGTATTAGATTTTTTGACGTTTTCAGGTTTTGCGAAAAATCACTTAATTCTCCTACTTCTACATCTAGAGGGTTAAAACTATGTTTGAAAGCATCCCAAAAGAGTTCCCAAAGAGGGGGTTAAGTGCGTGTTTGATTTGTGGAAAAAAAAATTTTGGATGAAAATCAGCCATTTTTGGCTTGGCCGGGTATTAGATTTTTTTACGTTTTCAGGTTTTGCGAAAAATCACTTAATTCTCCTACTTCTACATCTAGAGGGTTAAAACTATGTTGGAAAGCATCCCAAAAGAGTTCCCAATGAGGGGGTATAGTGCGTGTTTGATTTGTGGAAAAAAAAATTTTGGCTGAAAATCTGCCAATTTTGGCTTGCCCGGGTATCAGATTTTTTGACGTGTTCAGGTTTTGCGAAAAATCACTTAATTCTCCTACTTCTACATCTAGAGGGTTAAAACTATGTTGGAAAGCATCCCAAAAGAGTTCCCAAAGAGGGGGTATACTGCGTGATTGATTTGTGAAAAAAAGTTTTTTGGCTAAAAATCAGCCATTTTTGGCTTGGCCGGGTATTAGATTTTTTGACGTTTTCAGGTTTTGCGAAAAATCACTTAATTCTCCTACTTCTACATCTAGAGGGTTAAAACTATGTTGGAAAGCATCCCAATTGAGTTCCCAAAGAGGGGGTATAGTGCGTGTTTGATTTGTGGAAAAAAAATTTTTGGCTGAAAGTCAGCCATTTTTGGCTTGGCCGGGTATTAGATTTTTTGACGTTTTCAGGTTTTGCGAAAAATCACTTAATTCTCCTACTTCTACATCTAGAGGGTTAAAACTATGTTTGAAAGCATCCCAAAAGAGTTCCCAATGAGGGGGTTAAGTGCGTGTTTGATTTGTGGAAAAAAAAATTTTGGATGAAAATCAGCCATTTTTGGCTTGGCCGGGTATTAGATTTTTTTACGTTTTCAGGTTTTGCGAAAAATCACTTAATTCTCCTACTTCTACATCTAGAGGGTTAAAACTATGTTTGAAAGCATCCCAAAAGAGTTCCCAATGAGGGGGTTAAGTGCGTGTTTGATGTGTGGAAAAAAAAATTTTGGATGAAAATCAGCCATTTTTGGCTTGGCCGGGTATTAGATTTTTTTTACGTTTTCAGGTTTTGCGAAAAATCACTTAATTCTCCTACTTCTACATCTAGAGGGTTAAAACTATGTTGGAAAGCATCTCAAAAGAGTTCCCAATGAGGGGGTATAGTGCGTGTTTGATTTGTGGAAAAAAAAATTTTGGCTGAAAATCTGCCAATTTTGGCTTGCCCGGGTATCAGATTTTTTGACGTTTTCAGGTTTTGCGAAAAATCACTTAATTCCCCTACTTCTACATCTGGAGGGTTAAAACTATGTTGGAAAGCATCCCAAAAGAGTTCCCAAAGAGGGGGTATAGTGCGTGTTTGATTTGTGGGAAAAAAAATTTTGGCTGAAAATCAGCCATTTTTAGCTTGGCCGGGTATTAGATTTTTTGACGTTTTCAGGTTTTGCGAAAAATCACTTAATTCTCCTACTTCTACATCTAGAGAGTTAAAACTATGTTGGAAAGCATACCAAAAGAGTTCCCAAAGAGGGGGTATAGTGCGTGTTTGATTTGTGGAAAAAAAAATTTTGGCTGAAAATCAGCCATTTTTGGCTTGGCCGGGTATTAGATTTTTTGACGTTTTCAGGTTTTGCGAAAAATCACTTAATTCTCCTACTTCTACATCTAGAGGGTTAAAACTATGTTGGAAAGCATCCCAAAAGAGTTCCCAAAGAGGGGGTATAGTGCGTGTTTGATTTGTGGGAAAAAAAATTTGGCTGAAAATCAGCCATTTTTGGCTTGGCCGGGTATCAGATTTTTTGACGTTTTCAGGTTTTGCGAAAAATCACTTAATTCTCCTACTTCTACATCTAGAGAGTTAAAACTATGTTGGAAAGCATCCCAAAAGAGTTCCCAAAGAGGGGGTATAGTGCGTATTTGATTTGTGGAAAAAAGTTTTTTGGCTAAAAATCAGCCATTTTTGGCTTGGCCGGGTATTAGATTTTTTGACGTTTTCAGGTTTTGCGAAAAATCACTTAATTCTCCTACTTCTACATCTAGAGAGTTAAAACTATGTTGGAAAGCATACCAAAAGAGTTCCCAAAGAGGGGGTATAGTGCGTGTTTGATTTGTGTAAAAAAAAATTTTGGCTGAAAATCAGCCATTTTTGGCTTGGCCGGGTATTAGATTATTTGACGTTTTCAGGTTTTGCGAAAAATCACTTAATTCTCCTACTTCTACATCTAGAGGGTTAAAACTATGTTGGAAAGCATCCCAAAACAGTTCCCAAAGAGGGGGTATAGTGCGTGATTGATTTGTGGAATAAAGTTTTTTGGATAAAAATCAGCCATTTTTGGCTTGGCCGGGTATTAGATTTTTTGACGTTTTCAGGTTTTGCGAAAAATCACTTAATTCTCCTACTTCTACATCTAGAGGGTTAAAACTATGTTGGAAAGCATCCCAAAAGAGTTCCCAAAGAGGGGGGTTATAGTGCATGTTTGATTTGTGGGAAAAAAAATTTTGGCTGAAAATCTGCCAATTTTGGCTTAGCCGGGTATCAGATTTTTTGATGTTTTCAGGTTTTGCGAAAAATCACTTAATTCTCCTACTTCTACATCTAGAGGGTTAAAACTATGTTGGAAAGCATCCCAAAAGAGTTCCCAAAGAGGGGGTATAGTGCGTGATTGATTTGTGGAAAAAAGTTTTTTGGCTAAAAATCAGCCATTTTTGGCTTGGCTGGGTATTAGATTTTTTGACGTTTACAGGTTTTGCGAAAAATCACTTAATTCTCCTACTTCTACATCTAGAGGGTTAAAACTATGTTGGAAAGCATCCCAAAAGAGTTCCCAAAGAGGGGGTATAGTGCATGTTTGATTTGTGGAAAAAAAAAATTTGGATGAAAATCAGCCATTTTTGGCTTGGCCGGGTATCAGATTTTTTGACGTTTTCAGGTTTTGCGAAAAATCACTTAATTCCCCTACTTCTACATCTAGAGGGTTAAAACTATGTTGGAAAGCATCCCAAAAGAGTTCCTAAAGAGGGGGTATAGTGCATGTTTGATTTGTGGAAAAAAAAATTTTGGATGAAAATCAGCCATTTTTGGCTTGGCCGGGTATCAGATTTTTTGACGTTTTCAGGTTTTGCGAAAAATCACTTAATTCCCCTACTTCTACATCTAGAGGGTTAAAACTATGTTGGAAAGCATCCCAAAAGAGTTCCCAAAGAGGGGGTATAGTGCATGTTTGATTTGTGGAAAAAAAAAATTTGGATGAAAATCAGCCATTTTTGGCTTGGCCGGGTATCAGATTTTTTGACGTTTTCAGGTTTTGCGAAAAATCACTTAATTCCCCTACTTCTACATCTAGAGGGTTAAAACTATGTTGGAAAGCATCCCAAAAGAGTTCCCAAAGAGGGGGTATAGTGCATGTTTGATTTGTGGGAAAAAAATTTTTGGCTGAAAATCTGCCAATTTTGGCTTAGCCGGGTATCAGATTTTTTTACGTTTACAGGTTTTGCGAAAAATCACTTAATTCTCCTACTTCTACATCTAGAGGGTTAAAACTATGTTGGAAAGCATCCCAAAAGAGTTCCCAACCCAAAGAGGGGGTATAGTGCGTGTTTGATTTGTGGGAAAAAAAATTTAGCTGAAAATCAGCCATTTTTGGCTTGGCCGTGTATTAGATTTTTTGACGTTTTCAGGTTTTGCGAAAAATCACTTAATTCTCCTACTTCTACATCTAGAGAGTTAAAACTATGTTGGAAAGCATCCCAAAAGAGTTCCCAAAGAGGGGGTATAGTGCGTGTTTGATTTGTGGAAAAAAAGTTTTGGCTTAAAATCAGCCATTTTTGGCTTGGCCGGGTATTAGATTTTTTGACGTTTTCAGGTTTTACGAAAAATCACTTAATTCTCCTACTTCTACATCTAGAGAGTTAAAACTATGTTGGAAAGCATCCCAAAAGAGTTCCCAAAGAGGGGGTATAGTGCGTGTTTGATTTGTGGAAAAAAAAATTTTGGCTGAGTATCAGATTTTTTTAACGTTTTCAGGTTTTGCGAAAAATCACTTAATTCTCCTACTTCTACATCTAGGGGGTTAAAACTATGTTGGAAAGCATCCCAAAAGAGTTCCCAAAGAGGGGGTATAGTGCGTGTTTGATTTGTGGGAAAAAAAATTTGGTGAAAATCAGCCATTTTTGGCTTGGCCGGGTATCAGATTTTTTGACGTTTTCAGGTTTTGCGAAAAATCACTTAATTCCCCTACTTCTACATCTAGAGGGTTAAAACTATGTTGGAAAGCATCCCAAAAGAGTTCCCAAAGAGGGGGTATAGTGCATGTTTGATTTGTGGAAAAAAAAAATTTGGATGAAAATCAGCCATTTTTGGCTTGGCCGGGTATCAGATTTTTTGACGTTTTTAGGTTTTGCGAAAAATCACTTAATTCCCCTACTTCTACATCTAGAGGGTTAAAACTATGTTGGAAAGCATCCCAAAAGAGTTCCCAAAGAGGGGGTATAGTGCATGTTTGATTTGTGGGAAAAAAAATTTTGGCTGAAAATCTGCCAATTTTGGCTTAGCCGGGTATCAGATTTTTTTACGTTTACAGGTTTTGCGAAAAATCACTTAATTCTCCTACTTCTACATCTAGAGGGTTAAAACTATGTTGGAAAGCATCTCAAAAGAGTTCCCAACCCAAAGAGGGGGTATAGTGCGTGTTTGATTTGTGGGAAAATTTTTTAGCTGAAAATCAGCCATTATTGGCTTGGCCGTGTATTAGATTTTTTGACGTTTTCAGGTTTTGCGAAAAATCACTTAATTCTCCTACTTCTACATCTAGAGGGTTAAAACTATGTTGGAAAGCATCCCAAAAGAGTTCCCAAAGAGGGGGTATACTGCGTGATTGATTTGTGGAAAAAAGTTTTTTGGCTAAAAATCAGCCATTTTTGGCTTGGCCGGGTATTAGATTTTTTGACGTTTTCAGGTTTTGCGAAAAATCACTTAATTCTCCTACTTCTACATCTAGAGGGTTAAAACTTTATTGGAAAGCATCCCAATTGAGTTCCCAAAGAGGGGGTATAGTGCGTGTTTGATTTGTGGAAAAAAAAATTTTGGCTGAAAATCAGCCATTTTTGGCTTGGCCGGGTATTAGATTTTTTGATGTTTTCAGGTTTTGCGAAAAATCACTTAATTCTCCTACTTCTACATCTAGGGGGTTAAAACTATGTTGGAAAGCATCCCAAAAGAGTTCCCAAAGAGGGGGTATAGTGCGTGTTTGATTTGTGGGAAAAAAAATTTGGCTGAAAATCAGCCATTTTTGGCTTGGCCGGGTATCAGATTTTTTGACGTTTTCAGGTTTTGCGAAAAATCACTTAATTCCCCTACTTCTACATCTAGAGGGTTAAAACTATGTTGGAAAGCATCCCAAAAGAGTTCCCAAAGAGGGGGTATAGTGCATGTTTGATTTGTGGAAAAAAAAAATTTGGATGAAAATCAGCCATTTTTGGCTTGGCCGGGTATCAGATTTTTTGACGTTTTTAGGTTTTGCGAAAAATCACTTAATTCCCCTACTTCTACATCTAGAGGGTTAAAACTATGTTGGAAAGCATCCCAAAAGAGTTCCCAAAGAGGGGGTATAGTGCATGTTTGATTTGTGGGAAAAAAAATTTTGGCTGAAAATCTGCCAATTTTGGCTTAGCCGGGTATCAGATTTTTTTACGTTTACAGGTTTTGCGAAAAATCACTTAATTCTCCTACTTCTACATCTAGAGGGTTAAAACTATGTTGGAAAGCATCTCAAAAGAGTTCCCAACCCAAAGAGGGGGTATAGTGCGTGTTTGATTTGTGGGAAAAAATTTTTAGCTGAAAATCAGCCATTTTTGGCTTGGCCGTGTATTAGATTTTTTGACGTTTTCAGGTTTTGCGAAAAATCACTTAATTCTCCTACTTCTACATCTAGAGGGTTAAAACTATGTTGGAAAGCATCCCAAAAGAGTTCCCAAAGAGGGGGTATACTGCGTGATTGATTTGTGGAAAAAAGTTTTTTGGCTAAAAATCAGCCATTTTTGGCTTGGCCGGGTATTAGATTTTTTGACGTTTTCAGGTTTTGCGAAAAATCACTTAATTCTCCTACTTCTACATCTAGAGGGTTAAAACTTTATTGGAAAGCATCCCAATTGAGTTCCCAAAGAGGGGGTATAGTGCATGTTTGATTTGTGGAAAAAAAAATTTTGGCTGAAAATCAGCCATTTTTGGCTTGGCCGGGTATTAGATTTTTTGATGTTTTCAGGTTTTGCGAAAAATCACTTAATTCTCCTACTTCTACATCTAGAGGGTTAAAACTATGTTTGAAAGCATCCCAAAAGAGTTCCCAATGAGGGGGTTAAGTGCGTGTTTGATTTGTGGAAAAAAATTTTTGGGATGAAAATCAGCCATTTTTGGCTTGGCCGGGTATTAGATTTTTTTACGTTTTCAGGTTTTGCGAAAAATCACTTAATTCTCCTACTTCTACATCTAGAGGGTTAAAACTATGTTGGAAAGCATCCCAAAAGAGTTCCCAATGAGGGGGTATAGTGCGTGTTTGATTTGTGGAAAAAAAAATTTTGGCTGAAAATCTGCCAATTTTGGCTTGCCCGGGTATCAGATTTTTTGACGTTTTCAGGTTTTGCGAAAAATCACTTAATTCTCCTACTTCTACATCTAGAGGGTTAAAACTATGTTGGAAAGCATCCCAAAAGAGTTCCCAAAGAGGGGGTATACTGCGTGATTGATTTGTGAAAAAAAGTTTTTTGGCTAAAAATCAGCCATTTTTGGCTTGGCCGGGTATTAGATTTTTTGACGTTTTCAGGTTTTGCGAAAAATCACTTAATTCTCCTACTTCTACATCTAGAGGGTTAAAACTATGTTGGAAAGCATCCCAAAAGAGTTCCCAAAGAGGGGGTATACTGCGTGATTGATTTGTGGAAAAAAGTTTTTTGGCTAAAAATCAGCCATTTTTGGCTTGGCCGGGTATTAGATTTTTTGACGTTTTCAGGTTTTGCGAAAAATCACTTAATTCTCCTACTTCTACATCTAGAGGGTTAAAACTATATTGGAAAGCATCCCAATTGAGTTCCCAAAGAGGGGGTATAGTGCGTGTTTGATTTGTGGAAAAAAAAATTTTGGCTGAAAATCAGCCATTTTTGGCTTGGCCGGGTATCAGATTTTTTGACGTTTTCAGGTTTTGCGAAAAATCACTTAATTCTCCTACTTCTACATCTAGAGGGTTAAAACTATGTTTGAAAGCATCCCAAAAGAGTTCCCAATGAGGGGGTTAAGTGCGTGTTTGATTTGTGGAAAAAAAAATTTTGGATGAAAATCAGCCATTTTTGGCTTGGCCGGGTATTAGATTTTTTTACGTTTTCAGGTTTTGCGAAAAATCACTTAATTCTCCTACTTCTACATCTAGAGGGTTAAAACTATGTTTGAAAGCATCCCAAAAGAGTTCCCAATGAGGGGGTTAAGTGCGTGTTTGATTTGTGGAAAAAAAAATTTTGGATGAAAATCAGCCATTTTTGGCTTGGCCGGGTATTAGATTTTTTTACGTTTTCAGGTTTTGCGAAAAATCACTTAATTCTCCTACTTCTACATCTAGAGGGTTAAAACTATGTTGGAAAGCATCCCAAAAGAGTTCCCAATGAGGGGGTATAGTGCGTGTTTGATTTGTGGAAAAAAAAATTTTGGCTGAAAATCTGCCAATTTTGGCTTGCCCGGGTATCAGATTTTTTGACGTTTTCAGGTTTTGCGAAAAATCACTTAATTCCCCTACTTCTACATCTGGAGGGTTAAAACTATGTTGGAAAGCATCCCAAAAGAGTTCCCAAAGAGGGGGTATAGTGCGTGTTTGATTTGTGGGAAAAAAAATTTTGGCTGAAAATCAGCCATTTTTGGCTTGGCCGGGTATTAGATTTTTTGATGTTTTCAGGTTTTGCGAAAAATCACTTAATTCTCCTACTTCTACATCTAGGGGGTTAAAACTATGTTGGAAAGCATCCCAAAAGAGTTCCCAAAGAGGGGGTATAGTGCGTGTTTGATTTGTGGGAAAAAAAATTTGGCTGAAAATCAGCCATTTTTGGCTTGGCCGGGTATCAGATTTTTTGACGTTTTCAGGTTTTGCGAAAAATCACTTAATTCCCCTACTTCTACATCTAGAGGGTTAAAACTATGTTGGAAAGCATCCCAAAAGAGTTCCCAAAGAGGGGGTATAGTGCATGTTTGATTTGTGGAAAAAAAAAATTTGGATGAAAATCAGCCATTTTTGGCTTGGCCGGGTATCAGATTTTTTGACGTTTTTAGGTTTTGCGAAAAATCACTTAATTCCCCTACTTCTACATCTAGAGGGTTAAAACTATGTTGGAAAGCATCCCAAAAGAGTTCCCAAAGAGGGGGTATAGTGCATGTTTGATTTGTGGGAAAAAAAATTTTGGCTGAAAATCTGCCAATTTTGGCTTAACCGGGTATCAGATTTTTTTACGTTTACAGGTTTTGCGAAAAATCACTTAATTCTCCTACTTCTACATCTAGAGGGTTAAAACTATGTTGGAAAGCATCTCAAAAGAGTTCCCAACCCAAAGAGGGGGTATAGTGCGTGTTTGATTTGTGGGAAAAAATTTTTAGCTGAAAATCAGCCATTTTTGGCTTGGCCGTGTATTAGATTTTTTGACGTTTTCAGGTTTTGCGAAAAATCACTTAATTCTCCTACTTCTACATCTAGAGGGTTAAAACTATGTTGGAAAGCATCCCAAAAGAGTTCCCAAAGAGGGGGTATACTGCGTGATTGATTTGTGGAAAAAAGTTTTTTGGCTAAAAATCAGCCATTTTTGGCTTGGCCGGGTATTAGATTTTTTGACGTTTTCAGGTTTTGCGAAAAATCACTTAATTCTCCTACTTCTACATCTAGAGGGTTAAAACTTTATTGGAAAGCATCCCAATTGAGTTCCCAAAGAGGGGGTATAGTGCATGTTTGATTTGTGGAAAAAAAAATTTTGGCTGAAAATCAGCCATTTTTGGCTTGGCCGGGTATTAGATTTTTTGATGTTTTCAGGTTTTGCGAAAAATCACTTAATTCTCCTACTTCTACATCTAGAGGGTTAAAACTATGTTTGAAAGCATCTCAAAAGAGTTCCCAATGAGGGGGTTAAGTGCGTGTTTGATTTGTGGAAAAAAATTTTTGGGATGAAAATCAGCCATTTTTGGCTTGGCCGGGTATTAGATTTTTTTACGTTTTCAGGTTTTGCGAAAAATCACTTAATTCTCCTACTTCTACATCTAGAGGGTTAAAACTATGTTGGAAAGCATCCCAAAAGAGTTCCCAATGAGGGGGTATAGTGCGTGTTTGATTTGTGGAAAAAAAAATTTTGGCTGAAAATCTGCCAATTTTGGCTTGCCCGGGTATCAGATTTTTTGACGTTTTCAGGTTTTGCGAAAAATCACTTAATTCTCCTACTTCTACATCTAGAGGGTTAAAACTATGTTGGAAAGCATCCCAAAAGAGTTCCCAAAGAGGGGGTATACTGCGTGATTGATTTGTGAAAAAAAGTTTTTTGGCTAAAAATCAGCCATTTTTGGCTTGGCCGGGTATTAGATTTTTTGACGTTTTCAGGTTTTGCGAAAAATCACTTAATTCTCCTACTTCTACATCTAGAGGGTTAAAACTATGTTGGAAAGCATCCCAAAAGAGTTCCCAAAGAGGGGGTATACTGCGTGATTGATTTGTGGAAAAAAGTTTTTTGGCTAAAAATCAGCCATTTTTGGCTTGGCCGGGTATTAGATTTTTTGACGTTTTCAGGTTTTGCGAAAAATCACTTAATTCTCCTACTTCTACATCTAGAGGGTTAAAACTATATTGGAAAGCATCCCAATTGAGTTCCCAAAGAGGGGGTATAGTGCGTGTTTGATTTGTGGAAAAAAAAATTTTGGCTGAAAATCAGCCATTTTTGGCTTGGCCGGGTATCAGATTTTTTGACGTTTTCAGGTTTTGCGAAAAATCACTTAATTCTCCTACTTCTACATCTAGAGGGTTAAAACTATGTTTGAAAGCATCCCAAAAGAGTTCCCAATGAGGGGGTTAAGTGCGTGTTTGATTTGTGGAAAAAAAAATTTTGGATGAAAATCAGCCATTTTTGGCTTGGCCGGGTATTAGATTTTTTTACGTTTTCAGGTTTTGCGAAAAATCACTTAATTCTCCTACTTCTACATCTAGAGGGTTAAAACTATGTTTGAAAGCATCCCAAAAGAGTTCCCAATGAGGGGGTTAAGTGCGTGTTTGATTTGTGGAAAAAAAAATTTTGGATGAAAATCAGCCATTTTTGGCTTGGCCGGGTATTAGATTTTTTTACGTTTTCAGGTTTTGCGAAAAATCACTTAATTCTCCTACTTCTACATCTAGAGGGTTAAAACTATGTTGGAAAGCATCCCAAAAGAGTTCCCAATGAGGGGGTATAGTGCGTGTTTGATTTGTGGAAAAAAAAATTTTGGCTGAAAATCTGCCAATTTTGGCTTGCCCGGGTATCAGATTTTTTGACGTTTTCAGGTTTTGCGAAAAATCACTTAATTCCCCTACTTCTACATCTGGAGGGTTAAAACTATGTTGGAAAGCATCCCAAAAGAGTTCCCAAAGAGGGGGTATAGTGCGTGTTTGATTTGTGGGAAAAAAAATTTTGGCTGAAAATCAGCCATTTTTGGCTTGGCCGGGTATTAGATTTTTTGACGTTTTCAGGTTTTGCGAAAAATCACTTAATTCTCCTACTTCCACATCTAGAGGGTTAAAACTATGTTGGAAAGCATCCCAAAAGAGTTCCCAAAGAGGGGGTATAGTGCGTATTTGATTTGTGGAAAAAAGTTTTTTGGCTAAAAATCAGCCATTTTTGGCTTGGCCGGGTATTAGATTTTTTGACGTTTTCAGGTTTTGCGAAAAATCACTTAATTCTCCTACTTCTACATCTAGAGAGTTAAAACTATGTTGGAAAGCATACCAAAAGAGTTCCCAAAGAGGGGGTATAGTGCGTGTTTGATTTGTGGAAAAAAAAATTTTGGCTGAAAATCAGCCATTTTTGGCTTGGCCGGGTATTAGATTTTTTGACGTTTTCAGGTTTTGCGAAAAATCACTTAATTCTCCTACTTCTACATCTAGAGGGTTAAAACTATGTTGGAAAGCATCCCAAAAGAGTTCCCAAAGAGGGGGTATAGTGCGTGTTTGATTTGTGGGAAAAAAAATTTGGCTGAAAATCAGCCATTTTTGGCTTGGCCGGGTATCAGATTTTTTGACGTTTTCAGGTTTTGCGAAAAATCACTTAATTCTCCTACTTCTACATCTAGAGAGTTAAAACTATGTTGGAAAGCATCCCAAAAGAGTTCCCAAAGAGGGGGTATAGTGCGTATTTGATTTGTGGAAAAAAGTTTTTTGGCTAAAAATCAGCCATTTTTGGCTTGGCCGGGTATTAGATTTTTTGACGTTTTCAGGTTTTGCGAAAAATCACTTAATTCTCCTACTTCTACATCTAGAGAGTTAAAACTATGTTGGAAAGCATACCAAAAGAGTTCCCAAAGAGGGGGTATAGTGCGTGCTTGATTTGTGTAAAAAAAATTTTTGGCTGAAAATCAGCCATTTTTGGCTTGGCCGGGTATTAGATTTTTTGACGTTTTCAGGTTTTGCGAAAAATCACTTAATTCTCCTACTTCTACATCTAGAGGGTTAAAACTATGTTGGAAAGCATCCCAAAACAGTTCCCAAAGAGGGGGTATAGTGCGTGATTGATTTGTGGAATAAAGTTTTTTGGCTAAAAATCAGCCATTTTTGGCTTGGCCGGGTATTAGATTTTTTGACGTTTTCAGGTTTTGCGAAAAATCACTTAATTCTCCTACTTCTACATCTAGAGGGTTAAAACTATGTTGGAAAGCATCCCAAAAGAGTTCCCAAAGAGGGGGGTTATAGTGCATGTTTGATTTGTGGGAAAAAAAATTTTGGCTGAAAATCTGCCAATTTTGGCTTAGCCGGGTATCAGATTTTTTGATGTTTTCAGGTTTTGCGAAAAATCACTTAATTCTCCTACTTCTACATCTAGAGGGTTAAAACTATGTTGGAAAGCATCCCAAAAGAGTTCCCAAAGAGGGGGTATAGTGCGTGATTGATTTGTGGAAAAAAGTTTTTTGGCTAAAAATCAGCCATTTTTGGCTTGGCTGGGTATTAGATTTTTTGACGTTTACAGGTTTTGCGAAAAATCACTTAATTCTCCTACTTCTACATCTAGAGGGTTAAAACTATGTTGGAAAGCATCCCAAAAGAGTTCCCAAAGAGGGGGTATAGTGCATGTTTGATTTGTGGAAAAAAAAAATTTGGATGAAAATCAGCCATTTTTGGCTTGGCCGGGTATCAGATTTTTTGACGTTTTCAGGTTTTGCGAAAAATCACTTAATTCCCCTACTTCTACATCTAGAGGGTTAAAACTATGTTGGAAAGCATCCCAAAAGAGTTCCCAAAGAGGGGGTATAGTGCATGTTTGATTTGTGGAAAAAAAAAATTTGGATGAAAATCAGCCATTTTTGGCTTGGCCGGGTATCAGATTTTTTGACGTTTTCAGGTTTTGCAAAAAATCACTTAATTCCCCTACTTCTACATCTAGAGGGTTAAAACTATGTTGGAAAGCATCCCAAAAGAGTTCCCAAAGAGGGGGTATAGTGCATGTTTGATTTGTGGGAAAAAAATTTTTGGCTGAAAATCTGCCAATTTTGGCTTAGCCGGGTATCAGATTTTTTTACGTTTACAGGTTTTGCGAAAAATCACTTAATTCTCATACTTCTACATCTAGAGGGTTAAAACTATGTTGGAAAGCATCCCAAAAGAGTTCCCAACCCAAAGAGGGGGTATAGTGCGTGTTTGATTTGTGGGAAAAAAAATTTAGCTGAAAATCAGCCATTTTTGGCTTGGCCGTGTATTAGATTTTTTGACGTTTTCAGGTTTTGCGAAAAACCACTTAATTCTCCTACTTCTACATCTAGAGAGTTAAAACTATGTTGGAAAGCATCCCAAAAGAGTTCCCAAAGAGGGGGTATAGTGCGTGTTTGATTTGTGGAAAAAAATTTTTGGCTTAAAATCAGCCATTTTTGGCTTGGCCGGGTATTAGATTTTTTGACGTTTTCAGGTTTTACGAAAAATCACTTAATTCTCCTACTTCTACATCTAGAGAGTTAAAACTATGTTGGAAAGCATCCCAAAAGAGTTCCCAAAGAGGGGGTATAGTGCGTGTTTGATTTGTGGAAAAAACATTTTTGGCTGAGTATCAGATTTTTTTAACGTTTTCAGGTTTTGCGAAAAATCACTTAATTCTCCTACTTCTACATCTAGAGGGTTAAAACTATGTTGGAAAGCATCCCAAAAGAGTTCCCAAAGAGGGGGTATAGTGCATGTTTGATTTGTGGAAAAAAAAAATTTGGATGAAAATCAGCGATTTTTGGCTTGGCCGGGTATCAGATTTTTTGACGTTTTCAGGTTTTGCGAAAAATCACTTAATTCCCCTACTTCTACATCTAGAGGGTTAAAACTATTTTGGAAAGCATCCCAAAAGAGTTCCTAAAGAGGGGGTATAGTGCATGTTTGATTTGTGGAAAAAAAATTTTTGGATGAAAATCAGCCATTTTTGGCTTGGCCGGGTATCAGATTTTTTGACGTTTTCAGGTTTTGCGAAAAATCACTTAATTCCCCTACTTCTACATCTAGAGGGTTAAAACTATGTTGGAAAGCATCCCAAAAGAGTTCCCAAAGAGGGGGTATAGTGCATGTTTGATTTGTGGAAAAAAAAAATTTGGATGAAAATCAGCCATTTTTGGCTTGGCCGGGTATCAGATTTTTTGACGTTTTCAGGTTTTGCGAAAAATCACTTAATTCCCCTACTTCTACATCTAGAGGGTTAAAACTATGTTGGAAAGCATCCCAAAAGAGTTCCCAAAGAGGGGGTATAGTGCATGTTTGATTTGTGGGAAAAAAATTTTTGGCTGAAAATCTGCCAATTTTGGCTTAGCCGGGTATCAGATTTTTTTACGTTTACAGGTTTTGCGAAAAATCACTTAATTCTCCTACTTCTACATCTAGAGGGTTAAAACTATGTTGGAAAGCATCCCAAAAGAGTCCCCAACCCAAAGAGGGGGTATAGTGCGTGTTTGATTTGTGGGAAAAAAAATTTAGCTGAAAATCAGCCATTTTTGGCTTGGCCGTGTATTAGATTTTTTGACGTTTTCAGGTTTTGCGAAAAATCACTTAATTCTCCTACTTCTACATCTAGAGAGTTAAAACTATGTTGGAAAGCATCCCAAAAGAGTTCCCAAAGAGGGGGTATAGTGCGTGTTTGATTTGTGGAAAAAAATTTTTGGCTTAAAATCAGCCATTTTTGGCTTGGCCGGGTATTAGATTTTTTGACGTTTTCAGGTTTTACGAAAAATCACTTAATTCTCCTACTTCTACATCTAGAGAGTTAAAACTATGTTGGAAAGCATCCCAAAAGAGTTCCCAAAGAGGGGGTATAGTGCGTGTTTGATTTGTGGAAAAGAATTTTTTGGCTGAGTATCAGATTTTTTTAACGTTTTCAGGTTTTGCGAAAAATCACTTAATTCTCCTACTTCTACATCTAGGGGGTTAAAACTATGTTGGAAAGCATCCCAAAAGAGTTCCCAAAGAGGGGGTATAGTGCGTGTTTGATTTGTGGGAAAAAAAATTTGGCTGAAAATCAGCCATTTTTGGCTTGGCCGGGTATCAGATTTTTTGACGTTTTCAGGTTTTGCGAAAAATCACTTAATTCCCCTACTTCTACATCTAGAGGGTTAAAACTATGTTGGAAAGCATCCCAAAAGAGTTCCCAAAGAGGGGGTATAGTGCATGTTTGATTTGTGGAAAAAAAAAATTTGGATGAAAATCAGCCATTTTTGGCTTGGCCGGGTATCAGATTTTTTGACGTTTTTAGGTTTTGCGAAAAATCACTTAATTCCCCTACTTCTACATCTAGAGGGTTAAAACTATGTTGGAAAGCATCCCAAAAGAGTTCCCAAAGAGGGGGTATAGTGCATGTTTGATTTGTGGGAAAAAAAATTTTGGCTGAAAATCTGCCAATTTTGGCTTAGCCGGGTATCAGATTTTTTTACGTTTACAGGTTTTGCGAAAAATCACTTAATTCTCCTACTTCTACATCTAGAGGGTTAAAACTATGTTGGAAAGCATCTCAAAAGAGTTCCCAACCCAAAGAGGGGGTATAGTGCGTGTTTGATTTGTGGGAAAAAATTTTTAGCTGAAAATCAGCCATTTTTGGCTTGGCCGTGTATTAGATTTTTTGACGTTTTCAGGTTTTGCGAAAAATCACTTAATTCTCCTACTTCTACATCTAGAGGGTTAAAACTATGTTGGAAAGCATCCCAAAAGAGTTCCCAAAGAGGGGGTATACTGCGTGATTGATTTGTGGAAAAAAGTTTTTTGGCTAAAAATCAGCCATTTTTGGTATTAGATTTTTTGACGTTTTCAGGTTTTGCGAAAAATCACTTAATTCTCCTACTTCTACATCTAGAGGGTTAAAACTTTATTGGAAAGCATCCCAATTGAGTTCCCAAAGAGGGGGTATAGTGCGTGTTTGATTTGTGGAAAAAAAAATTTTGGCTGAAAATCAGCCATTTTTGGCTTGGCCGGGTATTAGATTTTTTGACGTTTTCAGGTTTTGCGAAAAATCACTTAATTCTCCTACTTCTACATCTAGAGGGTTAAAACTATGTTTGAAAGCATCCCAAAAGAGTTCCCAATGAGGGGGTTAAGTGCGTGTTTGATTTGTGGAAAAAAAAATTTTGGATGAAAATCAGCCATTTTTGGCTTGGCCGGGTATTAGATTTTTTTACGTTTTCAGGTTTTGCGAAAAATCACTTAATTCTCCTAGTTCTACATCTAGAGGGTTAAAACTATGTTGGAAAGCATCCCAAAAGAGTTCCCAATGAGGGGGTATAGTGCGTGTTTGATTTGTGGAAAAAAAAATTTTGGCTGAAAATCTGCCAATTTTGGCTTGCCCGGGTATCAGATTTTTTGACGTTTTCAGGTTTTGCGAAAAATCACTTAATTCTCCTACTTCTACATCTAGAGGGTTAAAACTATGTTGGAAAGCATCCCAAAAGAGTTCCCAAAGAGGGGGTATACTGCGTGATTGATTTGTGAAAAAAAGTTTTTTGGCTAAAAATCAGCCATTTTTGGCTTGGCCGGGTATTAGATTTTTTGACGTTTTCAGGTTTTGCGAAAAATCACTTAATTCTCCTACTTCTACATCTAGAGGGTTAAAACTATGTTGGAAAGCATCCCAAAAGAGTTCCCAAAGAGGGGGTATACTGCGTGATTGATATGTGGAAAAAAGTTTTTTGGCTAAAAATCAGCCATTTTTGGCTTGGCCGGGTATTAGATTTTTTGACGTTTTCAGGTTTTGCGAAAAATCACTTAATTCTCCTACTTCTACATCTAGAGGGTTAAAACTATATTGGAAAGCATCCCAATTGAGTTCCCAAAGAGGGGGTATAGTGCGTGTTTGATGTGTGGAAAAAAAAATTTTGGCTGAAAATCAGCCATTTTTGGCTTGGCCGGGTATTAGATTTTTTGACATTTTCAGGTTTTGCGAAAAATCACTTAATTCTCCTACTTCTACATCTAGAGGGTTAAAACTATGTTTGAAAGCATCCCAAAAGAGTTCCCAATGAGGGGGTTAAGTGCGTGTTTGATTTGTGGAAAAAAAATTTTTGGATGAAAATCAGCCATTTTTGGCTTGGCCGGGTATTAGATTTTTTTACGTTTTCAGGTTTTGCGAAAAATCACTTAATTCTCCTACTTCTACATCTAGAGGGTTAAAACTATGTTTGAAAGCATCCCAAAAGAGTTCCCAATGAGGGGGTTAAGTGCGTGTTTGATTTGTGGAAAAAAAAATTTTGGATGAAAATCAGCCATTTTTGGCTTGGCCGGGTATTAGATTTTTTTACGTTTTCAGGTTTTGCGAAAAATCACTTAATTCTCCTACTTCTACATCTAGAGGGTTAAAACTATGTTGGAAAGCATCCCAAAAGAGTTCCCAATGAGGGGGTATAGTGCGTGTTTGATTTGTGGAAAAAAAAATTTTGGCTGAAAATCTGCCAATTTTGGCTTGGCCGGGTATCAGATTTTTTGACGTTTTCAGGTTTTGCGAAAAATCACTTAATTCCCCTACTTCTACATCTGGAGGGTTAAAACTATGTTGGAAAGCATCCCAAAAGAGTTCCCAATGAGGGGGTATAGTGCGTGTTTGATTTGTGTAAAAAAAATTTTTGGATGAAAATCAGCCATTTTTGGCTTGGCCGGGTATTAGATTTTTTGACGTTTTCAGGTTTTGCGAAAAATCACTTAATTCTCCTACTTATACATCTAGGGGGTTAAAACTATGTTGGAAAGCATCCCAAAAGAGTTCCCAAAAAGGGGGTATAGTGCGTGTTTGATTTGTGGAAAAAACTTTTTTGGCTGAAAATCAGCCATTTTTGGCTTGGCCGGGTATTAGATTTTTTGACGTTTTCAGGTTTTGCGAAAAATCACTTAATTCTCCTACTTGTACATCTAGAGGGTTAAAACTATGTTGGAAAGCATCCCAAAAGAGTTCCCAATGAGGGGGTATAGTGCGTCTTTGATTTGTGTAAAAAAAATTTTTGGATGAAAATCAGCCATTTTTGGCTTGGCCGGGTATTAGATTTTTTGACGTTTTCAGGTTTTGCGAAAAATCACTTAATTCTCCTACTTATACATCTAGGGGGTTAAAACTATGTTGGAAAGCATCCCAAAAGAGTTCCCAAAGAGGGGGTATAGTGCGTGATTGATTTGTGGAAAAAAAGTTTTTTGGCTAAAAATCAGCCATTTTTGGCTTGGCCGGGTATTAGATTTTTGACGTTTACAGGTTTTGCGAAAAATCACTTAATTCTCCTACTTCTACATCTAGAGGGTTAAAACTATGTTGGAAAGCATCCCAAAAGAGTTCCCAAAGAGGGGGTATAGTGCGTGATTGATTTGTGGAAAAAAAGTTTTTTGGCTAAAAATCAGCCATTTTTGGCTTGGCCGGGTATTAGATTTTTGACGTTTACAGGTTTTGCGAAAAATCACTTAATTCTCCTACTTCTACATCTAGAGGGTTAAAACTATGTTGGAAAGCATCCCAAAAGAGTTCCCAATGAGGGGGTATAGTGCGTGTTTGATTTGTGGAAAAAAACTTTTTTGGCTGAAAATCAGCCATTTTTGGCTTGGCCGGGTATTAGATTTTTTGACGTTTTCAGGTTTTGCGAAAAATCACTTAATTCTCCTACTTGTACATCTACAGGGTTAAAACTATGTTGGAAAGCATCCCAAAAGAGTTCCCAATGAGGGGGTATAGTGCGTGTTTGATTTGTGTAAAAAAAAATTTTGGATGAAAATCAGCCATTTTTGGCTTGGCCGGGTATTAGATTTTTTGACGTTTTCAGGTTTTGCGAAAAATCACTTAATTCTCCTACTTATACATCTAGGGGGTTAAAACTATGTTGGAAAGCATCCCAAAAGAGTTCCCAAAAAGGGGGTATAGTGCGTGTTTGATTTGTGGAAAAAAACTTTTTTGGCTGAAAATCAGCCATTTTTGGCTTGGCCGGGTATTAGATTTTTTGACGTTTTCAGGTTTTGCAAAAAATCACTTAATTCTCCTACTTCTACATCTAGAGGGTTAAAACTATGTTGGAAAGCATCCCAAAAGAGTTCCCAAAGAGGGGGTCATAGTGCATGTTTGATTTGTGGGAAAAAAAATTTTGGCTGAAAATCTGCCAATTTTGGCTTAGTCGGGTATCAGATTTTTTGATGTTTTCAGGTTTTGCGAAAAATCACTTAATTCTCCTACTTCTACATCTAGAGGGTTAAAACTATGTTGGAAAGCATCCCAAAAGAGTTCCCAAAGAGGGGGTATAGTGCGTGATTGATTTGTGGAAAAAAGTTTTTTGGCTAAAAATCAGCCATTTTTGGCTTGGCCGGGTATTAGATTTTTTGACGTTTACAGGTTTTGCGAAAAATCACTTAATTCTCCTACTTCTACATCTAGAGGGTTAAAACTATGTTGGAAAGCATCCCAAAAGAGTTCCCAATGAGGGGGTATAGTGCGTGTTTGGTTTGTGGAAAAAAAATTTTGGATGAAAATCAGCCATTTTTGGCTTGGCCGGGTATTAGATTTTTTGACGTTTCCAGGTTTTGCGAAAAATCACTTAATTCTCCTACTTTTACATCTGGAGGGTTAAAACTATGTTGGAAAGCATCCCAAAAGAGTTCCCAAAGAGGGGGTATGGTGCGTGTTTGATTTGTGGAAAAAAAATTTTGGCTGAAAATCAGCCATTTTTGGCTTGGCCGGGTATTAGATTTTTTGACGTTTTCAGGTTTTGCGAAAAATCACTTAATTCTCCTACTTCTACATCTAGAGGATTAAATCTATGTTGGAAAGCATCCCAAAAGAGTTCCCAAAGAGGGGGTATAGTGCGTGTTTGATTTGTGGAAAAAAAAATTTTGGATGAAAATCAGCCATTTTTGGCTTGGCCGGGTATTAGATTTTTTGACGTTTTCAGGTTTTGCGAAAAATCACTTAATTCTCCTACTTCTACATCTAGAGGGTTAAAACTATGTTGGAAAGCATCCCAAAAGAGTTCCCAATGAGGGGGTATAGTGCGTGCTTGATTTGTGGAAAAAAAAATTTTGGCTGAAAGTCTGCCAATTTTGGCTTGCCCGGGTATTAGATTTTTTGACGTTTTCAGGTTTTGCGAAAAATCACTTAATTCCCGTACTTCTACATCTAGAGGGTTAAAACTATGTTGGAAAGCATCCCAAAAGAGTTCCCAAAGAGGGGGTATAGTGCGTGTTTGATTTGTGGGAAAAAAATTTGGCTGAAAATCAGCCATTTTTGGCTTGGCCGGGTATCAGATTTTTTGACGTTTTCAGGTTTTGCAAAAAATCACTTAATTCCCCTACTTCTACATCTAGAGGGTTAAAACTATGTTGGAAAGCATCCCAAAAGAGTTCCCAAAGAGGTAGTATAGTGCATGTTTGATTTGTGGAAAAAAAAAATTTGGATGAAAATCAGCCATTTTTGGCTTGGCCGGGTATCAGATTTTTTGACGTTTTCAGGTTTTGCGAAAAATCACTTAATTCCCCTACTTCTACATCTAGAGGGTTAAAACTATGTTGGAAAGCATCCCAAAAGAGTTCCCAAAGAGGGGGTATAGTGCATGTTTGATTTGTGGGAAAAAAAATTTTGGCTGAAAATCTGCCTATTTTGGCTTAGCCGGGTATCAGATTTTTTTACGTTTTCAGGTTTTGCGAAAAATCACTTAATTCTCCTACTTCTACATCTAGAGGGTTAAAACTATATTGGAAAGCATCCCAATTGAGTTCCCAAAGAGGGGGTATAGTGCGTGTTTGATTTGTGGAAAAAAAAATTTGGGCTGAAAATCAGAAATTTTTGGCTTGGCCGGGTATTAGATTTTTTGACGTTTTCAGGTTTTGCGAAAAATCACTTAATTCTCCTACTTCTACATCTAGAGGGTTAAAACTATGTTTGAAAGCATCCCAAAAGAGTTCCCAATGAGGGGGTTTAGTGCGTGTTTGATTTGTGGAAAAAAAAAATTTGGATGAAAATCAGCCATTTTTGGCTTGGCCGGGTATTAGATTTTTTGACGTTTTCAGGTTTTGCGAAAAATCACTTAATTCTCCTACTTCTACATCTAGAGGGTTAAAACTATGTTGGAAAGCATCCCAAAAGAGTTCCCAAAGAGGGGGTTATAGTGCATGTTTGATTTGTGGGAAAAAAAATTTTGGCTGAAAATCTGCCAATTTTGGCTTAGCCGGGTATCAGATTTTTTGATGTTTTCAGGTTTTGCGAAAAATCACTTAATTCTCCTACTTCTACATCTAGAGGGTTAAAACTATGTTGGAAAGCATCCCAAAAGAGTTCCCAATGAGGGGGTATAGTGCGTGTTTGGTTTGTGGAAAAAAAATTTTGGATGAAAATCAGCCATTTTTGGCTTGGCCGGGTATTAGATTTTTTGACGTTTTCAGGTTTTGCGAAAAATCACTTAATTCTCCTACTTTTACATCTGGAGGGTTAAAACTATGTTGGAAAGCATCCCAAAAGAGTTCCCAAAGAGGGGGTATGGTGCGTGTTTGATTTGTGGAAAAAAAATTTTGGCTGAAAATCAGCCATTTTTGGCTTGGCCGGGTATTAGATTTTTTGACGTTTTCAGGTTTTGCGAAAAATCACTTAATTCTCCTACTTCTACATCTAGAGAGTTAAAACTATGTTGGAAAGCATCCCAAAAGAGTTCCCAAAGAGGGGGTATAGTGCGTGTTTGATTTGTGGAAAAAAAAATTTTTGGCTGAAAATCAGCCATTTTTGGCTTGGCCGGGTATTAGATTTTTTGACATTTTCAGGTTTTGCGAAAAATCACTTAATTCTCCTACTTCTACATCTAGAGGATTAAATCTATGTTGGAAAGCATCCCAAAAGAGTTCCCAAAGAGGGGGTATAGTGCGTGTTTGATTTGTGGAAAAAAAAAATTTGGCTGAAAATCAGCCATTTTTGGCTTGGCCGGGTATTAGATTTTTTGACGTTTTCAGGTTTTGCGAAAAATCACTTAATTCTCCTACTTCTACATCTAGAGGGTTAAAACTATGTTGGAAAGCATCCCAAAAGAGTTCCCAAAGAGGGGGTATAGTGCGTGATTGATTTGTGGAAAAAAGTTTTTTGGCTAAAAATCAGCCATTTTTGGCTTGGCCGGGTATTAGATTTTTTGACGTTTACAGGTTTTGCGAAAAATCACTTAATTCTCCTACTTCTACATCTAGAGGGTTAAAACTATGTTGGAAAGCATCCCAAAAGAGTTCCCAATGAGGGGGTATAGTGCGTGTTTGATTTGTGGAAAAAAAAAATTTGGATGAAAATCAGCCATTATTGGCTTGGCCGGGTATTAGATTTTTTGACGTTTTCAGGTTTTGCAAAAAATCACTTAATTCTCCTACTTCTACATCTAGAGGGTTAAAACTATGTTGGAAAGCATCCCAAAAGAGTTCCCAATGAGGGGGTATAGTGCGTGCTTGATTTGTGGAAAAAAAATTTTTGGCTGAAAGTCTGCCAATTTTGGCTTGCCCGGGTATTAGATTTTTTGACGTTTTCAGGTTTTGCGAAAAATCACTTAATTCCCGTACTTCTACATCTAGAGGGTTAAAACTATGTTGGAAAGCATCCCAAAAGAGTTCCCAAAGAGGGGGTATAGTGCGTGTTTGATTTGTGGGAAAAAAATTTGGCTGAAAATCAGCCATTTTTGGCTTGGCTGGGTATCAGATTTTTTGACGTTTTCAGGTTTTGCAAAAAATCACTTAATTCCCCTACTTCTACATCTAGAGGGTTAAAACTATGTTGGAAAGCATCCCAAAAGAGTTCCCAAAGAGGTAGTATAGTGCATGTTTGATTTGTGGAAAAAAAAATTTGGATGAAAATCAGCCATTTTTGGCTTGGCCGGGTATCAGATTTTTTTACGTTTTCAGGTTTTGCGAAAAATCACTTAATTCTCCTACTTCTACATCTAGAGGGTTAAAACTATATTGGAAAGCATCCCAATTGAGTTCCCAAAGAGGGGGTATAGTGCGTGTTTGATTTGTGGAAAAAAAAATTTTGGCTGAAAATCAGAAATTTTTGGCTTGGCCGGGTATTAGATTTTTTGACGTTTTCAGGTTTTGCGAAAAATCACTTAATTCTCCTACTTATACATCTAGGGGGTTAAAACTATGTTGGAAAGCATCACAAAAGAGTTCCCAAAAAGGGGGTATAGTGCGTGTTTGATTTGTGGAAAAAAAAATTGATTTTTTGACGTTTTCAGGTTTTGCGAAAAATCACTTAATTCTCCTACTTCTACATCTAGAGGGTTAAAACTATGTTGGAAAGCATCCCAAAAGAGTTCCCAAAGAGGGGGTATAGTGCGTGTTTGATTTGTGTAAAAAAAAATTTTGGATGAAAATCAGCCATTTTTGGCTTGGCCGGGTATTAGATTTTTTGACGTTTTCAGGTTTTGCGAAAAATCACTTAATTCTCCTACTTCTACATCTAGAGGGTTAAAACTATGTTGGAAAGCATCCCAAAAGAGTTCACAATGAGGGGGTATAGTGCATGTTTGATTTGTGGAAAAAAAAATTTTGGCTGAAAATCAGCCATTTTTGGCTTGACCGGGTATTAGATTTTTTGACGTTTTCAGGTTTTGCGAATAATCACTTAATTCTCCTACTTCTACATCTAGAGGGTTAAAACTATGTTGGAAAGCATCCCAAAAGAGTTCCCAAAGAGGGGGTATAGTGCATGTTTGATTTGTGGGGAAAAAATTTTTGGCTGAAAATCTGCCAATTTTGGCTTGGCCGGGTATCAGATTTTTTGACGTTTTCAGGTTTTGCGAAAAATCACTTAATTCTCCTACTTCTACATCTTGAGAGTTAAAACTATGTTGGAAAGCATCCCAAAAGAGTTCCCAATGAAGGGGTATAGTGCGTGTTTGATTTGTGGAAAAAAAAATTTTGGCTGAAAATCAGCCATTTTTGGCTTGGCCGGGTATTAGATTTTTTGACGTTTTCAGGTTTTGCGAAAAATCACTTAATTCTCCTACTTCTACATCTAGAGGGTTAAAACTATGTTGGAAAGCATCCCAAAAGCGTTCCCAAAGAGGGGGTATAGTGCGTATTTGATTTGTGGAAAAAAGTTTTTTGGCTAAAAATCAGCCATTTTTGGCTTGGCCGGGTATTAGATTTTTTGACGTTTTCAGGTTTTGCAAAAAATCACTTAATTCTCCTACTTCTACATCTAGAGGATTAAAACTATGTTGGAAAGCATCCCAAAAGAGTTCCCAAAGAGGGGGTACAGTGCGTGTTTGATTTGTGGAAAAAAAATTTTTGGATGAAAATAAGCCATTTTTGGCTTGGCCGGGTATTAGATTTTTTGACGTTTTCAGGTTTTGCGAAAAATCACTTAATTCTCCTACTTATACATCTAGGGGGTTAAAACTATGTTGGAAAGCATCCCAAAAGAGTTCCCAAAAAGGGGGTATAGTGCGTGTTTGATTTGTGGAAAGAAACTTTTTTGGCTGAAAATCAGCCATTTTTGGCTTGGCCGGGTATTAGATTTTTTGACGTTTTCAGGTTTTGCGAAAAATCACTTAATTCTCCTACTTGTACATCTAGAGGGTTAAAACTATGTTGGAAAGCATCCCAAAAGAGTTCCCAATGAGGGGGTATAGTGCGTCTTTGATTTGTGTAAAAAAAAATTTTGGATGAAAATCGGCCATTTTTGGCTTGGCCGGGTATTAGATTTTTTGACGTTTTCAGGTTTTGCGAAAAATCACTTAATTCTCCTACTTATACATCTAGGGGGTTAAAACTATGTTGGAAAGCATCCCAAAAGAGTTCTCAAAAAGGGGGTATAGTGCGTGTTTGATTTGTGGAAAAAAACTTTTTTGGCTGAAAATCAGCCATTTTTGGCTTGGCCGGGTATTAGATTTTTTGACGTTTTCAGGTTTTGCGAAAAATCACTTAATTCTCCTACTTCTACATCTAGAGGGTTAAAACTATGTTGGAAAGCATCCCAAAAGAGTTCCCAAAGAGGGGGTTATAGTGCATGTTTGATTTGTGGGAAAAAAAATTTTGGCTGAAAATCTGCCAATTTTGGCTTAGCTGGGTATCAGATTTTTTGATGTTTTCAGGTTTTGCGAAAAATCACTTAATTCTCCTACTTCTACATCTAGAGGGTTAAAACTATGTTGGAAAGCATCCCAAAAGAGTTCCCAAAGAGGGGGTATAGTGCGTGATTGATTTGTGGAAAAAAAGTTTTTTGGCTAAAAATCAGCCATTTTTGGCTTGGCCGGGTATTAGATTTTTGACGTTTACAGGTTTTGCGAAAAATCACTTAATTCTCCTACTTCTACATCTAGAGGGTTAAAACTATGTTGGAAAGCATCCCAAAAGAGTTCCCAATGAGGGGGTATAGTGCGTGTTTGATTTGTGGAAAAAAACTTTTTTGGCTGAAAATCAGCCATTTTTGGCTTGGCCGGGTATTAGATTTTTTGACGTTTTCAGGTTTTGCGAAAAATCACTTAATTCTCCTACTTGTACATCTAGAGGGTTAAAACTATGTTGGAAAGCATCCCAAAAGAGTTCCCAATGAGGGGGTATAGTGCGTGTTTGATTTGTGTAAAAAAAAATTTTGGATGAAAATCAGCCATTTTTGGCTTGGCCGGGTATTAGATTTTTTGACGTTTTCAGGTTTTGCAAAAAATCACTTAATTCTCCTACTTCTACATCTAGAGGGTTAAAACTATGTTGGAAAGCATCCCAAAAGAGTTCCCAAAGAGGGGGTCATAGTGCATGTTTGATTTGTGGGAAAAAAAATTTTGGCTGAAAATCTGCCAATTTTGGCTTAGCCGGGTATCAGATTTTTTGATGTTTTCAGGTTTTGCGAAAAATCACTTAATTCTCCTACTTCTACATCTAGAGGGTTAAAACTATGTTGGAAAGCATCCCAAAAGAGTTCCCAAAGAGGGGGTATAGTGCGTGATTGATTTGTGGAAAAAAGTTTTTTGGCTAAAAATCAGCCATTTTTGGCTTGGCCGGGTATTAGATTTTTTGACGTTTACAGGTTTTGCGAAAAATCACTTAATTCTCCTACTTCTACATCTAGAGGGTTAAAACTATGTTGGAAAGCATCCCAAAAGAGTTCCCAATGAGGGGGTATAGTGCATGTTTGATTTGTGGAAAAAAAAATTTGGATGAAAATCAGCCATTTTTGGCTTGGCCGGGTATCAGATTTTTTTACGTTTTCAGGTTTTGCGAAAAATCACTTAATTCTCCTACTTCTACATCTAGAGGGTTAAAACTATATTGGAAAGCATCCCAATTGAGTTCCCAAAGAGGGGGTATAGTGCGTGTTTGATTTGTGGAAAAAAAAATTTTGGCTGAAAATCAAAAATTTTTGGCTTGGCCGGGTATTAGATTTTTTGACGTTTTCAGGTTTTGCGAAAAATCACTTAATTCTCCTACTTCTACATCTAGAGGGTTAAAACTATGTTGGAAAGCATCCCAAAAGTGTTCCCAAAGAGGGGGTATAGTGCGTGTTTGACTTGTGGAAAAAAAAAATTTTGGCTGAAAATCAGCCATTTTTGGCTTGGCCGGGTATTAGATTTTTTGACGTTTTCAGGTTTTGCGAAAAATCACTTAATTCTCCTACTTCTACATCTAGAGGGTTAAAACTATGTTGGAAAGCATCCCAAAAGAGTTCCCAATGAGGGGTTATAGTGCGTGTTTAATTTGTGTAAAAAAAAATTTGGGATGAAAATCAGCCATTTTTGGCTTGGCCGGGTATTAGATTTTTTGACGTTTTCAGGTTTTGCGAAAAATCACTTAATTCTCCTACTTCTACATCTAGAGGGTTAAAACTATGTTGGAAAGCATCCCAAAAGAGTTCCCAATGAGGGGGTATAGTGCGTGTTTGATTTGTGGAAAAAAAATTTTGGCTGAAAATCTGCCAATTTTGGCTTGGCCGGGTATCAGATTTTTTGACGTTTTCAGGTTTTGCGATAAATCACTTAATTCTCCTACTTATACATCTAGGGGGTTAAAACTATGTTGGAAAGCATCACAAAAGAGTTCCCAAAAAGGGGGTATAGTGCGTGTTTGATTTGTGGAAAAAAAAATTGATTTTTTGACGTTTTCAGGTTTTGCGAAAAATCACTTAATTCTCCTACTTCTACATCTAGAGGGTTAAAACTATGTTGGAAAGCATCCCAAAAGAGTTCCCAAAGAGGGGGTATAGTGCGTGTTTGATTTGTGTAAAAAAAAATTTTGGATGAAAATCAGCCATTTTTGGCTTGGCCGGGTATTAGATTTTTTGACGTTTTCAGGTTTTGCGAAAAATCACTTAATTCTCCTACTTCTACATCTAGAGGGTTAAAACTATGTTGGAAAGCATCCCAAAAGAGTTCACAATGAGGGGGTATAGTGCATGTTTGATTTGTGGAAAAAAAAATTTTGGCTGAAAATCAGCCATTTTTGGCTTGACCGGGTATTAGATTTTTTGACGTTTTCAGGTTTTGCGAATAATCACTTAATTCTCCTACTTCTACATCTAGAGGGTTAAAACTATGTTGGAAAGCATCCCAAAAGAGTTCCCAAAGAGGGGGTATAGTGCATGTTTGATTTGTGGGGAAAAAATTTTTGGCTGAAAATCTGCCAATTTTGGCTTGGCCGGGTATCAGATTTTTTGACGTTTTCAGGTTTTGCGAAAAATCACTTAATTCTCCTACTTCTACATCTAGAGAGTTAAAACTATGTTGGAAAGCATCCCAAAAGAGTTCCCAATGAAGGGGTATAGTGCGTGTTTGATTTGTGGAAAAAAAAATTTTGGCTGAAAATCAGCCATTTTTGGCTTGGCCGGGTATTAGATTTTTTGACGTTTTCAGGTTTTGCGAAAAATCACTTAATTCTCCTACTTCTACATCTAGAGGGTTAAAACTATGTTGGAAAGCATCCCAAAAGCGTTCCCAAAGAGGGGGTATAGTGCGTATTTGATTTGTGGAAAAAAGTTTTTTGGCTAAAAATCAGCCATTTTTGGCTTGGCCGGGTATTAGATTTTTTGACGTTTTCAGGTTTTGCAAAAAATCACTTAATTCTCCTACTTCTACATCTAGAGGATTAAAACTATGTTGGAAAGCATCCCAAAAGAGTTCCCAAAGAGGGGGTACAGTGCGTGTTTGATTTGTGGAAAAAAAAATTTTGGATGAAAATAAGCCATTTTTGGCTTGGCCGGGTATTAGATTTTTTGACGTTTTCAGGTTTTGCGAAAAATCACTTAATTCTCCTACTTATACATCTAGGGGGTTAAAACTATGTTGGAAAGCATCCCAAAAGAGTTCCCAAAAAGGGGGTATAGTGCGTGTTTGATTTGTGGAAAGAAACTTTTTTGGCTGAAAATCAGCCATTTTTGGCTTGGCCGGGTATTAGATTTTTTGACGTTTTCAGGTTTTGCGAAAAATCACTTAATTCTCCTACTTCTACATCTAGAGGGTTAAAACTATGTTGGAAAGCATCCCAAAAGAGTTCACAATGAGGGGGTATAGTGCATGTTTGATTTGTGGAAAAAAAAATTTTGGCTGAAAATCAGCCATTTTTGGCTTGACCGGGTATTTGATTTTTTGACGTTTTCAGGTTTTGTAAATAATCACTTAATTCTCCTACTTCTACATCTAGAGGGTTAAAACTATGTTGGAAAGCATCCCAAAAGAGTTCCCAAAGAGGGGGTATAGTGCATGTTTGATTTGTGGGGAAAAAATTTTTGGCTGAAAATCTGCCAATTTTGGCTTGGCCGGGTATCAGATTTTTTGACGTTTTCAGGTTTTGCGAAAAATCACTTAATTCTCCTACTTCTACATCTAGAGAGTTAAAACTATGTTGGAAAGCATCCCAAAAGAGTTCCCAATGAAGGGGTATAGTGCGTGTTTGATTTGTGGAAAAAAAAATTTTGGCTGAAAATCAGCCATTTTTGGCTTGGCCGGGTATTAGATTTTTTGACGTTTTCAGGTTTTGCGAAAAATCACTTAATTCTCCTACTTCTACATCTAGAGGGTTAAAACTATGTTGGAAAGCATCCCAAAAGCGTTCCCAAAGAGGGGGTATAGTGCGTATTTGATTTGTGGAAAAAAGTTTTTTGGCTAAAAATCAGCCATTTTTGGCTTGGCCGGGTATTAGATTTTTTGACGTTTTCAGGTTTTGCAAAAAATCACTTAATTCTCCTACTTCTACATCTAGAGGATTAAAACTATGTTGGAAAGCATCCCAAAAGAGTTCCCAAAGAGGGGGTACAGTGCGTGTTTGATTTGTGGAAAAAAAAATTTTGGATGAAAATAAGCCATTTTTGGCTTGGCCGGGTATTAGATTTTTTGACGTTTTCAGGTTTTGCGAAAAATCACTTAATTCTCCTACTTATACATCTAGGGGGTTAAAACTATGTTGGAAAGCATCCCAAAAGAGTTCCCAAAAAGGGGGTATAGTGCGTGTTTGATTTGTGGAAAGAAACTTTTTTGGCTGAAAATCAGCCATTTTTGGCTTGGCCGGGTATTAGATTTTTTGACGTTTTCAGGTTTTGCGAAAAATCACTTAATTCTCCTACTTGTACATCTAGAGGGTTAAAACTATGTTGGAAAGCATCCCAAAAGAGTTCCCAATGAGGGGGTATAGTGCGTCTTTGATTTGTGTAAAAAAAATTTTTGGATGAAAATCGGCCATTTTTGGCTTGGCCGGGTATTAGATTTTTTGACGTTTTCAGGTTTTGCGAAAAATCACTTAATTCTCCTACTTATACATCTAGGGGGTTAAAACTATGTTGGAAAGCATCCCAAAAGAGTTCTCAAAAAGGGGGTATAGTGCGTGTTTGATTTGTGGAAAAAAAACTTTTTTGGCTGAAAATCAGCCATTTTTGGCTTGGCCGGGTATTAGATTTTTTGACGTTTTCAGGTTTTGCGAAAAATCACTTAATTCTCCTACTTCTACATCTAGAGGGTTAAAACTATGTTGGAAAGCATCCCAAAAGAGTTCCCAAAGAGGGGGTTATAGTGCATGTTTGATTTGTGGGAAAAAAAATTTTGGCTGAAAATCTGCCAATTTTGGCTTAGCTGGGTATCAGATTTTTTGATGTTTTCAGGTTTTGCGAAAAATCACTTAATTCTCCTACTTCTACATCTAGAGGGTTAAAACTATGTTGGAAAGCATCCCAAAAGAGTTCCCAAAGAGGGGGTATAGTGCGTGATTGATTTGTGGAAAAAAAGTTTTTTGGCTAAAAATCAGCCATTTTTGGCTTGGCCGGGTATTAGATTTTTGACGTTTACAGGTTTTGCGAAAAATCACTTAATTCTCCTACTTCTACATCTAGAGGGTTAAAACTATGTTGGAAAGCATCCCAAAAGAGTTCCCAATGAGGGGGTATAGTGCGTGTTTGATTTGTGGAAAAAAACTTTTTTGGCTGAAAATCAGCCATTTTTGGCTTGGCCGGGTATTAGATTTTTTGACGTTTTCAGGTTTTGCGAAAAATCACTTAATTCTCCTACTTGTACATCTAGAGGGTTAAAACTATGTTGGAAAGCATCCCAAAAGAGTTCCCAATGAGGGGGTATAGTGCGTGTTTGATTTGTGTAAAAAAAAATTTTGGATGAAAATCAGCCATTTTTGGCTTGGCCGGGTATTAGATTTTTTGACGTTTTCAGGTTTTGCAAAAAATCACTTAATTCTCCTACTTCTACATCTAGAGGGTTAAAACTATGTTGGAAAGCATCCCAAAAGAGTTCCCAAAGAGGGGGTCATAGTGCATGTTTGATTTGTGGGAAAAAAAATTTTGGCTGAAAATCTGCCAATTTTGGCTTAGCCGGGTATCAGATTTTTTGATGTTTTCAGGTTTTGCGAAAAATCACTTAATTCTCCTACTTCTACATCTAGAGGGTTAAAACTATGTTGGAAAGCATCCCAAAAGAGTTCCCAAAGAGGGGGTATAGTGCGTGATTGATTTGTGGAAAAAAGTTTTTTGGCTAAAAATCAGCCATTTTTGGCTTGGCCGGGTATTAGATTTTTTGACGTTTACAGGTTTTGCGAAAAATCACTTAATTCTCCTACTTCTACATCTAGAGGGTTAAAACTATGTTGGAAAGCATCCCAAAAGAGTTCCCAATGAGGGGGTATAGTGCGTGTTTGGTTTGTGGAAAAAAAATTTTGGATGAAAATCAGCCATTTTTGGCTTGGCCGGGTATTAGATTTTTTGACATTTCCAGGTTTTGCGAAAAATCACTTAATTCTCCTACTTTTACATCTGGAGGGTTAAAACTATGTTGGAAAGCATCCCAAAAGAGTTCCCAAAGAGGGGGTATGGTGCGTGTTTGATTTGTGGAAAAAAAATTTTGGCTGAAAATCAGCCATTTTTGGCTTGGCCGGGTATTAGATTTTTTGACGTTTTCAGGTTTTGCGAAAAATTACTTAATTCTCCTACTTCTACATCTAGAGGATTAAATCTATGTTGGAAAGCATCCCAAAAGAGTTCCCAAAGAGGGGGTATAGTGCGTGTTTGATTTGTGGAAAAAAAAATTTTGGATGAAAATCAGCCATTTTTGGCTTGGCCGGGTATTAGATTTTTTGACGTTTTCAGGTTTTGCGAAAAATCACTTAATTCTCCTACTTCTACATCTAGAGGGTTAAAACTATGTTGGAAAGCATCCCAAAAGAGTTCCCAATGAGGGGGTATAGTGCGTGCTTGATTTGTGGAAAAAAAAATTTTGGCTGAAAGTCTGCCAATTTTGGCTTGCCCGGGTATTAGATTTTTTGACGTTTTCAGGTTTTGCGAAAAATCACTTAATTCCCGTACTTCTACATCTAGAGGGTTAAAACTATGTTGGAAAGCATCCCAAAAGAGTTCCCAAAGAGGGGGTATAGTGCGTGTTTGATTTGTGGGAAAAAAATTTGGCTGAAAATCAGCCATTTTTGGCTTGGCCGGGTATCAGATTTTTTGACGTTTTCAGGTTTTGCAAAAAATCACTTAATTCCCCTACTTCTACATCTAGAGGGTTAAAACTATGTTGGAAAGCATCCCAAAAGAGTTCCCAAAGAGGTAGTATAGTGCATGTTTGATTTGTGGAAAAAAAAAATTTGGATGAAAATCAGCCATTTTTGGCTTGGCCGGGTATCAGATTTTTTGACGTTTTCAGGTTTTGCGAAAAATCACTTAATTCCCCTACTTCTACATCTAGAGGGTTAAAACTATGTTGGAAAGCATCCCAAAAGAGTTCCCAAAGAGGGGGTATAGTGCATGTTTGATTTGTGGGAAAAAAAATTTTGGCTGAAAATCTGCCTATTTAGGCTTAGCCGGGTATCAGATTTTTTTACGTTTTCATGTTTTGCGAAAAATCACTTAATTCTCCTACTTCTACATCTAGAGGGTTAAAACTATATTGGAAAGCATCCCAATTGAGTTCCCAAAGAGGGGGTATAGTGCGTGTTTGATTTGTGGAAAAAAAAATTTTGGCTGAAAATCAGAAATTTTTGGCTTGGCCGGGTATTAGATTTTTTGACGTTTTCAGGTTTTGCGAAAAATCACTTAATTCTCCTACTTCTACATCTAGAGGGTTAAAACTATGTTTGAAAGCATCCCAAAAGAGTTCCCAATGAGGGGGTTTAGTGCGTGTTTGATTTGTGGAAAAAAAATTTTTGGATGAAAATCAGCCATTTTTGGCTTGGCCGGGTATTAGATTTTTTGACGTTTTCAGGTTTTGCGAAAAATCACTTAATTCTCCTACTTCTACATCTAGAGGGTTAAAACTATGTTGGAAAGCATCCCAAAAGAGTTCCCAAAGAGGGGGTTATAGTGCATGTTTGATTTGTGGGAAAAAAAATTTTGGCTGAAAATCTGCCAATTTTGGCTTAGCCGGGTATCAGATTTTTTGATGTTTTCAGGTTTTGCGAAAAATCACTTAATTCTCCTACTTCTACATCTAGAGGGTTAAAACTATGTTGGAAAGCATCCCAAAAGAGTTCCCAATGAGGGGGTATAGTGCGTGTTTGCTTTGTGGAAAAAAAATTTTGGATGAAAATCAGCCATTTTTGGCTTGGCCGGGTATTAGATTTTTTGACGTTTTCAGGTTTTGCGAAAAATTACTTAATTCTCCTACTTCTACATCTAGAGGATTAAATCTATGTTGGAAAGCATCCCAAAAGAGTTCCCAAAGAGGGGGTATAGTGCGTGTTTGATTTGTGGAAAAAAAAATTTTGGATGAAAATCAGCCATTTTTGGCTTGGCCGGGTATTAGATTTTTTGACGTTTTCAGGTTTTGCGAAAAATCACTTAATTCTCCTACTTCTACATCTAGAGGGTTAAAACTATGTTGGAAAGCATCCCAAAAGAGTTCCCAATGAGGGGGTATAGTGCGTGCTTGATTTGTGGAAAAAAAAATTTTGGCTGAAAGTCTGCCAATTTTGGCTTGCCCGGGTATTAGATTTTTTGACGTTTTCAGGTTTTGCGAAAAATCACTTAATTCCCGTACTTCTACATCTAGAGGGTTAAAACTATGTTGGAAAGCATCCCAAAAGAGTTCCCAAAGAGGGGGTATAGTGCGTGTTTGATTTGTGGGAAAAAAATTTGGCTGAAAATCAGCCATTTTTGGCTTGGCCGGGTATCAGATTTTTTGACGTTTTCAGGTTTTGCAAAAAATCACTTAATTCCCCTACTTCTACATCTAGAGGGTTAAAACTATGTTGGAAAGCATCCCAAAAGAGTTCCCAAAGAGGTAGTATAGTGCATGTTTGATTTGTGGAAAAAAAAAATTTGGATGAAAATCAGCCATTTTTGGCTTGGCCGGGTATCAGATTTTTTGACGTTTTCAGGTTTTGCGAAAAATCACTTAATTCCCCTACTTCTACATCTAGAGGGTTAAAACTATGTTGGAAAGCATCCCAAAAGAGTTCCCAAAGAGGGGGTATAGTGCGTGTTTGATTTGTGGGAAAAAAATTTGGCTGAAAATCAGCCATTTTTGGCTTGGCCGGGTATCAGATTTTTTGACGTTTTCAGGTTTTGCAAAAAATCACTTAATTCCCCTACTTCTACATCTAGAGGGTTAAAACTATGTTGGAAAGCATCCCAAAAGAGTTCCCAAAGAGGTAGTATAGTGCATGTTTGATTTGTGGAAAAAAAAAATTTGGATGAAAATCAGCCATTTTTGGCTTGGCCGGGTATCAGATTTTTTGACGTTTTCAGGTTTTGCGAAAAATCACTTAATTCCCCTACTTCTACATCTAGAGGGTTAAAACTATGTTGGAAAGCATCCCAAAAGAGTTCCCAAAGAGGGGGTATAGTGCATGTTTGATTTGTGGGAAAAAAAATTTTGGCTGAAAATCTGCCTATTTAGGCTTAGCCGGGTATCAGATTTTTTTACGTTTTCATGTTTTGCGAAAAATCACTTAATTCTCCTACTTCTACATCTAGAGGGTTAAAACTATATTGGAAAGCATCCCAATTGAGTTCCCAAAGAGGGGGTATAGTGCGTGTTTGATTTGTGGAAAAAAAAATTTTGGCTGAAAATCAGAAATTTTTGGCTTGGCCGGGTATTAGATTTTTTGACGTTTTCAGGTTTTGCGAAAAATCACTTAATTCTCCTACTTCTACATCTAGAGGGTTAAAACTATGTTTGAAAGCATCCCAAAAGAGTTCCCAATGAGGGGGTTTAGTGCGTGTTTGATTTGTGGAAAAAAAATTTTTGGATGAAAATCAGCCATTTTTGGCTTGGCCGGGTATTAGATTTTTTGACGTTTTCAGGTTTTGCGAAAAATCACTTAATTCTCCTACTTCTACATCTAGAGGGTTAAAACTATGGTGGAAAGCATCCCAAAAGAGTTCCCAAAGAGGGGGTTATAGTGCATGTTTGATTTGTGGGAAAAAAAATTTTGGCTGAAAATCTGCCAATTTTGGCTTAGCCGGGTATCAGATTTTTTGATGTTTTCAGGTTTTGCGAAAAATCACTTAATTCTCCTACTTCTACATCTAGAGGGTTAAAACTATGTTGGAAAGCATCCCAAAAGAGTTCCCAATGAGGGGGTATAGTGCGTGTTTGCTTTGTGGAAAAAAAATTTTGGATGAAAATCAGCCATTTTTGGCTTGGCCGGGTATTAGATTTTTTGACGTTTTCAGGTTTTGCGAAAAATCACTTAATTCTCCTACTTTTACATCTGGAGGGTTAAAACTATGTTGGAAAGCATCCCAAAAGAGTTCCCAAAGAGGGGGTATGGTGCGTGTTTGATTTGTGGAAAAAAATTTTTGGCTGAAAATCAGCCATTTTTGGCTTGGCCGGGTATTAGATTTTTTGACGTTTTCAGGTTTTGCGAAAAATCACTTAATTCTCCTACTTCTACATCTAGAGAGTTAAAACTATGTTGGAAAGCATCCCAAAAGAGTTCCCAAAGAGGGGGTATAGTGCGTGTTTGATTTGTGGAAAAAAAAAATTTTGGCTGAAAATCAGCCATTTTTGGCTTGGCCGGGTATTAGATTTTTTGACGTTTTCAGGTTTTGCGAAAAATCACTTAATTCTCCTACTTCTACATCTAGAGGGTTAAAACTATGTTGGAAAGCATCCCAAAAGAGTTCCCAATGAGGGGTTATAGTGCGTGTTTAATTTGTGTAAAAAAAAATTTGGGATGAAAATCAGCCATTTTTGGCTTGGCCGGGTATTAGATTTTTTGACGTTTTCAGGTTTTGCGAAAAATCACTTAATTCTCCTACTTCTACATCTAGAGGGTTAAAACTATGTTGGAAAGCATCCCAAAAGAGTTCCCAATGAGGGGGTATAGTGCGTGTTTGATTTGTGGAAAAAAAATTTTGGCTGAAAATCTGCCAATTTTGGCTTGGCCGGGTATCAGATTTTTTTACGTTTTCAGGTTTTGCGATAAATCACTTAATTCTCCTACTTATACATCTAGGGGGTTAAAACTATGTTGGAAAGCATCACAAAAGAGTTCCCAAAAAGGGGGTATAGTGCGTGTTTGATTTGTGGAAAAAAAAATTGATTTTTTGACGTTTTCAGGTTTTGCGAAAAATCACTTAATTCTCCTACTTCTACATCTAGAGGGTTAAAACTATGTTGGAAAGCATCCCAAAAGAGTTCCCAAAGAGGGGGTATAGTGCGTGTTTGATTTGTGTAAAAAAAAATTTTGGATGAAAATCAGCCATTTTTGGCTTGGCCGGGTATTAGATTTTTTGACGTTTTCAGGTTTTGCGAAAAATCACTTAATTCTCCTACTTCTACATCTAGAGGGTTAAAACTATGTTGGAAAGCATCCCAAAAGAGTTCACAATGAGGGGGTATAGTGCATGTTTGATTTGTGGAAAAAAAAATTTTGGCTGAAAATCAGCCATTTTTGGCTTGACCGGGTATTAGATTTTTTGACGTTTTCAGGTTTTGCGAATAATCACTTAATTCTCCTACTTCTACATCTAGAGGGTTAAAACTATGTTGGAAAGCATCCCAAAAGAGTTCCCAAAGAGGGGGTATAGTGCGTGTTTGACTTGTGGAAAAAAAAAATTTTGGCTGAAAATCTGCCAATTTTGGCTTGGCCGGGTATCAGATTTTTTGACGTTTTCAGGTTTTGCGATAAATCACTTAATTCTCCTACTTATACATCTAGGGGGTTAAAACTATGTTGGAAAGCATCACAAAAGAGTTCCCAAAAAGGGGGTATAGTGCGTGTTTGATTTGTGGAAAAAAAAAATGATTTTTTGACGTTTTCAGGTTTTGCGAAAAATCACTTAATTCTCCTACTTCTACATCTAGAGGGTTAAAACTATGTTGGAAAGCATCCCAAAAGAGTTCCCAAAGAGGGGGTATAGTGCGTGTTTGATTTGTGTAAAAAAAAATTTTGGATGAAAATCAGCCATTTTTGGCTTGGCCGGGTATTAGATTTTTTGACGTTTTCAGGTTTTGCGAAAAATCACTTAATTCTCCTACTTCTACATCTAGAGGGTTAAAACTATGTTGGAAAGCATCCCAAAAGAGTTCACAATGAGGGGGTATAGTGCATGTTTGATTTGTGGAAAAAAAAATTTTGGCTGAAAATCAGCCATTTTTGGCTTGACCGGGTATTAGATTTTTTGACGTTTTCAGGTTTTGCGAATAATCACTTAATTCTCCTACTTCTACATCTAGAGGGTTAAAACTATGTTGGAAAGCATCCCAAAAGAGTTCCCAAAGAGGGGGTATAGTGCATGTTTGATTTGTGGGGAAAAAATTTTTGGCTGAAAATCTGCCAATTTTGGCTTGGCCGGGTATCAGATTTTTTGACGTTTTCAGGTTTTGCGAAAAATCACTTAATTCTCCTACTTCTACATCTAGAGAGTTAAAACTATGTTGGAAAGCATCCCAAAAGAGTTCCCAATGAAGGGGTATAGTGCGTGTTTGATTTGTGGAAAAAAAAATTTTGGCTGAAAATCAGCCATTTTTGGCTTGGCCGGGTATTAGATTTTTTGACGTTTTCAGGTTTTGCGAAAAATCACTTAATTCTCCTACTTCTACATCTAGAGGGTTAAAACTATGTTGGAAAGCATCCCAAAAGCGTTCCCAAAGAGGGGGTATAGTGCGTATTTGATTTGTGGAAAAAAGTTTTTTGGCTAAAAATCAGCCATTTTTGGCTTGGCCGGGTATTAGATTTTTTGACGTTTTCAGGTTTTGCAAAAAATCACTTAATTCTCCTACTTCTACATCTAGAGGATTAAAACTATGTTGGAAAGCATCCCAAAAGAGTTCCCAAAGAGGGGGTACAGTGCGTGTTTGATTTGTGGAAAAAAAAATTTTGGATGAAAATAAGCCATTTTTGGCTTGGCCGGGTATTAGATTTTTTGACGTTTTCAGGTTTTGCGAAAAATCACTTAATTCTCCTACTTATACATCTAGGGGGTTAAAACTATGTTGGAAAGCATCCCAAAAGAGTTCCCAAAAAGGGGGTATAGTGCGTGTTTGATTTGTGGAAAGAAACTTTTTTGGCTGAAAATCAGCCATTTTTGGCTTGGCCGGGTATTAGATTTTTTGACGTTTTCAGGTTTTGCGAAAAATCACTTAATTCTCCTACTTGTACATCTAGAGGGTTAAAACTATGTTGGAAAGCATCCCAAAAGAGTTCCCAATGAGGGGGTATAGTGCGTCTTTGATTTGTGTAAAAAAAATTTTTGGATGAAAATCGGCCATTTTTGGCTTGGCCGGGTATTAGATTTTTTGACGTTTTCAGGTTTTGCGAAAAATCACTTAATTCTCCTACTTATACATCTAGGGGGTTAAAACTATGTTGGAAAGCATCCCAAAAGAGTTCTCAAAAAGGGGGTATAGTGCGTGTTTGATTTGTGGAAAAAAACTTTTTTGGCTGAAAATCAGCCATTTTTGGCTTGGCCGGGTATTAGATTTTTTGACGTTTTCAGGTTTTGCGAAAAATCACTTAATTCTCCTACTTCTACATCTAGAGGGTTAAAACTATGTTGGAAAGCATCCCAAAAGAGTTCCCAAAGAGGGGGTTATAGTGCATGTTTGATTTGTGGGAAAAAAAATTTTGGCTGAAAATCTGCCAATTTTGGCTTAGCTGGGTATCAGATTTTTTGATGTTTTCAGGTTTTGCGAAAAATCACTTAATTCTCCTACTTCTACATCTAGAGGGTTAAAACTATGTTGGAAAGCATCCCAAAAGAGTTCCCAAAGAGGGGGTATAGTGCGTGATTGATTTGTGGAAAAAAAGTTTTTTGGCTAAAAATCAGCCATTTTTGGCTTGGCCGGGTATTAGATTTTTGACGTTTACAGGTTTTGCGAAAAATCACTTAATTCTCCTACTTCTACATCTAGAGGGTTAAAACTATGTTGGAAAGCATCCCAAAAGAGTTCCCAATGAGGGGGTATAGTGCGTGTTTGGTTTGTGGAAAAAAAATTTTGGATGAAAATCAGCCATTTTTGGCTTGGCCGGGTATTAGATTTTTTGACATTTCCAGGTTTTGCGAAAAATCACTTAATTCTCCTACTTTTACATCTGGAGGGTTAAAACTATGTTGGAAAGCATCCCAAAAGAGTTCCCAAAGAGGGGGTATAGTGCGTGATTGATTTGTGGAAAAAAGTTTTTTGGCTAAAAATCAGCCATTTTTGGCTTGGCCGGGTATTAGATTTTTTGACGTTTACAGGTTTTGCGAAAAATCACTTAATTCTCCTACTTCTACATCTAGAGGGTTAAAACTATGTTGGAAAGCATCCCAAAAGAGTTCCCAATGAGGGGGTATAGTGCGTGTTTGGTTTGTGGAAAAAAAATTTTGGATGAAAATCAGCCATTTTTGGCTTGGCCGGGTATTAGATTTTTTGACATTTCCAGGTTTTGCGAAAAATCACTTAATTCTCCTACTTTTACATCTGGAGGGTTAAAACTATGTTGGAAAGCATCCCAAAAGAGTTCCCAAAGAGGGGGTATGGTGCGTGTTTGATTTGTGGAAAAAAAATTTTGGCTGAAAATCAGCCATTTTTGGCTTGGCCGGGTATTAGATTTTTTGACGTTTTCAGGTTTTGCGAAAAATCACTTAATTCTCCTACTTCTACATCTAGAGGATTAAATCTATGTTGGAAAGCATCCCAAAAGAGTTCCCAAAGAGGGGGTATAGTGCGTGTTTGATTTGTGGAAAAAAAAATTTTGGATGAAAATCAGCCATTTTTGGCTTGGCCGGGTATTAGATTTTTTGACGTTTTCAGGTTTTGCGAAAAATCACTTAATTCTCCTACTTCTACATCTAGAGGGTTAAAACTATGTTGGAAAGCATCCCAAAAGAGTTCCCAATGAGGGGGTATAGTGCGTGCTTGATTTGTGGAAAAAAAAATTTTGGCTGAAAGTCTGCCAATTTTGGCTTGCCCGGGTATTAGATTTTTTGACGTTTTCAGGTTTTGCGAAAAATCACTTAATTCCCGTACTTCTACATCTAGAGGGTTAAAACTATGTTGGAAAGCATCCCAAAAGAGTTCCCAAAGAGGGGGTATAGTGCGTGTTTGATTTGTGGGAAAAAAATTTGGCTGAAAATCAGCCATTTTTGGCTTGGCCGGGTATCAGATTTTTTGACGTTTTCAGGTTTTGCAAAAAATCACTTAATTCCCCTACTTCTACATCTAGAGGGTTAAAACTATGTTGGAAAGCATCCCAAAAGAGTTCCCAAAGAGGTAGTATAGTGCATGTTTGATTTGTGGAAAAAAAAAATTTGGATGAAAATCAGCCATTTTTGGCTTGGCCGGGTATCAGATTTTTTGACGTTTTCAGGTTTTGCGAAAAATCACTTAATTCTCCTACTTCTACATCTAGAGGGTTAAAACTATGTTGGAAAGCATCCCAAAAGAGTTCCCAAAGAGGGGGTATAGTGCGTGATTGATTTGTGGAAAAAAAGTTTTTTGGCTAAAAATGAGCCATTTTTGGCTTGGCCGGGTATTAGATTTTTGACGTTTACAGGTTTTGCGAAAAATCACTTAATTCTCCTACTTCTACATCTAGAGGGTTAAAACTATGTTGGAAAGCATCCCAAAAGAGTTCCCAATGAGGGGGTATAGTGCGTGTTTGATTTGTGGAAAAAAACTTTTTTGGCTGAAAATCAGCCATTTTTGGCTTGGCCGGGTATTAGATTTTTTGACGTTTTCAGGTTTTGCGAAAAATCACTTAATTCTCCTACTTGTACATCTAGAGGGTTAAAACTATGTTGGAAAGCATCCCAAAAGAGTTCCCAATGAGGGGGTATAGTGCGTGTTTGATTTGTGTAAAAAAAAATTTTGGATGAAAATCAGCCATTTTTGGCTTGGCCGGGTATTAGATTTTTTGACGTTTTCAGGTTTTGCAAAAAATCACTTAATTCTCCTACTTCTACATCTAGAGGGTTAAAACTATGTTGGAAAGCATCCCAAAAGAGTTCCCAAAGAGGGGGTCATAGTGCATGTTTGATTTGTGGGAAAAAAAATTTTGGCTGAAAATCTGCCAATTTTGGCTTAGCCGGGTATCAGATTTTTTGATGTTTTCAGGTTTTGCGAAAAATCACTTAATTCTCCTACTTCTACATCTAGAGGGTTAAAACTATGTTGGAAAGCATCCCAAAAGAGTTCCCAAAGAGGGGGTATAGTGCGTGATTGATTTGTGGAAAAAAGTTTTTTGGCTAAAAATCAGCCATTTTTGGCTTGGCCGGGTATTAGATTTTTTGACGTTTACAGGTTTTGCGAAAAATCACTTAATTCTCCTACTTCTACATCTAGAGGGTTAAAACTATGTTGGAAAGCATCCCAAAAGAGTTCCCAATGAGGGGATATAGTGCGTGTTTGGTTTGTGGAAAAAAAATTTTGGATGAAAATCAGCCATTTTTGGCTTGGCCGGGTATTAGATTTTTTGACATTTCCAGGTTTTGCGAAAAATCACTTAATTCTCCTACTTTTACATCTGGAGGGTTAAAACTATGTTGGAAAGCATCCCAAAAGAGTTCCCAAAGAGGGGGTATGGTGCGTGTTTGATTTGTGGAAAAAAAATTTTGGCTGAAAATCAGCCATTTTTGGCTTGGCCGGGTATTAGATTTTTTGACGTTTTCAGGTTTTGCGAAAAATCACTTAATTCTCCTACTTCTACATCTAGAGGATTAAATCTATGTTGGAAAGCATCCCAAAAGAGTTCCCAAAGAGGGGGTATAGTGCGTGTTTGATTTGTGGAAAAAAAAATTTTGGATGAAAATCAGCCATTTTTGGCTTGGCCGGGTATTAGATTTTTTGACGTTTTCAGGTTTTGCGAAAAATCACTTAATTCTCCTACTTCTACATCTAGAGGGTTAAAACTATGTTGGAAAGCATCCCAAAAGAGTTCCCAATGAGGGGGTATAGTGCGTGCTTGATTTGTGGAAAAAAAAATTTTGGCTGAAAGTCTGCCAATTTTGGCTTGCCCGGGTATTAGATTTTTTGACGTTTTCAGGTTTTGCGAAAAATCACTTAATTCCCGTACTTCTACATCTAGAGGGTTAAAACTATGTTGGAAAGCATCCCAAAAGAGTTCCCAAAGAGGGGGTATAGTGCGTGTTTGATTTGTGGGAAAAAAATTTGGCTGAAAATCAGCCATTTTTGGCTTGGCCGGGTATCAGATTTTTTGACGTTTTCAGGTTTTGCAAAAAATCACTTAATTCCCCTACTTCTACATCTAGAGGGTTAAAACTATGTTGGAAAGCATCCCAAAAGAGTTCCCAAAGAGGTAGTATAGTGCATGTTTGATTTGTGGAAAAAAAAAATTTGGATGAAAATCAGCCATTTTTGGCTTGGCCGGGTATCAGATTTTTTGACGTTTTCAGGTTTTGCGAAAAATCACTTAATTCCCCTACTTCTACATCTAGAGGGTTAAAACTATGTTGGAAAGCATCCCAAAAGAGTTCCCAAAGAGGGGGTATAGTGCATGTTTGATTTGTGGGAAAAAAAATTTTGGCTGAAAATCTGCCTATTTTGGCTTAGCCGGGTATCAGATTTTTTTACGTTTTCAGGTTTTGCGAAAAATCACTTAATTCTCCTACTTCTACATCTAGAGGGTTAAAACTATATTGGAAAGCATCCCAATTGAGTTCCCAAAGAGGGGGTATAGTGCGTGTTTGATTTGTGGAAAAAAAAATTTTGGCTGAAAATCAGAAATTTTTGGCTTGGCCGGGTATTAGATTTTTTGACGTTTTCAGGTTTTGCGAAAAATCACTTAATTCTCCTACTTCTACATCTAGAGGGTTAAAACTATGTTTGAAAGCATCCCAAAAGAGTTCCCAATGAGGGGGTTTAGTGCGTGTTTGATTTGTGGAAAAAAAAATTTTGGATGAAAATCAGCCATTTTTGGCTTGGCCGGGTATTAGATTTTTTGACGTTTTCAGGTTTTGCGAAAAATCACTTAATTCTCCTACTTCTACATCTAGAGGGTTAAAACTATGTTGGAAAGCATCCCAAAAGAGTTCCCAAAGAGGGGGTTATAGTGCATGTTTGATTTGTGGGAAAAAAAATTTTGGCTGAAAATCTGCCAATTTTGGCTTAGCCGGGTATCAGATTTTTTGATGTTTTCAGGTTTTGCGAAAAATCACTTAATTCTCCTACTTCTACATCTAGAGGGTTAAAACTATGTTGGAAAGCATCCCAAAAGAGTTCCCAATGAGGGGGTATAGTGCGTGTTTGGTTTGTGGAAAAAAAATTTTGGATGAAAATCAGCCATTTTTGGCTTGGCCGGGTATTAGATTTTTTGACGTTTTCAGGTTTTGCGAAAAATCACTTAATTCTCCTACTTTTACATCTGGAGGGTTAAAACTATGTTGGAAAGCATCCCAAAAGAGTTCCCAAAGAGGGGGTATGGTGCGTGTTTGATTTGTGGAAAAAAAATTTTGGCTGAAAATCAGCCATTTTTGGCTTGGCCGGGTATTAGATTTTTTGACGTTTTCAGGTTTTGCGAAAAATCACTTAATTCTCCTACTTCTACATCTAGAGAGTTAAAACTATGTTGGAAAGCATCCCAAAAGAGTTCCCAAAGAGGGGGTATAGTGCGTGTTTGATTTGTGGAAAAAAAAATTTTTGGCTGAAAATCAGCCATTTTTGGCTTGGCCGGGTATTAGATTTTTTGACATTTTCAGGTTTTGCGAAAAATCACTTAATTCTCCTACTTCTACATCTAGAGGATTAAATCTATGTTGGAAAGCATCCCAAAAGAGTTCCCAAAGAGGGGGTATAGTGCGTGTTTGATTTGTGGAAAAAAAAAATTTGGCTGAAAATCAGCCATTTTTGGCTTGGCCGGGTATTAGATTTTTTGACGTTTTCAGGTTTTGCGAAAAATCACTTAATTCTCCTACTTCTACATCTAGAGGGTTAAAACTATGTTGGAAAGCATCCCAAAAGAGTTCCCAAAGAGGGGGTATAGTGCGTGTTTGATTTGTGGAAAAAAAAAATTTGGATGAAAATCAGCCATTATTGGCTTGGCCGGGTATTAGATTTTTTGACGTTTTCAGGTTTTGCAAAAAATCACTTAATTCTCCTACTTCTACATCTAGAGGGTTAAAACTATGTTGGAAAGCATCCCAAAAGAGTTCCCAATGAGGGGGTATAGTGCGTGCTTGATTTGTGGAAAAAAAATTTTTGGCTGAAAGTCTGCCAATTTTGGCTTGCCCGGGTATTAGATTTTTTGACGTTTTCAGGTTTTGCGAAAAATCACTTAATTCCCGTACTTCTACATCTAGAGGGTTAAAACTATGTTGGAAAGCATCCCAAAAGAGTTCCCAAAGAGGGGGTATAGTGCGTGTTTGATTTGTGGGAAAAAAATTTGGCTGAAAATCAGCCATTTTTGGCTTGGCTGGGTATCAGATTTTTTGACGTTTTCAGGTTTTGCAAAAAATCACTTAATTCCCCTACTTCTACATCTAGAGGGTTAAAACTATGTTGGAAAGCATCCCAAAAGAGTTCCCAAAGAGGTAGTATAGTGCATGTTTGATTTGTGGAAAAAAAAATTTGGATGAAAATCAGCCATTTTTGGCTTGGCCGGGTATCAGATTTTTTTACGTTTTCAGGTTTTGCGAAAAATCACTTAATTCTCCTACTTCTACATCTAGAGGGTTAAAACTATATTGGAAAGCATCCCAATTGAGTTCCCAAAGAGGGGGTATAGTGCGTGTTTGATTTGTGGAAAAAAAAATTTTGGCTGAAAATCAGAAATTTTTGGCTTGGCCGGGTATTAGATTTTTTGACGTTTTCAGGTTTTGCGAAAAATCACTTAATTCTCCTACTTCTACATCTAGAGGGTTAAAACTATGTTGGAAAGCATCCCAAAAGTGTTCCCAAAGAGGGGGTATAGTGCGTGTTTGACTTGTGGAAAAAAAAAATTTTGGCTGAAAATCAGCCATTTTTGGCTTGGCCGGGTATTAGATTTTTTGACGTTTTCAGGTTTTGCGAAAAATCACTTAATTCTCCTACTTCTACATCTAGAGGGTTAAAACTATGTTGGAAAGCATCCCAAAAGAGTTCCCAATGAGGGGTTATAGTGCGTGTTTAATTTGTGTAAAAAAAAATTTGGGATGAAAATCAGCCATTTTTGGCTTGGCCGGGTATTAGATTTTTTGACGTTTTCAGGTTTTGCGAAAAATCACTTAATTCTCCTACTTCTACATCTAGAGGGTTAAAACTATGTTGGAAAGCATCCCAAAAGAGTTCCCAATGAGGGAGTATAGTGCGTGTTTGATTTGTGGAAAAAAAATTTTGGCTGAAAATCTGCCAATTTTGGCTTGGCCGGGTATCAGATTTTTTTACGTTTTCAGGTTTTGCGATAAATCACTTAATTCTCCTACTTATACATCTAGGGGGTTAAAACTATGTTGGAAAGCATCACGAAAGAGTTCCCAAAAAGGGGGTATAGTGCGTGTTTGATTTGTGGAAAAAAAAATTGATTTTTTGACGTTTTCAGGTTTTGCGAAAAATCACTTAATTCTCCTACTTCTACATCTAGAGGGTTAAAACTATGTTGGAAAGCATCCCAAAAGAGTTCCCAAAGAGGGGGTATAGTGCGTGTTTGATTTGTGTAAAAAAAAATTTTGGATGAAAATCAGCCATTTTTGGCTTGGCCGGGTATTAGATTTTTTGACGTTTTCAGGTTTTGCGAAAAATCACTTAATTCTCCTACTTCTACATCTAGAGGGTTAAAACTATGTTGGAAAGCATCCCAAAAGAGTTCACAATGAGGGGGTATAGTGCATGTTTGATTTGTGGAAAAAAAAATTTTGGCTGAAAATCAGCCATTTTTGGCTTGACCGGGTATTAGATTTTTTGACGTTTTCAGGTTTTGCGAATAATCACTTAATTCTCCTACTTCTACATCTAGAGGGTTAAAACTATGTTGGAAAGCATCCCAAAAGAGTTCCCAAAGAGGGGGTATAGTGCGTGTTTGACTTGTGGAAAAAAAAAATTTTGGCTGAAAATCTGCCAATTTTGGCTTGGCCGGGTATCAGATTTTTTGACGTTTTCAGGTTTTGCGATAAATCACTTAATTCTCCTACTTATACATCTAGGGGGTTAAAACTATGTTGGAAAGCATCACAAAAGAGTTCCCAAAAAGGGGGTATAGTGCGTGTTTGATTTGTGGAAAAAAAAAATGATTTTTTGACGTTTTCAGGTTTTGCGAAAAATCACTTAATTCTCCTACTTCTACATCTAGAGGGTTAAAACTATGTTGGAAAGCATCCCAAAAGAGTTCCCAAAGAGGGGGTATAGTGCGTGTTTGATTTGTGTAAAAAAAAATTTTGGATGAAAATCAGCCATTTTTGGCTTGGCCGGGTATTAGATTTTTTGACGTTTTCAGGTTTTGCGAAAAATCACTTAATTCTCCTACTTCTACATCTAGAGGGTTAAAACTATGTTGGAAAGCATCCCAAAAGAGTTCACAATGAGGGGGTATAGTGCATGTTTGATTTGTGGAAAAAAAAATTTTGGCTGAAAATCAGCCATTTTTGGCTTGACCGGGTATTAGATTTTTTGACGTTTTCAGGTTTTGCGAATAATCACTTAATTCTCCTACTTCTACATCTAGAGGGTTAAAACTATGTTGGAAAGCATCCCAAAAGAGTTCCCAAAGAGGGGGTATAGTGCATGTTTGATTTGTGGGGAAAAAATTTTTGGCTGAAAATCAGCCATTTTTGGCTTGGCCGGGTATCAGATTTTTTGACGTTTTCAGGTTTTGCGAATAATCACTTAATTCTCCTACTTCTACATCTAGAGGGTTAAAACTATGTTGGAAAGCATCCCAAAAGAGTTCCCAAAGAGGGGGTATAGTGCGTATTTGATTTGTGGAAAAAAGTTTTTTGGCTAAAAATCAGCCATTTTTGGCTTGGCCGGGTATTAGATTTTTTGACGTTTTCAGGTTTTGCGAAAAATCACTTAATTCTCCTACTTCTACATCTAGAGGGTTAAAACTGTTGGAAAGCATCCCAAAAGAGTTCCCAAAGAGGGGGTATAGTGTGTGTTTGATTTGTGGAAAAAAAATTTTTGGATGAAAATCAGCCATTTTTGGCTTGGCCGGGTATTAGATTTTTTGACGTTTTCAGGTTTTGCGAATAATCACTTAATTTTCCTACTTCTACATCTAGAGGGTTAAAACTATGTTGGAAAGCATCCCAAAAGAGTTCCCAAAGAGGAAGTATAGTGCATGTTTGATTTGTGGGAAAAAAAATTTTGGCTGAAAATCTGCCAATTTTGGCTTGGCCAGGTATCAGATTTTTTGACGTTTTCAGGTTTTGCGAAAAATCACTTAATTCCGCTACTTCTACATCTGGAGGGTTAAAACTATGTTGGAAAGCATCTCAAAAGAGTTCCCAAAGAGGGGGTATAGTGCATGTTTGATTTGTGGGAAAAAAAATTTTGGCTGAAAATCAGCCATTTTTGGCTTGGCCGGGTATTAGATTTTTTGACGTTTTCAGGTTTTGCGAAAAATCACTTAATTCTCCTACTTCTACATCTAGAGGATTAAAACTATGTTGGAAAGCATCCCAAAAGAGTTCCCAAAGAGGGGGTATAGTGCGTGTTTGATTTGTGGAAAAAAAATTTTTGGCTGAAAATCAGCCATTTTTGGCTTGGCCGGGTATTAGATTTTTTGACGTTTTCAGGTTTTGCGATAAATCACTTAATTCTCCTACTTCTACATCTAGAGGGTTAAAACTATGTTGGAAAGCATCCCAAAAGAGTTCCCAAAGAGAGGGTATAGTGCGTATTTGATTTGTGGAAAAAAGTTTTTTGGCTTAAAATCAGCCATTTTTGGCTTGGCCGGGTATTAGATTTTTTGACGTTTTCAGGTTTTGCGAAAAATCACTTAATTCTCCTACTTCTACATCTAGAGAGTTAAAACTATGTTGGAAAGCATCCCAAAAGAGTTCCCAAAGAGGGGATATAGTGCGTGTTTGATTTGTGGAAAAAAAAAATTGATTTTTTGACGTTTTCAGGTTTTGCGAAAAATCACTTAATTCTCCGACTTCTACATCTAGAGGGTTAAAACTATGTTGGAAAGCATCCCAAAAGAGTTCCCAAAGAGGGGGTATAGTGCGTGTTTGATTTGTATAAAAAAAATTTTTGGATGAAAATCAGCCATTTTTGGCTTGGCCGGGTATTAGATTTTTTGACGTTTTCAGGTTTTGCGAAAAATCACTTAATTCTCCTACTTCTACATCTAGAGGGTTAAAACTATGTTGGAAAGCATCCCAAAAGAGTTCCCAAAGAGGGGGTATAGTGCATGTTTGATTTGTGGGGAAAAAAATTTTGGCTGAAAATCTGCCAATTTTGGCTTGGCCGGGTATCAGATTTTTTGACGTTTTCAGGTTTTGCGAAAAATCACTTAATTCTCCTACTTCTACATCTAGAGAGTTAAAAATATGTTGGAAAGCATCCCAAAAGAGTTCCCAATGAGGGGGTATAGTGCGTGTTTGATTTGTGGAAAAAAAAATTTTGGCTGAAAATCAGCCATTTTTGGCTTGGCCGGGTATTAGATTTTTTGACGTTTTCAGGTTTTGCGAAAAATCACTTAATTCTCCTACTTCTACATCTAGAGGGTTAAAACTATGTTGGAAAGCATCCCAAAAGAGTTCACAATGAGGGGGTATAGTGCATGTTTGATTTGTGGAAAAAAAAATTTTGGCTGAAAATCAGCCATTTTTGGCTTGACCGGGTATTAGATTTTTTGACGTTTTCAGGTTTTGCGAATAATCACTTAATTCTCCTACTTCTACATCTAGAGGGTTAAAACTATGTTGGAAAGCATCCCAAAAGAGTTCCCAAAGAGGGGGTATAGTGCGTGTTTGACTTGTGGAAAAAAAAAATTTTGGCTGAAAATCTGCCAATTTTGGCTTGGCCGGGTATCAGATTTTTTGACGTTTTCAGGTTTTGCGATAAATCACTTAATTCTCCTACTTATACATCTAGGGGGTTAAAACTATGTTGGAAAGCATCACAAAAGAGTTCCCAAAAAGGGGGTATAGTGCGTGTTTGATTTGTGGAAAAAAAAATTGATTTTTTGACGTTTTCAGGTTTTGCGAAAAATCACTTAATTCTCCTACTTCTACATCTAGAGGGTTAAAACTATGTTGGAAAGCATCCCAAAAGAGTTCCCAAAGAGAGGGTATAGTGCGTATTTGATTTGTGGAAAAAAGTTTTTTGGCTTAAAATCAGCCATTTTTGGCTTGGCCGGGTATTAGATTTTTTGACGTTTTCAGGTTTTGCGAAAAATCACTTAATTCTCCTACTTCTACATCTAGAGAGTTAAAACTATGTTGGAAAGCATCCCAAAAGAGTTCCCAAAGAGGGGATATAGTGCGTGTTTGATTTGTGGAAAAAAAAAATTGATTTTTTGACGTTTTCAGGTTTTGCGAAAAATCACTTAATTCTCCGACTTCTACATCTAGAGGGTTAAAACTATGTTGGAAAGCATCCCAAAAGAGTTCCCAAAGAGGGGGTATAGTGCGTGTTTGATTTGTATAAAAAAAATTTTTGGATGAAAATCAGCCATTTTTGGCTTGGCCGGGTATTAGATTTTTTGACGTTTTCAGGTTTTGCGAAAAATCACTTAATTCTCCTACTTCTACATCTAGAGGGTTAAAACTATGTTGGAAAGCATCCCAAAAGAGTTCACAATGAGGGGGTATAGTGCGTGTTTGATTTGTGGAAAAAAAAATTTTGGCTGAAAATCAGCCATTTTTGGCTTGACCGGGTATTAGATTTTTTGACGTTTTCAGGTTTTGCGAATAATCACTTAATTCTCCTACTTCTACATCTAGAGGGTTAAAACTATGTTGGAAAGCATCCCAAAAGAGTTCCCAAAGAGGGGGTATAGTGCATGTTTGATTTGTGGGGAAAAAAATTTTGGCTGAAAATCTGCCAATTTTGGCTTGGCCGGGTATCAGATTTTTTGACGTTTTCAGGTTTTGCGAAAAATCACTTAATTCTCCTACTTCTACATCTAGAGAGTTAAAAATATGTTGGAAAGCATCCCAAAAGAGTTCCCAATGAGGGGGTATAGTGCGTGTTTGATTTGTGGAAAAAAAAATTTTGGCTGAAAATCAGCCATTTTTGGCTTGGCCGGGTATTAGATTTTTTGACGTTTTCAGGTTTTGCGAAAAATCACTTAATTCTCCTACTTCTACATCTAGAGGGTTAAAATTATGTTGGAAAGCATCCCAAAAGAGTTCACAATGAGGGGGTATAGTGCATGTTTGATTTGTGGAAAAAAAATTTTTGGCTGAAAATCAGCCATTTTTGGCTTGACCGGGTATTAGATTTTTTGACGTTTTCAGGTTTTGCGAATAATCACTTAATTCTCCTACTTCTACATCTAGAGGGTTAAAACTATGTTGGAAAGCATCCCAAAAGAGTTCCCAAAGAGGGGGTATAGTGCGTGTTTGACTTGTGGAAAAAAAAAATTTTGGCTGAAAATCTGCCAATTTTGGCTTGGCCGGGTATCAGATTTTTTGACGTTTTCAGGTTTTGCGATAAATCACTTAATTCTCCTACTTATACATCTAGGGGGTTAAAACTATGTTGGAAAGCATCACAAAAGAGTTCCCAAAAAGGGGGTATAGTGCGTGTTTGATTTGTGGAAAAAAAAATTGATTTTTTGACGTTTTCAGGCTTTGCGAAAAATCACTTAATTCTCCTACTTCTACATCTAGAGGGTTAAAACTATGTTGGAAAGCATCCCAAAAGAGTTCCCAAAGAGGGGGTATAGTGCGTGTTTGATTTGTGTAAAAAAAAATTTTGGATGAAAATCAGCCATTTTTGGCTTGGCCGGGTATTAGATTTTTTGACGTTTTCAGGTTTTGCGAAAAATCACTTAATTCTCCTACTTCTACATCTAGAGGGTTAAAACTATGTTGGAAAGCATCCCAAAAGAGTTCACAATGAGGGGGTATAGTGCATGTTTGATTTGTGGAAAAAAAAATTTTGGCTGAAAATCAGCCATTTTTGGCTTGACCGGGTATTAGATTTTTTGACGTTTTCAGGTTTTGCGAATAATCACTTAATTCTCCTACTTCTACATCTAGAGGGTTAAAACTATGTTGGAAAGCATCCCAAAAGAGTTCCCAAAGAGGGGGTATAGTGCATGTTTGATTTGTGGGGAAAAAATTTTTGGCTGAAAATCTGCCAATTTTGGCTTGGCCGGGTATCAGATTTTTGGACGTTTTCAGGTTTTGCGAAAAATCACTTAATTCTCCTACTTCTACATCTAGAGAGTTAAAACTATGTTGGAAAGCATCCCAAAAGAGTTCCCAATGAAGGGGTATAGTGCGTGTTTGATTTGTGGAAAAAAAAATTTTGGCTGAAAATCAGCCATTTTTGGCTTGGCCGGGTATTAGATTTTTTGACGTTTTCAGGTTTTGCGAAAAATCACTTAATTCTCCTACTTCTACATCTAGAGGGTTAAAACTATGTTGGAAAGCATCCCAAAAGAGTTCCCAAAGAGGGGGTATAGTGCGTATTTGATTTGTGGAAAAAAGTTTTTTGGCTAAAAATCAGCCATTTTTGGCTTGGCCGGGTATTAGATTTTTTGACGTTTTCAGGTTTTGCAAAAAATCACTTAATTCTCCTACTTCTACATCTAGAGGATTAAAACTATGTTGGAAAGCATCCCAAAAGAGTTCCCAAAGAGGGGGTACAGTGCGTGTTTGATTTGTGGAAAAAAATTTTTTGGATGAAAATAAGCCATTTTTCGCTTGGCCGGGTATTAGATTTTTTGACGTTTTCAGGTTTTGCGAATAATCACTTAATTTTCCTACTTCTACATCTAGAGGGTTAAAACTATGTTGGAAAGCATCCCAAAAGAGTTCCCAAAGAGGGGGTACAGTGCGTGTTTGATTTGAGGAAAAAAAAATTTTGGCTGAAAATCAGCCATTTTTGGCTTGGCCGGGTATTAGATTTTTTGACGTTTTCAGGTTTTGCGAAAAATCACTTAATTCTCCTACTTCTACATCTAGAGGGTTAAAACTATGTTGGAAAGCATCCCAAAAGAGTTCCCAAAGAGGGGGTATAGTGCGTATTTGATTTGTGGAAAAAAGTTTTTTGGCTAAAAATCAGCCATTTTTGGCTTGGCCGGGTATTAGATTTTTTGACGTTTTCAGGTTTTGCGAAAAATCACTTAATTCTCCTACTTCTACATCTAGAGGGTTAAAACTGTTGGAAAGCATCCCAAAAGAGTTCCCAAAGAGGGGGTATAGTGTGTGTTTGATTTGTGGAAAAAAAATTTTTGGATGAAAATCAGCCATTTTTGGCTTGCCCGGGTATTAGATTTTTTGACGTTTTCAGGTTTTGCGAATAATCACTTAATTTTCCTACTTCTACATCTAGAGGGTTAAAACTATGTTGGAAAGCATCCCAAAAGAGTTCCCAAAGAGGAAGTATAGTGCATGTTTGATTTGTGGGAAAAAAAATTTTGGCTGAAAATCTGCCAATTTTGGCTTGGCCAGGTATCAGATTTTTTGACGTTTTCAGGTTTTGCGAAAAATCACTTAATTCCGCTACTTCTACATCTGGAGGGTTAAAACTATGTTGGAAAGCATCTCAAAAGAGTTCCCAAAGAGGGGGTATAGTGCATGTTTGATTTGTGGGAAAAAAAATTTTGGCTGAAAATCAGCCATTTTTGGCTTGGCCGGGTATTAGATTTTTTGACGTTTTCAGGTTTTGCGAAAAATCACTTAATTCTCCTACTTCTACATCTAGAGGATTAAAACTATGTTGGAAAGCATCCCAAAAGAGTTCCCAAAGAGGGGGTATAGTGCGTGTTTGATTTGTGGAAAAAAAAATTTTGGCTGAAAATCAGCCATTTTTGGCTTGGCCGGGTATTAGATTTTTTGACGTTTTCAGGTTTTGCGATAAATCACTTAATTCTCCTACTTCTACATCTAGAGGGTTAAAACTATGTTGGAAAGCATCCCAAAAGGGTTCCCAAAGAGAGGGTATAGTGCGTATTTGATTTGTGGAAAAAAGTTTTTTGGCTTAAAATCAGCCATTTTTGGCTTGGCCGGGTATTAGGTTTTTTGACGTTTTCAGGTTTTGCGAAAAATCACTTAATTCTCCTACTTCTACATCTAGAGAGTTAAAACTATGTTGGAAAGCATCCCAAAAGAGTTCCCAAAGAGGGGATATAGTGCGTGTTTGATTTGTGGAAAAAAAAAATTGATTTTTTGACGTTTTCAGGTTTTGCGAAAAATCACTTAATTCTCCGACTTCTACATCTAGAGGGTTAAAACTATGTTGGAAAGCATCCCAAAAGAGTTCCCAAAGAGGGGGTATAGTGCGTGTTTGATTTGTATAAAAAAAAATTTTGGATGAAAATCAGCCATTTTTGGCTTGGCCGGGTATTAGATTTTTTGACGTTTTCAGGTTTTGCGAAAAATCACTTAATTCTCCTACTTCTACATCTAGAGGGTTAAAACTATGTTGGAAAGCATCCCAAAAGAGTTCACAATGAGGGGGTATAGTGCGTGTTTGATTTGTGGAAAAAAAAATTTTGGCTGAAAATCAGCCATTTTTGGCTTGACCGGGTATTAGATTTTTTGACGTTTTCAGGTTTTGCGAATAATCACTTAATTCTCCTACTTCTACATCTAGAGGGTTAAAACTATGTTGGAAAGCATCCCAAAAGAGTTCCCAAAGAGGGGGTATAGTGCATGTTTGATTTGTGGGGAAAAAAATTTTGGCTGAAAATCTGCCAATTTTGGCTTGGCCGGGTATCAGATTTTTTGACGTTTTCAGGTTTTGCGAAAAATCACTTAATTCTCCTACTTCTACATCTAGAGAGTTAAAAATATGTTGGAAAGCATCCCAAAAGAGTTCCCAATGAGGGGGTATAGTGCGTGTTTGATTTGTGGAAAAAAAACATTTTGGCTGAAAATCAGCCATTTTTGGCTTGGCCGGGTATTAGATTTTTTGACGTTTTCAGGTTTTGCGAAAAATCACTTAATTCTCCTACTTCTACATCTAGAGGGTTAAAACTATGTTGGAAAGCATCCCAAAAGAGTTCCCAAAGAGGGGGTATAGTGCGTATTTGATTTGTGGAAAAAAGTTTTTTGGCTAAAAATCAGCCATTTTTGGCTTGGCCGGGTATTAGATTTTTTGACGTTTTCAGGTTTTGCAAAAAATCACTTAATTCTCCTACTTCTACATCTAGAGGATTAAAACTATGTTGGAAAGCATCCCAAAAGAGTTCCCAAAGAGGGGGTACAGTGCGTGTTTGATTTGTGGAAAAAGAATTTTGGCTGAAAATCAGCCATTTTTGGCTTGGCCGGGTATTAGATTTTTTGACGTTTTCAGGTTTTGCGAAAAATCACTTAATTCTCCTACTTCTACATCTAGAGGGTGAAAAACTATGCTGGAAAGCATCCAAAAAGAGTTCCCAAAGAGAGGGTATAGTGCGTATTTGATTTGTGGAAAAAAACTTTTTTGGCTAAAAATCAGCCATTTTTGGCTTGGCCGGGTATTAGATTTTTTGACGTTTTCAGGTTTTGCAAAAAATCACTTAATTCTCCTACTTCTACATCTAGAGGATTAAAACTATGTTGGAAAGCATCCCAAAAGAGTTCCCAAAGAGGGGGTACAGTGCGTGTTTGATTTGTGGAAAAAAAAAATTTGGATGAAAATCAGCCATTTTTGGCTTGGCCAGGTATTAGATTTTTTGACGGTTTCAGGTTTTGCGAAAAATCACTTAATTCTCCTACTTCTACATCTAGAGGGTTAAAACTATGTTGGAAAGCATCCCAAAAGAGTTCTCAAAGAGGGGGGTATAGTGCGTGTTTGATTTGTGGAAAAAAACTTTTTTGGCTGAAAATCAGCCATTTTTGGCTTGGCCGGGTATTAGATTTTTTGACATTTTCAGGTTTAGCAAAAAATCACTTAATTCTCCTACTTCTACATCTAGAGGATTAAAACTATGTTGGAAAGCATCCCAAAAGAGTTCCCAAAGAGGGGGTACAGTGCGTGTTTGATTTGTGGAAAAAAAAATTTGGCTGAAAATCAGCCATTTTTGGCTTGGCCGGGTATTAGATTTTTTGACGTTTTCAGGTTTTGCGAAAAATCACTTAATTCTCCTACTTCTACATCTAGAGGGTGAAAAACTATGCTGGAAAGCATCCCAAAAGAGTTCCCAAAGAGAGGGTATAGTGCGTATTTGATTTGTGGAAAAAAGTTTTTTGGCTAAAAATCAGCCATTTTTGGCTTGGCCGGGTATTAGATTTTTTGACGTTTTCAGGTTTTGCGAAAAATCACTTAATTCTCCTACTTCTACATCTAGAGAGTTAAAACTATGTTGGAAAGCATCCCAAAAGAGTTCCCAAAGAGGGGATATAGTGCGTGTTTGATTTGTGGAAAAAAAATTTTTGGATGAAAATCAGCCATTTTTGGCTTGGCCGGGTATTAGATTTTTTGACGTTTTCAGGTTTTGCGAAAAATCACTTAATTCTCCTACTTCTACATCTAGAGGGTTAAAACTTTGTTGGAAAGCATCCCAAAAGAGTTCCCAAAGAGGGGGTATAGTGCATGTCTGATTTGTGGGAAAAAAAATTTTGGCTGAAAATCTGCCAATTTTGGCTTGGCCGGGTATTAGATTTTTTTACGTTTTCAGGTTTTGCGAAAAATCAATTAATTCTCCTACTTCTACATCTAGAGGGTTAAAACTATGTTGGAAAGCATCCCAAAAGAGTTCCCAAAGAGGGGGTATAGTGCGTATTTGATTTGTGGAAAAAAGTTTTTTGGCAAAAAATCAGCTATTTTTGGCTTGGCCGGGTATTAGATTTTTTGACGTTTTCAGGTTTTGCGAAAAATCACTTAATTCTCCTACTTCTACATCTAGAGGGTTAAAACTATGTTGGAAAGCATCCCAAAAGAGTTCCCAAAGAGGGGGTATAGTGCGTATTTGATTTGTGGAAAAATGTTTTTTGGCTAAAAATCAGCCATTTTTGGCTTGGCCGGGTATTAGATTTTTTGACGTTTTTAGGTTTTGCGAAAAATCACTTAATTCTCCTTCTTCTACATCTAGAGGGTTAAAACTATGTTGGAAAGCATCCCAAAAGAGTTCCCAATGAGGGGGTATAGTGCGTGTTTGATTCGTGGAAAAAAAAATTTGGGATGAAAATCAGCCATTTTTGGCTTGGCCAGGTATTAGATTTTTTGACGTTTTCAGGTTTTGCGAAAAATCACTTAATTCTCCTACTTCTACATCTAGAGGGTTAAAACTATGTTGGAAAGCATCCCAAAAGAGTTCCCAAAGAGGGGGTATAGTGCGTGTTTGATTTGTATAAAAAAAATTTTTGGATGAAAATCAGCCATTTTTGGCTTGGCCGGGTATTAGATTTTTTGACGTTTTCAGGTTTTGCGAAAAATCACTTAATTCTCCTACTTCTACATCTAGAGGGTTAAAACTATGTTGGAAAGCATCCCAAAAGAGTTCCCAAAGAGGGGGTATAGTGCATGTTTGATTTGTGGGGAAAAAAATTTTGGCTGAAAATCTGCCAATTTTGGCTTGGCCGGGTATCAGATTTTTTGACGTTTTCAGGTTTTGCGAAAAATCACTTAATTCTCCTACTTCTACATCTAGAGAGTTAAAAATATGTTGGAAAGCATCCCAAAAGAGTTCCCAATGAGGGGGTATAGTGCGTGTTTGATTTGTGGAAAAAAAAATTTTGGCTGAAAATCAGCCATTTTTGGCTTGGCCGGGTATTAGATTTTTTGACGTTTTCAGGTTTTGCGAAAAATCACTTAATTCTCCTACTTCTACATCTAGAGGGTTAAAACTATGTTGGAAAGCATCCCAAAAGAGTTCACAATGAGGGGGTATAGTGCATGTTTGATTTGTGGAAAAAAAAATTTTGGCTGAAAATCAGCCATTTTTGGCTTGACCGGGTATTAGATTTTTTGACGTTTTCAGGTTTTGCGAATAATCACTTAATTCTCCTACTTCTACATCTAGAGGGTTAAAACTATGTTGGAAAGCATCCCAAAAGAGTTCCCAAAGAGGGGGTATAGTGCGTGTTTGACTTGTGGAAAAAAAAAATTTTGGCTGAAAATCTGCCAATTTTGGCTTGGCCGGGTATCAGATTTTTTGACGTTTTCAGGTTTTGCGATAAATCACTTAATTCTCCTACTTATACATCTAGGGGGTTAAAACTATGTTGGAAAGCATCACAAAAGAGTTCCCAAAAAGGGGGTATAGTGCGTGTTTGATTTGTGGAAAAAAAAATTGATTTTTTGACGTTTTCAGGTTTTGCGAAAAATCACTTAATTCTCCTACTTCTACATCTAGAGGGTTAAAACTATGTTGGAAAGCATCCCAAAAGAGTTCCCAAAGAGAGGGTATAGTGCGTATTTGATTTGTGGAAAAAAGTTTTTTGGCTTAAAATCAGCCATTTTTGGCTTGGCCGGGTATTAGATTTTTTGACGTTTTCAGGTTTTGCGAAAAATCACTTAATTCTCCTACTTCTACATCTAGAGAGTTAAAACTATGTTGGAAAGCATCCCAAAAGAGTTCCCAAAGAGGGGATATAGTGCGTGTTTGATTTGTGGAAAAAAAAAATTGATTTTTTGACGTTTTCAGGTTTTGCGAAAAATCACTTAATTCTCCGACTTCTACATCTAGAGGGTTAAAACTATGTTGGAAAGCATCCCAAAAGAGTTCCCAAAGAGGGGGTATAGTGCGTGTTTGATTTGTATAAAAAAAATTTTTGGATGAAAATCAGCCATTTTTGGCTTGGCCGGGTATTAGATTTTTTGACGTTTTCAGGTTTTGCGAAAAATCACTTAATTCTCCTACTTCTACATCTAGAGGGTTAAAACTATGTTGGAAAGCATCCCAAAAGAGTTCACAATGAGGGGGTATAGTGCGTGTTTGATTTGTGGAAAAAAAACATTTTGGCTGAAAATCAGCCATTTTTGGCTTGGCCGGGTATTAGATTTTTTGACGTTTTCAGGTTTTGCGAAAAATCACTTAATTCTCCTACTTCTACATCTAGAGGGTTAAAACTATGTTGGAAAGCATCCCAAAAGAGTTCCCAAAGAGGGGGTATAGTGCGTATTTGATTTGTGGAAAAAAGTTTTTTGGCTAAAAATCAGCCATTTTTGGCTTGGCCGGGTATTAGATTTTTTGACGTTTTCAGGTTTTGCAAAAAATCACTTAATTCTCCTACTTCTACATCTAGAGGATTAAAACTATGTTGGAAAGCATCCCAAAAGAGTTCCCAAAGAGGGGGTACAGTGCGTGTTTGATTTGTGGAAAAAGAATTTTGGCTGAAAATCAGCCATTTTTGGCTTGGCCGGGTATTAGATTTTTTGACGTTTTCAGGTTTTGCGAAAAATCACTTAATTCTCCTACTTCTACATCTAGAGGGTGAAAAACTATGCTGGAAAGCATCCAAAAAGAGTTCCCAAAGAGAGGGTATAGTGCGTATTTGATTTGTGGAAAAAAACTTTTTTGGCTAAAAATCAGCCATTTTTGGCTTGGCCGGGTATTAGATTTTTTGACGTTTTCAGGTTTTGCAAAAAATCACTTAATTCTCCTACTTCTACATCTAGAGGATTAAAACTATGTTGGAAAGCATCCCAAAAGAGTTCCCAAAGAGGGGGTACAGTGCGTGTTTGATTTGTGGAAAAAAAAAATTTGGATGAAAATCAGCCATTTTTGGCTTGGCCAGGTATTAGATTTTTTGACGGTTTCAGGTTTTGCGAAAAATCACTTAATTCTCCTACTTCTACATCTAGAGGGTTAAAACTATGTTGGAAAGCATCCCAAAAGAGTTCTCAAAGAGGGGGTATAGTGCGTGTTTGATTTGTGGAAAAAAACTTTTTTGGCTGAAAATCAGCCATTTTTGGCTTGGCCGGGTATTAGATTTTTTGACATTTTCAGGTTTAGCAAAAAATCACTTAATTCTCCTACTTCTACATCTAGAGGATTAAAACTATGTTGGAAAGCATCCCAAAAGAGTTCCCAAAGAGGGGGTACAGTGCGTGTTTGATTTGTGGAAAAAAAAATTTGGCTGAAAATCAGCCATTTTTGGCTTGGCCGGGTATTAGATTTTTTGACGTTTTCAGGTTTTGCGAAAAATCACTTAATTCTCCTACTTCTACATCTAGAGGGTGAAAAACTATGCTGGAAAGCATCCCAAAAGAGTTCCCAAAGAGAGGGTATAGTGCGTATTTGATTTGTGGAAAAAAGTTTTTTGGCTAAAAATCAGCCATTTTTGGCTTGGCCGGGTATTAGATTTTTTGACGTTTTCAGGTTTTGCGAAAAATCACTTAATTCTCCTACTTCTACATCTAGAGAGTTAAAACTATGTTGGAAAGCATCCCAAAAGAGTTCCCAAAGAGGGGATATAGTGCGTGTTTGATTTGTGGAAAAAAAATTTTTGGATGAAAATCAGCCATTTTTGGCTTGGCCGGGTATTAGATTTTTTGACGTTTTCAGGTTTTGCGAAAAATCACTTAATTCTCCTACTTCTACATCTAGAGGGTTAAAACTTTGTTGGAAAGCATCCCAAAAGAGTTCCCAAAGAGGGGGTATAGTGCATGTCTGATTTGTGGGAAAAAAAATTTTGGCTGAAAATCTGCCAATTTTGGCTTGGCCGGGTATTAGATTTTTTTACGTTTTCAGGTTTTGCGAAAAATCAATTAATTCTCCTACTTCTACATCTAGAGGGTTAAAACTATGTTGGAAAGCATCCCAAAAGAGTTCCCAAAGAGGGGGTATAGTGCGTATTTGATTTGTGGAAAAAAGTTTTTTGGCAAAAAATCAGCTATTTTTGGCTTGGCCGGGTATTAGATTTTTTGACGTTTTCAGGTTTTGCGAAAAATCACTTAATTCTCCTACTTCTACATCTAGAGGGTTAAAACTATGTTGGAAAGCATCCCAAAAGAGTTCCCAAAGAGGGGGTATAGTGCGTATTTGATTTGTGGAAAAATGTTTTTTGGCTAAAAATCAGCCATTTTTGGCTTGGCCGGGTATTAGATTTTTTGACGTTTTTAGGTTTTGCGAAAAATCACTTAATTCTCCTTCTTCTACATCTAGAGGGTTAAAACTATGTTGGAAAGCATCCCAAAAGAGTTCCCAATGAGGGGGTATAGTGCGTGTTTGATTCGTGGAAAAAAAAATTTGGGATGAAAATCAGCCATTTTTGGCTTGGCCAGGTATTAGATTTTTTGACGTTTTCAGGTTTTGCGAAAAATCACTTAATTCTCCTACTTCTACATCTAGAGGGTTAAAACTATGTTGGAAAGCATCCCAAAAGAGTTCCCAAAGAGGGGGTATAGTGCGTGTTTGATTTGTATAAAAAAAATTTTTGGATGAAAATCAGCCATTTTTGGCTTGGCCGGGTATTAGATTTTTTGACGTTTTCAGGTTTTGCGAAAAATCACTTAATTCTCCTACTTCTACATCTAGAGGGTTAAAACTATGTTGGAAAGCATCCCAAAAGAGTTCCCAAAGAGGGGGTATAGTGCATGTTTGATTTGTGGGGAAAAAAATTTTGGCTGAAAATCTGCCAATTTTGGCTTGGCCGGGTATCAGATTTTTTGACGTTTTCAGGTTTTGCGAAAAATCACTTAATTCTCCTACTTCTACATCTAGAGAGTTAAAAATATGTTGGAAAGCATCCCAAAAGAGTTCCCAATGAGGGGGTATAGTGCGTGTTTGATTTGTGGAAAAAAAAATTTTGGCTGAAAATCAGCCATTTTTGGCTTGGCCGGGTATTAGATTTTTTGACGTTTTCAGGTTTTGCGAAAAATCACTTAATTCTCCTACTTCTACATCTAGAGGGTTAAAACTATGTTGGAAAGCATCCCAAAAGAGTTCACAATGAGGGGGTATAGTGCATGTTTGATTTGTGGAAAAAAAAATTTTGGCTGAAAATCAGCCATTTTTGGCTTGACCGGGTATTAGATTTTTTGACGTTTTCAGGTTTTGCGAATAATCACTTAATTCTCCTACTTCTACATCTAGAGGGTTAAAACTATGTTGGAAAGCATCCCAAAAGAGTTCCCAAAGAGGGGGTATAGTGCGTGTTTGACTTGTGGAAAAAAAAAATTTTGGCTGAAAATCTGCCAATTTTGGCTTGGCCGGGTATCAGATTTTTTGACGTTTTCAGGTTTTGCGATAAATCACTTAATTCTCCTACTTATACATCTAGGGGGTTAAAACTATGTTGGAAAGCATCACAAAAGAGTTCCCAAAAAGGGGGTATAGTGCGTGTTTGATTTGTGGAAAAAAAAATTGATTTTTTGACGTTTTCAGGTTTTGCGAAAAATCACTTAATTCTCCTACTTCTACATCTAGAGGGTTAAAACTATGTTGGAAAGCATCCCAAAAGAGTTCCCAAAGAGAGGGTATAGTGCGTATTTGATTTGTGGAAAAAAGTTTTTTGGCTTAAAATCAGCCATTTTTGGCTTGGCCGGGTATTAGATTTTTTGACGTTTTCAGGTTTTGCGAAAAATCACTTAATTCTCCTACTTCTACATCTAGAGAGTTAAAACTATGTTGGAAAGCATCCCAAAAGAGTTCCCAAAGAGGGGATATAGTGCGTGTTTGATTTGTGGAAAAAAAAAATTGATTTTTTGACGTTTTCAGGTTTTGCGAAAAATCACTTAATTCTCCGACTTCTACATCTAGAGGGTTAAAACTATGTTGGAAAGCATCCCAAAAGAGTTCCCAAAGAGGGGGTATAGTGCGTGTTTGATTTGTATAAAAAAAATTTTTGGATGAAAATCAGCCATTTTTGGCTTGGCCGGGTATTAGATTTTTTGACGTTTTCAGGTTTTGCGAAAAATCACTTAATTCTCCTACTTCTACATCTAGAGGGTTAAAACTATGTTGGAAAGCATCCCAAAAGAGTTCACAATGAGGGGGTATAGTGCGTGTTTGATTTGTGGAAAAAAAAATTTTGGCTGAAAATCAGCCATTTTTGGCTTGACCGGGTATTAGATTTTTTGACGTTTTCAGGTTTTGCGAATAATCACTTAATTCTCCTACTTCTACATCTAGAGGGTTAAAACTATGTTGGAAAGCATCCCAAAAGAGTTCCCAAAGAGGGGGTATAGTGCATGTTTGATTTGTGGGGAAAAAAATTTTGGCTGAAAATCTGCCAATTTTGGCTTGGCCGGGTATCAGATTTTTTGACGTTTTCAGGTTTTGCGAAAAATCACTTAATTCTCCTACTTCTACATCTAGAGAGTTAAAAATATGTTGGAAAGCATCCCAAAAGAGTTCCCAATGAGGGGGTATAGTGCGTGTTTGATTTGTGGAAAAAAAAATTTTGGCTGAAAATCAGCCATTTTTGGCTTGGCCGGGTATTAGATTTTTTGACGTTTTCAGGTTTTGCGAAAAATCACTTAATTCTCCTACTTCTACATCTAGAGGGTTAAAACTATGTTGGAAAGCATCCCAAAAGAGTTCACAATGAGGGGGTATAGTGCATGTTTGATTTGTGGAAAAAAAATTTTTGGCTGAAAATCAGCCATTTTTGGCTTGACCGGGTATTAGATTTTTTGACGTTTTCAGGTTTTGCGAATAATCACTTAATTCTCCTACTTCTACATCTAGAGGGTTAAAACTATGTTGGAAAGCATCCCAAAAGAGTTCCCAAAGAGGGGGTATAGTGCGTGTTTGACTTGTGGAAAAAAAAAATTTTGGCTGAAAATCTGCCAATTTTGGCTTGGCCGGGTATCAGATTTTTTGACGTTTTCAGGTTTTGCGATAAATCACTTAATTCTCCTACTTATACATCTAGGGGGTTAAAACTATGTTGGAAAGCATCACAAAAGAGTTCCCAAAAAGGGGGTATAGTGCGTGTTTGATTTGTGGAAAAAAAAATTGATTTTTTGACGTTTTCAGGTTTTGCGAAAAATCACTTAATTCTCCTACTTCTACATCTAGAGGGTTAAAACTATGTTGGAAAGCATCCCAAAAGAGTTCCCAAAGAGGGGGTATAGTGCGTGTTTGATTTGTGTAAAAAAAAATTTTGGATGAAAATCAGCCATTTTTGGCTTGGCCGGGTATTAGATTTTTTGACGTTTTCAGGTTTTGCGAAAAATCACTTAATTCTCCTACTTCTACATCTAGAGGGTTAAAACTATGTTGGAAAGCATCCCAAAAGAGTTCACAATGAGGGGGTATAGTGCATGTTTGATTTGTGGAAAAAAAAATTTTGGCTGAAAATCAGCCATTTTTGGCTTGACCGGGTATTAGATTTTTTGACGTTTTCAGGTTTTGCGAATAATCACTTAATTCTCCTACTTCTACATCTAGAGGGTTAAAACTATGTTGGAAAGCATCCCAAAAGAGTTCCCAAAGAGGGGGTATAGTGCATGTTTGATTTGTGGGGAAAAAATTTTTGGCTGAAAATCTGCCAATTTTGGCTTGGCCGGGTATCAGATTTTTGGACGTTTTCAGGTTTTGCGAAAAATCACTTAATTCTCCTACTTCTACATCTAGAGAGTTAAAACTATGTTGGAAAGCATCCCAAAAGAGTTCCCAATGAAGGGGTATAGTGCGTGTTTGATTTGTGGAAAAAAAAATTTTGGCTGAAAATCAGCCATTTTTGGCTTGGCCAGGTATTAGATTTTTTGACGTTTTCAGGTTTTGCGAAAAATCACTTAATTCTCCTACTTCTACATCTAGAGGGTTAAAACTATGTTGGAAAGCATCCCAAAAGAGTTCCCAAAGAGGGGGTATAGTGCGTATTTGATTTGTGGAAAAAAGTTTTTTGGCTAAAAATCAGCCATTTTTGGCTTGGCCGGGTATTAGATTTTTTGACGTTTTCAGGTTTTGCAAAAAATCACTTAATTCTCCTACTTCTACATCTAGAGGATTAAAACTATGTTGGAAAGCATCCCAAAAGAGTTCCCAAAGAGGGGGTACAGTGCGTGTTTGATTTGTGGAAAAAAAATTTTTGGATGAAAATAAGCCATTTTTGGCTTGGCCGGGTATTAGATTTTTTGACGTTTTCAGGTTTTGCGAATAATCACTTAATTTTCCTACTTCTACATCTAGAGGGTTAAAACTATGTTGGAAAGCATCCCAAAAGAGTTCCCAAAGAGGGGGTACAGTGCGTGTTTGATTTGAGGAAAAAAAAATTTTGGCTGAAAATCAGCCATTTTTGGCTTGGCCGGGTATTAGATTTTTTGACGTTTTCAGGTTTTGCGAAAAATCACTTAATTCTCCTACTTCTACATCTAGAGGGTTAAAACTATGTTGGAAAGCATCCCAAAAGAGTTCCCAAAGAGGGGGTATAGTGCGTATTTGATTTGTGGAAAAAAGTTTTTTGGCTAAAAATCAGCCATTTTTGGCTTGGCCGGGTATTAGATTTTTTGACGTTTTCAGGTTTTGCGAAAAATCACTTAATTCTCCTACTTCTACATCTAGAGGGTTAAAACTGTTGGAAAGCATCCCAAAAGAGTTCCCAAAGAGGGGGTATAGTGTGTGTTTGATTTGTGGAAAAAAAATTTTTGGATGAAAATCAGCCATTTTTGGCTTGGCCGGGTATTAGATTTTTTGACGTTTTCAGGTTTTGCGAATAATCACTTAATTTTCCTACTTCTACATCTAGAGGGTTAAAACTATGTTGGAAAGCATCCCAAAAGAGTTCCCAAAGAGGAAGTATAGTGCATGTTTGATTTGTGGGAAAAAAAATTTTGGCTGAAAATCTGCCAATTTTGGCTTGGCCAGGTATCAGATTTTTTGACGTTTTCAGGTTTTGCGAAAAATCACTTAATTCCGCTACTTCTACATCTGGAGGGTTAAAACTATGTTGGAAAGCATCTCAAAAGAGTTCCCAAAGAGGGGGTATAGTGCATGTTTGATTTGTGGGAAAAAAAATTTTGGCTGAAAATCAGCCATTTTTGGCTTGGCCGGGTATTAGATTTTTTGACGTTTTCAGGTTTTGCGAAAAATCACTTAATTCTCCTACTTCTACATCTAGAGGATTAAAACTATGTTGGAAAGCATCCCAAAAGAGTTCCCAAAGAGGGGGTATAGTGCGTGTTTGATTTGTGGAAAAAAAAATTTTGGCTGAAAATCAGCCATTTTTGGCTTGGCCGGGTATTAGATTTTTTGACGTTTTCAGGTTTTGCGATAAATCACTTAATTCTCCTACTTCTACATCTAGAGGGTTAAAACTATGTTGGAAAGCATCCCAAAAGGGTTCCCAAAGAGAGGGTATAGTGCGTATTTGATTTGTGGAAAAAAGTTTTTTGGCTTAAAATCAGCCATTTTTGGCTTGGCCGGGTATTAGGTTTTTTGACGTTTTCAGGTTTTGCGAAAAATCACTTAATTCTCCTACTTCTACATCTAGAGAGTTAAAACTATGTTGGAAAGCATCCCAAAAGAGTTCCCAAAGAGGGGATATAGTGCGTGTTTGATTTGTGGAAAAAAAAAATTGATTTTTTGACGTTTTCAGGTTTTGCGAAAAATCACTTAATTCTCCGACTTCTACATCTAGAGGGTTAAAACTATGTTGGAAAGCATCCCAAAAGAGTTCCCAAAGAGGGGGTATAGTGCGTGTTTGATTTGTATAAAAAAAATTTTTGGATGAAAATCAGCCATTTTTGGCTTGGCCGGGTATTAGATTTTTTGACGTTTTCAGGTTTTGCGAAAAATCACTTAATTCTCCTACTTCTACATCTAGAGGGTTAAAACTATGTTGGAAAGCATCCCAAAAGAGTTCACAATGAGGGGGTATAGTGCGTGTTTGATTTGTGGAAAAAAAAATTTTGGCTGAAAATCAGCCATTTTTGGCTTGACCGGGTATTAGATTTTTTGACGTTTTCAGGTTTTGCGAATAATCACTTAATTCTCCTACTTCTACATCTAGAGGGTTAAAACTATGTTGGAAAGCATCCCAAAAGAGTTCCCAAAGAGGGGGTATAGTGCATGTTTGATTTGTGGGGAAAAAAATTTTGGCTGAAAATCTGCCAATTTTGGCTTGGCCGGGTATCAGATTTTTTGACGTTTTCAGGTTTTGCGAAAAATCACTTAATTCTCCTACTTCTACATCTAGAGAGTTAAAAATATGTTGGAAAGCATCCCAAAAGAGTTCCCAATGAGGGGGTATAGTGCGTGTTTGATTTGTGGAAAAAAAACATTTTGGCTGAAAATCAGCCATTTTTGGCTTGGCCGGGTATTAGATTTTTTGACGTTTTCAGGTTTTGCGAAAAATCACTTAATTCTCCTACTTCTACATCTAGAGGGTTAAAACTATGTTGGAAAGCATCCCAAAAGAGTTCCCAAAGAGGGGGTATAGTGCGTATTTGATTTGTGGAAAAAAGTTTTTTGGCTAAAAATCAGCCATTTTTGGCTTGGCCGGGTATTAGATTTTTTGACGTTTTCAGGTTTTGCAAAAAATCACTTAATTCTCCTACTTCTACATCTAGAGGATTAAAACTATGTTGGAAAGCATCCCAAAAGAGTTCCCAAAGAGGGGGTACAGTGCGTGTTTGATTTGTGGAAAAAGAATTTTGGCTGAAAATCAGCCATTTTTGGCTTGGCCGGGTATTAGATTTTTTGACGTTTTCAGGTTTTGCGAAAAATCACTTAATTCTCCTACTTCTACATCTAGAGGGTGAAAAACTATGCTGGAAAGCATCCAAAAAGAGTTCCCAAAGAGAGGGTATAGTGCGTATTTGATTTGTGGAAAAAAACTTTTTTGGCTAAAAATCAGCCATTTTTGGCTTGACCGGGTATTAGATTTTTTGACGTTTTCAGGTTTTGCAAAAAATCACTTAATTCTCCTACTTCTACATCTAGAGGATTAAAACTATGTTGGAAAGCATCCCAAAAGAGTTCCCAAAGAGGGGGTACAGTGCGTGTTTGATTTGTGGAAAAAAAAAATTTGGATGAAAATCAGCCATTTTTGGCTTGGCCAGGTATTAGATTTTTTGACGGTTTCAGGTTTTGCGAAAAATCACTTAATTCTCCTACTTCTACATCTAGAGGGTTAAAACTATGTTGGAAAGCATCCCAAAAGAGTTCTCAAAGAGGGGGTATAGTGCGTGTTTGATTTGTGGAAAAAAACTTTTTTGGCTGAAAATCAGCCATTTTTGGCTTGGCCGGGTATTAGATTTTTTGACATTTTCAGGTTTAGCAAAAAATCACTTAATTCTCCTACTTCTACATCTAGAGGATTAAAACTATGTTGGAAAGCATCCCAAAAGAGTTCCCAAAGAGGGGGTACAGTGCGTGTTTGATTTGTGGAAAAAAAAATTTGGCTGAAAATCAGCCATTTTTGGCTTGGCCGGGTATTAGATTTTTTGACGTTTTCAGGTTTTGCGAAAAATCACTTAATTCTCCTACTTCTACATCTAGAGGGTGAAAAACTATGCTGGAAAGCATCCCAAAAGAGTTCCCAAAGAGAGGGTATAGTGCGTATTTGATTTGTGGAAAAAAGTTTTTTGGCTAAAAATCAGCCATTTTTGGCTTGGCCGGGTATTAGATTTTTTGACGTTTTCAGGTTTTGCGAAAAATCACTTAATTCTCCTACTTCTACATCTAGAGAGTTAAAACTATGTTGGAAAGCATCCCAAAAGAGTTCCCAAAGAGGGGATATAGTGCGTGTTTGATTTGTGGAAAAAAAAATTTTGGATGAAAATCAGCCATTTTTGGCTTGGCCGGGTATTAGATTTTTTGACGTTTTCAGGTTTTGCGAAAAATCACTTAATTCTCCTACTTCTACATCTAGAGGGTTAAAACTTTGTTGGAAAGCATCCCAAAAGAGTTCCCAAAGAGGGGGTATAGTGCATGTCTGATTTGTGGGAAAAAAAAATTTGGCTGAAAATCTGCCAATTTTGGCTTGGCCGGGTATTAGATTTTTTTACGTTTTCAGGTTTTGCGAAAAATCAATTAATTCTCCTACTTCTACATCTAGAGGGTTAAAACTATGTTGGAAAGCATCCCAAAAGAGTTCCCAAAGAGGGGGTATAGTGCGTATTTGATTTGTGGAAAAAAGTTTTTTGGCAAAAAATCAGCTATTTTTGGCTTGGCCGGGTATTAGATTTTTTGACGTTTTCAGGTTTTGCGAAAAATCACTTAATTCTCCTACTTCTACATCTAGAGGGTTAAAACTATGTTGGAAAGCATCCCAAAAGAGTTCCCAAAGAGGGGGTATAGTGCGTATTTGATTTGTGGAAAAATGTTTTTTGGCTAAAAATCAGCCATTTTTGGCTTGGCCGGGTATTAGATTTTTTGACGTTTTTAGGTTTTGCGAAAAATCACTTAATTCTCCTTCTTCTACATCTAGAGGGTTAAAACTATGTTGGAAAGCATCCCAAAAGAGTTCCCAATGAGGGGGTATAGTGCGTGTTTGATTCGTGGAAAAAAAAATTTGGGATGAAAATCAGCCATTTTTGGCTTGGCCAGGTATTAGATTTTTTGACGTTTTCAGGTTTTGCGAAAAATCACTTAATTCTCCTACTTCTACATCTAGAGGGTTAAAACTATGTTGGAAAGCATCCCAAAAGAGTTCCCAATGAGGGGGTATAGTGCGTGTTTGATTTGTGGAAAAAAAATTTTGGCTGAAAATCAGCCATTTTTGGCTTGGCCGGGTATTAGATTTTTTGACGTTTTCAGGTTTTGCGAAAAATCACTTAATTCTCCTACTTCTACATCCAGAGGGTTAAAACTATGTTGGAAAGCATCCCAAAAGAGTTCCCAAAGAGGGGGTATAGTGCGTATTTGATTTGTGGAAAAAAGTTTTTTGGCTAAATATCAGCCATTTTTGGCTTGGCCGGGTATTAGATTTTTTGACGTTTTCAGGTTTTGCGAAAAATCACTTAATTCTCCTACTTCTACATCTAGAGAGTTAAAACTATGTTGGAAAGCATCCCAAAAGAGTTCCCAAAGAGGGGGTATAGTGCGTGTTTGATTTGTGGAAAAAAAATTTTTGGATGAAAATCAGCCATTTTTGGCTTGGCCGGGTATTAGATTTTTTGACGTTTTCAGGTTTTGCGAAAAATCACTTAATTCTCCTACTTCTACATCTAGAGGGTTAAAACTATGTTGGAAAGCATCCCAAAAGAGTTCCCAATGAGGGGGTATAGTGCGTGTTTGATTTGTGGAAAAAAAAATTTGGGATGAAAATCAGCCATTTTTGGCTTGGCCAGGTATTAGATTTTTTGACGTTTTCAGGTTTTGCGAAAAATCGCTTAATTCTCCTACTTCTACATCTAGAGAGTTAAAACTATGTTGGAAAGCATCCCAAAAGAGTTCCCAAAGAGGGGGTATAGTGCGTGTTTGATTTGTGGAAAAAAAATTTTTGGATGAAAATCAGCCATTTTTGGCTTGGCCGGGTATTAGATTTTTTGACGTTTTCAGGTTTTGCGAAAAATCACTTAATTCTCCTACTTCTACATCTAGAGGGTTAAAACTATGTTGGAAAGCATCCCAAAAGAGTTCCCAATGAGGGGGTATAGTGCGTGTTTGATTTGTGGAAAAAAAAATTTGGGATGAAAATCAGCCATTTTTGGCTTGGCCAGGTATTAGATTTTTTGACGTTTTCAGGTTTTGCGAAAAATCACTTAATTCTCCTACTTCTACATCTAGAGGGTTAAAACTATGTTGGAAAGCATCCCAAAAGAGTTCCCAAAGAGGGGGTATAGTGCGTATTTGATTTGTGGAAAAAAGTTTTTTGGCTAAAAATCAGCCATTTTTGGCTTGGCCGGGTATTAGATTTTTTGACGTTTTCAGGTTTTGCAAAAAATCACTTAATTCTCCTACTTCTACATCTAGAGGATTAAAACTATGTTGGAAAGCATCCCAAAAGAGTTCCCAAAGAGGGGGTACAGTGCGTGTTTGATTTGTGGAAAAAAAATTTTTGGATGAAAATAAGCCATTTTTGGCTTGGCCGGGTATTAGATTTTTTGACGTTTTCAGGTTTTGCGAATAATCACTTAATTTTCCTACTTCTACATCTAGAGGGTTAAAACTATGTTGGAAAGCATCCCAAAAGAGTTCCCAAAGAGGGGGTACAGTGCGTGTTTGATTTGAGGAAAAAAAAATTTTGGCTGAAAATCAGCCATTTTTGGCTTGGCCGGGTATTAGATTTTTTGACGTTTTCAGGTTTTGCGAAAAATCACTTAATTCTCCTACTTCTACATCTAGAGGGTTAAAACTATGTTGGAAAGCATCCCAAAAGAGTTCCCAAAGAGGGGGTATAGTGCGTATTTGATTTGTGGAAAAAAGTTTTTTGGCTAAAAATCAGCCATTTTTGGCTTGGCCGGGTATTAGATTTTTTGACGTTTTCAGGTTTTGCGAAAAATCACTTAATTCTCCTACTTCTACATCTAGAGGGTTAAAACTGTTGGAAAGCATCCCAAAAGAGTTCCCAAAGAGGGGGTATAGTGTGTGTTTGATTTGTGGAAAAAAAATTTTTGGATGAAAATCAGCCATTTTTGGCTTGGCCGGGTATTAGATTTTTTGACGTTTTCAGGTTTTGCGAATAATCACTTAATTTTCCTACTTCTACATCTAGAGGGTTAAAACTATGTTGGAAAGCATCCCAAAAGAGTTCCCAAAGAGGAAGTATAGTGCATGTTTGATTTGTGGGAAAAAAATTTTTGGCTGAAAATCTGCCAATTTTGGCTTGGCCAGGTATCAGATTTTTTGACGTTTTCAGGTTTTGCGAAAAATCGCATAATTCCGCTACTTCTACATCTGGAGGGTTAAAACTATGTTGGAAAGCATCTCAAAAGAGTTCCCAAAGAGGGGGTATAGTGCATGTTTGATTTGTGGGAAAAAAAATTTTGGCTGAAAATCAGCCATTTTTGGCTTGGCCGGGTATTAGATTTTTTGAAGTTTTCAGGTTTTGCGAAAAATCACTTAATTCTCCTACTTCTACATCTAGAGGATTAAAACTATGTTGGAAAGCATCCCAAAAGAGTTCCCAAAGAGGGGGTATAGTGCGTGTTTGATTTGTGGAAAAAAAAATTTTGGCTGAAAATCAGCCATTTTTGGCTTGGCCGGGTATTAGATTTTTTGACGTTTTCAGGTTTTGCGATAAATCACTTAATTCTCCTACTTCTACATCTAGAGGGTTAAAACTATGTTGGAAAGCATCCCAAAAGAGTTCCCAAAGAGAGGGTATAGTGCGTATTTGATTTGTGGAAAAAAGTTTTTTGGCTTAAAATCAGCCATTTTTGGCTTGGCCGGGTATTAGATTTTTTGACGTTTTCAGGTTTTGCGAAAAATCACTTAATTCTCCTACTTCTACATCTAGAGAGTTAAAACTATGTTGGAAAGCATCCCAAAAGAGTTCCCAAAGAGGGGGTATAGTGCGTGTTTGATTTGTGGAAAAAAAAAATTGATTTTTTGACGTTTTCAGGTTTTGCGAATAATCAATTAATTCTCCTACTTCTACATCTAGAGGGTTAAAACTATGTTGGAAAGCATCCCAAAAGAGTTCCCAAAGAGGGGGTATAGTGCATGTTTGATTTGTGGGGAAAAAAATTTTGGCTGAAAATCTGCCAATTTTGGCTTGGCCGGGTATCAGATTTTTTGACGTTTTCAGGTTTTGCGAAAAATCACTTAATTCTCCTACTTCTACATCTAGAGAGTTAAAAATATGTTGGAAAGCATCCCAAAAGAGTTCCCAATGAGGGGGTATAGTGCGTGTTTGATTTGTGGAAAAAAAAATTTTGGCTGAAAATCAGCCATTTTTGGCTTGGCCGGGTATTAGATTTTTTGACGTTTTCAGGTTTTGCGAAAAATCACTTAATTCTCCTACTTTTACATCTAGAGGGTTAAAACTATGTTGGAAAGCATCCCAAAAGAGTTCCCAAAGAGGGGGTATAGTGCGTATTTGATTTGTGGAAAAAAGTTTTTTGGCTAAAAATCAGCCATTTTTGGCTTGGCCGGGTATTAGATTTTTTGACGTTTTCAGGTTTTGCAAAAAATCACTTAATTCTCCTACTTCTACATCTAGAGGATTAAAACTATGTTGGAAAGCATCCCAAAAGAGTTCCCAAAGAGGGGGTACAGTGCGTGTTTGATTTGTGGAAAAAAAAATTTTGGCTGAAAATCAGCCATTTTTGGCTTGGCCGGGTATTAGATTTTTTGACGTTTTCAGGTTTTGCGAAAAATCACTTAATTCTCCTACTTCTACATCTAGAGGGTTAAAACTATGTTGGAAAGCATCCCAAAAGAGTTCCCAAAGAGGGGGTATAGTGCGTATTTGACTTGTGGAAAAAAGTTTTTTGGCTAAAAATCAGCCATTTTTGGCTTGGCCGGGTATTAGATTTTTTGACGTTTTCAGGTTTTGCGAAAAATCACTTAATTCTCCTACTTCTACATCTAGAGGGTTAAAACTATGTTGGAAAGCATCCCAAAAGAGTTCCCAAAGAGGGGGTATAGTGTGTGTTTGATTTGTGGAAAAAAAAATTTTGGATGAAAATAAGCCATTTTTGGCTTGGCCGGGTATTAGATTTTTTGACGTTTTCAGGTTTTGCGAATAATCACTTAATTTTCCTACTTCTACATCTAGAGGGTTAAAACTATGTTGGAAAGCATCCCAAAAGAGTTCCCAAAGAGGAAGTATAGTGCGTGTTTGATTTGTGGGAAAAAAATTTTTGGCTGAAAATCTGCCAATTTTGGCTTGGCCGGGTATCAGATTTTTTGACGTTTTCAGGTTTTGCGAAAAATCACTTAATTCCCCTACTTCTACATCTGGAGGGTTAAAACTATGTTGGAAAGCATCTCAAAAGAGTTCCCAATGAGGGGGTATAGTGCATGTTTCATTTGTGGGAAAAAAAATTTTGGCTGAAAATCAGCCATTTTTGGCTTGGCCGGGTATTAGATTTTTTGACGTTTTCAGGTTTTGCGAAAAATCACTTAATTCTCCTACTTCTACATCTAGAGGATTAAAACTATGTTGGAAAGCATCCCAAAAGAGTTCCCAAAGAGGGGGTATAGTGCGTGTTTGATTTGTGGAAAAAAACATTTTGGCTGAAAATCAGCCATTTTTGGCTTGGCCGGGTATTAGATTTTTTGACGTTTTCAGGTTTTGCGATAAATCACTTAATTCTCCTACTTCTACATCTAGAGGGTTAAAACTATGTTGGAAAGCATCCCAAAAGAGTTCCCAAAGAGAGGGTATAGTGCGTATTTGATTTGTGGAAAAAAGTTTTTTGGCTAAAAATCAGCCATTTTTGGCTTGGCCGGGTATTAGATTTTTTGACGTTTTCAGGTTTTGCGAAAAATCACTTAATTCTCCTACTTTTACATCTAGAGGGTTAAAACTATGTTGGAAAGCATCCCAAAAGAGTTCCCAAAGAGGGGGTATAGTGCGTGTTTGATTTGTGGAAAAAAAAAATTTGGATGAAAATCAGCCATTTTTGGCTTGGCCAGGTATTAGATTTTTTGACGGTTTCAGGTTTTGCGAAAAATCACTTAATTCTCCTACTTCTACATCTAGAGGGTTAAAACTATGTTGGAAAGCATCCCAAAAGAGTTCTCAAAGAGGGGGTATAGTGCGTGTTTGATTTGTGGAAAAAAACTTTTTTGGCTGAAAATCAGCCATTTTTGGCTTGGCCGGGTATTAGATTTTTTGACGTTTTCAGGTTTTGCGAATAATCACTTAATTTTCCTACTTCTACATCTAGAGGGTTAAAACTATGTTGGAAAGCATCCCAAAAGAGTTCCCAAAGAGGAAGTATAGTGCGTGTTTGATTTGTGGGAAAAAAATTTTTGGCTGAAAATCTGCCAATTTTGGCTTGGCCGGGTATCAGATTTTTTGACGTTTTCAGGTTTTGCGAAAAATCACTTAATTCCCCTACTTCTACATCTGGAGGGTTAAAACTATGTTGGAAAGCATCTCAAAAGAGTTCCCAATGAGGGGGTATAGTGCATGTTTCATTTGTGGGAAAAAAATTTTTGGCTGAAAATCAGCCATTTTTGGCTTGGCCGGGTATTAGATTTTTTGACGTTTTCAGGTTTTGCGAAAAATCACTTAATTCTCCTACTTCTACATCTAGAGGATTAAAACTATGTTGGAAAGCATCCCAAAAGAGTTCCCAAAGAGGGGGTATAGTGCGTGTTTGATTTGTGGAAAAAAACATTTTGGCTGAAAATCAGCCATTTTTGGCTTGGCCGGGTATTAGATTTTTTGACGTTTTCAGGTTTTGCGATAAATCACTTAATTCTCCTACTTCTACATCTAGAGGGTTAAAACTATGTTGGAAAGCATCCCAAAAGAGTTCCCAAAGAGAGGGTATAGTGCGTATTTGATTTGTGGAAAAAAGTTTTTTGGCTAAAAATCAGCCATTTTTGGCTTGGCCGGGTATTAGATTTTTTGACGTTTTCAGGTTTTGCGAAAAATCACTTAATTCTCCTACTTTTACATCTAGAGGGTTAAAACTATGTTGGAAAGCATCCCAAAAGAGTTCCCAAAGAGGGGGTATAGTGCGTGTTTGATTTGTGGAAAAAAAAAATTTGGATGAAAATCAGCCATTTTTGGCTTGGCCAGGTATTAGATTTTTTGACCGTTTCAGGTTTTGCGAAAAATCACTTAATTCTCCTACTTCTACATCTAGAGGGTTAAAACTATGTTGGAAAGCATCCCAAAAGAGTTCTCAAAGAGGGGGTATAGTGCGTGTTTGATTTGTGGAAAAAAACTTTTTTGGCTGAAAATCAGCCATTTTTGGCTTGGCCGGGTATTAGATTTTTTGACATTTTCAGGTTTTGCAAAAAATCACTTAATTCTCCTACTTCTACATCTAGAGGATTAAAACTATGTTGGAAAGCATCCCAAAAGAGTTCCCAAAGAGGGGGTATAGTGTGTGTTTGATTTGTGGAAAAAAAATTTTGGATGAAAATAAGCCATTTTTGGCTTGGCCGGGTATTAGATTTTTTGACGTTTTCAGGTTTTGCGAATAATCACTTAATTTTCCTACTTCTACATCTAGAGGGTTAAAACTATGTTGGAAAGCATCCCAAAAGAGTTCCCAAAGAGGAAGTATAGTGCGTGTTTGATTTGTGGGAAAAAAATTTTTGGCTGAAAATCTGCCAATTTTGGCTTGGCCGGGTATCAGATTTTTTGACGTTTTCAGGTTTTGCGAAAAATCACTTAATTCCCCTACTTCTACATCTGGAGGGTTAAAACTATGTTGGAAAGCATCTCAAAAGAGTTCCCAATGAGGGGGTATAGTGCATGTTTCATTTGTGGGAAAAAAAATTTTGGCTGAAAATCAGCCATTTTTGGCTTGGCCGGGTATTAGATTTTTTGACGTTTTCAGGTTTTGCGAAAAATCACTTAATTCTCCTACTTCTACATCTAGAGGATTAAAACTATGTTGGAAAGCATCCCAAAAGAGTTCCCAAAGAGGGGGTATAGTGCGTGTTTGATTTGTGGAAAAAAAAATTTTGGCTGAAAATCAGCCATTTTTGGCTTGGCCGGGTATTAGATTTTTTGACGTTTTCAGGTTTTGCGATAAATCACTTAATTCTCCTACTTCTACATCTAGAGGGTTAAAACTATGTTGGAAAGCATCCCAAAAGAGTTCCCAAAGAGAGGGTATAGTGCGTATTTGATTTGTGGAAAAAAGTTTTTTGGCTAAAAATCAGCCATTTTTGGCTTGGCCGGGTATTAGATTTTTTGACGTTTTCAGGTTTTGCGAAAAATCACTTAATTCTCCTACTTTTACATCTAGAGGGTTAAAACTATGTTGGAAAGCATCCCAAAAGAGTTCCCAAAGAGGGGGTATAGTGCGTGTTTGATTTGTGGAAAAAAAAAATTTGGATGAAAATCAGCCATTTTTGGCTTGGCCAGGTATTAGATTTTTTGACGGTTTCAGGTTTTGCGAAAAATCACTTAATTCTCCTACTTCTACATCTAGAGGGTTAAAACTATGTTGGAAAGCATCCCAAAAGAGTTCTCAAAGAGGGGGTATAGTGCGTGTTTGATTTGTGGAAAAAAACTTTTTTGGCTGAAAATCAGCCATTTTTGGCTTGGCCGGGTATTAGATTTTTTGACATTTTCAGGTTTAGCAAAAAATCACTTAATTCTCCTACTTCTACATCTAGAGGATTAAAACTATGTTGGAAAGCATCCCAAAAGAGTTCCCAAAGAGGGGGTACAGTGCGTGTTTGATTTGTGGAAAAAAAAATTTGGCTGAAAATCAGCCATTTTTGGCTTGGCCGGGTATTAGATTTTTTGACGTTTTCAGGTTTTGCGAAAAATCACTTAATTCTCCTACTTCTACATCTAGAGGGTGAAAAACTATGCTGGAAAGCATCCCAAAAGAGTTCCCAAAGAGAGGGTATAGTGCGTATTTGATTTGTGGAAAAAACTTTTTTGGCTGAAAATCAGCCATTTTTGGCTTGGCCGGGTATTAGATTTTTTGACATTTTCAGGTTTTGCAAAAAATCACTTAATTCTCCTACTTCTACATCTAGAGGATTAAAACTATGTTGGAAAGCATCCCAAAAGAGTTCCCAAAGAGGGGGTATAGTGTGTGTTTGATTTGTGGAAAAAAAATTTTGGATGAAAATAAGCCATTTTTGGCTTGGCCGGGTATTAGATTTTTTGACGTTTTCAGGTTTTGCGAATAATCACTTAATTTTCCTACTTCTACATCTAGAGGGTTAAAACTATGTTGGAAAGCATCCCAAAAGAGTTCCCAAAGAGGAAGTATAGTGCGTGTTTGATTTGTGGGAAAAAAATTTTTGGCTGAAAATCTGCCAATTTTGGCTTGGCCGGGTATCAGATTTTTTGACGTTTTCAGGTTTTGCGAAAAATCACTTAATTCCCCTACTTCTACATCTGGAGGGTTAAAACTATGTTGGAAAGCATCTCAAAAGAGTTCCCAATGAGGGGGTATAGTGCATGTTTCATTTGTGGGAAAAAAATTTTTGGCTGAAAATCAGCCATTTTTGGCTTGGCCGGGTATTAGATTTTTTGACGTTTTCAGGTTTTGCGAAAAATCACTTAATTCTCCTACTTCTACATCTAGAGGATTAAAACTATGTTGGAAAGCATCCCAAAAGAGTTCCCAAAGAGGGGGTATAGTGCGTGTTTGATTTGTGGAAAAAAAAATTTTGGCTGAAAATCAGCCATTTTTGGCTTGGCCGGGTATTAGATTTTTTGACGTTTTCAGGTTTTGCGATAAATCACTTAATTCTCCTACTTCTACATCTAGAGGGTTAAAACTATGTTGGAAAGCATCCCAAAAGAGTTCCCAAAGAGAGGGTATAGTGCGTATTTGATTTGTGGAAAAAAGTTTTTTGGCTAAAAATCAGCCATTTTTGGCTTGGCCGGGTATTAGATTTTTTGACGTTTTCAGGTTTTGCGAAAAATCACTTAATTCTCCTACTTTTACATCTAGAGGGTTAAAACTATGTTGGAAAGCATCCCAAAAGAGTTCCCAAAGAGGGGGTATAGTGCGTGTTTGATTTGTGGAAAAAAAAAATTTGGATGAAAATCAGCCATTTTTGGCTTGGCCAGGTATTAGATTTTTTGACGGTTTCAGGTTTTGCGAAAAATCACTTAATTCTCCTACTTCTACATCTAGAGGGTTAAAACTATGTTGGAAAGCATCCCAAAAGAGTTCTCAAAGAGGGGGTATAGTGCGTGTTTGATTTGTGGAAAAAAACTTTTTTGGCTGAAAATCAGCCATTTTTGGCTTGGCCGGGTATTAGATTTTTTGACATTTTCAGGTTTTGCAAAAAATCACTTAATTCTCCTACTTCTACATCTAGAGGATTAAAACTATGTTGGAAAGCATCCCAAAAGAGTTCCCAAAGAGGGGGTACAGTGCGTGTTTGATTTGTGGAAAAAGAATTTTGGCTGAAAATCAGCCATTTTTGGCTTGGCCGGGTATTAGATTTTTTGACGTTTTCAGGTTTTGCGAAAAATCACTTAATTCTCCTACTTCTACATCTAGAGGGTGAAAAACTATGCTGGAAAGCATCCAAAAAGAGTTCCCAAAGAGAGGGTATAGTGCGTATTTGATTTGTGGAAAAAAGTTTTTTGGCTAAAAATCAGCCATTTTTGGCTTGGCCGGGTATTAGATTTTTTGACGTTTTCAGGTTTTGCGAAAAATCACTTAATTCTCCTACTTCTACATCTAGAGAGTTAAAACTATGTTGGAAAGCATCCCAAAAGAGTTCCCAAAGAGGGGATATAGTGCGTGTTTGATTTGTGGAAAAAAAATTTTTGGATGAAAATCAGCCATTTTTGGCTTGGCCGGGTATTAGATTTTTTGACGTTTTCAGGTTTTGCGAAAAATCACTTAATTCTCCAACTTTTACATCTAGAGGGTTAAAACTATGTTGGAAAGCATCCCAAAAGAGTTCCCAAAGAGGGGGTATAGTGCGTGTTTGATTTGTGGAAAAAAAAAATTTGGATGAAAATCAGCCATTTTTGGCTTGGCCAGGTATTAGATTTTTTGACGGTTTCAGGTTTTGCGAAAAATCACTTAATTCTCCTACTTCTACATCTAGAGGGTTAAAACTATGTTGGAAAGCATCCCAAAAGAGTTCTCAAAGAGGGGGTATAGTGCGTGTTTGATTTGTGGAAAAAAACTTTTTTGGCTGAAAATCAGCCATTTTTGGCTTGGCCGGGTATTAGATTTTTTGACATTTTCAGGTTTTGCAAAAAATCACGTAATTCTCCTACTTCTACATCTAGAGGATTAAAACTATGTTGGAAAGCATCCCAAAAGAGTTCCCAAAGAGGGGGTACAGTGCGTGTTTGATTTGTGGAAAAAAAAATTTGGCTGAAAATCAGCCATTTTTGGCTTGGCCGGGTATTAGATTTTTTGACGTTTTCAGGTTTTGCGAAAAATCACTTAATTCTCCTACTTCTACATCTAGAGGGTTAAAACTTTGTTGGAAAGCATCCCAAAAGAGTTCCCAAAGAGGGGGTATAGTGCATGTCTGATTTGTGGGAAAAAAAATTTTGGCTGAAAATCTGCCAATTTTGGCTTGGCCGGGTATTAGATTTATTTACGTTTTCAGGTTTTGCGAAAAATCAATTAATTCTCCTACTTCTACATCTAGAGGGTTAAAACTATGTTGGAAAGCATCCCAAAAGAGTTCCCAAAGAGGGGGTATAGTGCGTATTTGATTTGTGGAAAAAAGTTTTTTGGCAAAAAATCAGCTATTTTTGGCTTGGCCGGGTATTAGATTTTTTGACGTTTTCAGGTTTTGCGAAAAATCACTTAATTCTCCTACTTCTACATCTAGAGGGTTAAAACTATGTTGGAAAGCATCCCAAAAGAGTTCCCAATGAGGGGGTATGCACTGTGTTTGATTTGTGGAAAAAAAAATTTGGGATGAAAATCAGCCATTTTTGGCTTGGCCAGGTATTAGATTTTTTGACGTTTTCAGGTTTTGCGAAAAATCACTTAATTCTCCTACTTCTACATCTAGAGGGTTAAAACTATGTTGGAAAGCATCCCAAAAGAGTTCCCAAAGAGGGGGTATAGTGCGTATTTGATTTGTGGAAAAAAGTTTTTTGGCTAAAAATCAGCTATTTTTGGCTTGGCCGGGTATTAGATTTTTTGACGTTTTCAGGTTTTGCAAAAAATCACTTAATTCTCCTACTTCTACATCTAGGGGATTAAAACTATGTTGGAAAGCATCCCAAAAGAGTTCCCAAAGAGGGGGTACAGTGCGTGTTTGATTTGTGGAAAAAAAAATTTTGGCTGAAAATCAGCCATTTTTGGCTTGGCCGGGTATCAGATTTTTTGACGTTTTCAGGTTTTGCGAAAAATCACTTAATTCTCCTACTTCTACATCTAGAGAGTTAAAAATATGTTGGAAAGCATCCCAAAAGAGTTCCCAATGAGGGGGTATAGTGCGTGTTTGATTTGTGGAAAAAAATTTTTTTGCTGAAAATGAGCCATTTTTGGCTTGGCCGGGTATTAGATTTTTTGACGTTTTCAGGTTTTGCGAAAAATCACTTAATTCTCCTACTTCTACATCTAGAGGGTTAAAACTATGTTGGAAAGCATCCCAAAAGAGTTCCCAAAGAGGGGGTATAGTGCGTATTTGATTTGTGGAACAAAGTTTTTTGGCTAAAAATCAGCCATTTTTGGCTTGGCCGGGTATTAGATTTTTTGACGTTTTCAGGTTTTGCAAAAAATCACTTAATTCTCCTACTTCTACATCTAGAGGATTAAAACTATGTTGGAAAGCATCCCAAAAGAGTTCCCAAAGAGGGGGTACAGTGCGTGTTTGATTTGTGGAAAAAAAAATTTTGGCTGAAAATCAGCCATTTTTGGCTTGGCCGGGTATTAGATTTTTTGACGTTTTCAGGTTTTGCGAAAAATCACTTAATTCTCCTACTTCTACATCTAGAGGGTTAAAACTATGTTGGAAAGCATCCCAAAAGAGTTCCCAAAGAGGGGGTATAGTGCGTATTTGACTTGTGGAAAAAGTTTTTTGGCTAAAAATCAGCCATTTTTGGCTTGGCCGGGTATTAGATTTTTTGACGTTTTCAGGTTTTGCGAAAAATCACTTAATTCTCCTACTTCTACATCTAGAGGGTTAAAACTATGTTGGAAAGCATCCCAAAAGAGTTCCCAAAGAGGGGGTATAGTGTGTGTTTGATTTGTGGAAAAAAAAATTTTGGATGAAAATAAGCCATTTTTGGCTTGGCCGGGTATTAGATTTTTTGACGTTTTCAGGTTTTGCGAATAATCACTTAATTTTCCTACTTCTACATCTAGAGGGTTAAAACTATGTTGGAAAGCATCCCAAAAGAGTTCCCAAAGAGGAAGTATAGTGCGTGTTTGATTTGTGGGAAAAAAATTTTTGGCTGAAAATCTGCCAATTTTGGCTTGGCCGGGTATCAGATTTTTTGACGTTTTCAGGTTTTGCGAAAAATCACTTAATTCCCCTACTTCTACATCTGGAGGGTTAAAACTATGTTGGAAAGCATCTCAAAAGAGTTCCCAATGAGGGGGTATAGTGCATGTTTCATTTGTGGGAAAAAAAATTTTGGCTGAAAATCAGCCATTTTTGGCTTGGCCGGGTATTAGATTTTTTGACGTTTTCAGGTTTTGCGAAAAATCACTTAATTCTCCTACTTCTACATCTAGAGGATTAAAACTATGTTGGAAAGCATCCCAAAAGAGTTCCCAAAGAGAGGGTATAGTGCGTATTTGATTTGTGGAAAAAAGTTTTTTGGCTAAAAATCAGCCATTTTTGGCTTGGCCGGGTATTAGATTTTTTGACGTTTTCAGGTTTTGCGAAAAATCACTTAATTCTCCTACTTCTACATCTAGAGAGTTAAAACTATGTTGGAAAGCATCCCAAAAGAGTTCCCAAAGAGGGGATATAGTGCGTGTTTGATTTGTGGAAAAAAAAATTTTGGATGAAAATCAGCCATTTTTGGCTTGGCCGGGTATTAGATTTTTTGACGTTTTCAGGTTTTGCGAAAAATCACTTAATTCTCCTACTTTTACATCTAGAGGGTTAAAACTATGTTGGAAAGCATCCCAAAAGAGTTCCCAAAGAGGGGGTACAGTGCGTGTTTGATTTGTGGAAAAAAAAATTTTGGCTGAAAATCAGCCATTTTTGGCTTGGCCGGGTATTAGATTTTTTGACGTTTTCAGGTTTTGCGAAAAATCACTTAATTCTCCTACTTCTACATCTAGAGGGTGAAAAACTATGCTGGAAAGCATCCAAAAAGAGTTCCCAAAGAGAGGGTATAGTGCGTATTTGATTTGTGGAAAAAAGTTTTTTGGCTAAAAATCAGCCATTTTTGGCTTGGCCGGGTATTAGATTTTTTGACGTTTTCAGGTTTTGCGAAAAATCACTTAATTCTCCTACTTCTACATCTAGAGAGTTAAAACTATGTTGGAAAGCATCCCAAAAGAGTTCCCAAAGAGGGGATATAGTGCGTGTTTGATTTGTGGAAAAAAAAATTTTGGATGAAAATCAGCCATTTTTGGCTTGACCGGGTATTAGATTTTTTGACGTTTTCAGGTTTTGCGAAAAATCACTTAATTCTCCTACTTTTACATCTAGAGGGTTAAAACTATGTTGGAAAGCATCCCAAAAGAGTTCCCAAAGAGGGGGTATAGTGCGTGTTTGATTTGTGGAAAAAAAAAATTTGGATGAAAATCAGCCATTTTTGGCTTGGCCAGGTATTAGATTTTTTGACGGTTTCAGGTTTTGCGAAAAATCACTTAATTCTCCTACTTCTACATCTAGAGGGTTAAAACTATGTTGGAAAGCATCCCAAAAGAGTTCTCAAAGAGGGGGTATAGTGCGTGTTTGATTTGTGGAAAAAAACTTTTTTGGCTGAAAATCAGCCATTTTTGGCTTGGCCGGGTATTAGATTTTTTGACATTTTCAGGTTTTGCAAAAAATCACTTAATTCTCCTACTTCTACATCTAGAGGATTAAAACTATGTTGGAAAGCATCCCAAAAGAGTTCCCAAAGAGGGGGTACAGTGCGTGTTTGATTTGTGGAAAAAAAAATTTTGGCTGAAAATCAGCCATTTTTGGCTTGGCCGGGTATTAGATTTTTTGACGTTTTCAGGTTTTGCGAAAAATCACTTAATTCTCCTACTTCTACATCTAGAGGGTGAAAAACTATGCTGGAAAGCATCCCAAAAGAGTTCCCAAAGAGAGGGTATAGTGCGTATTTGATTTGTGGAAAAAAGTTTTTTGGCTAAAAATCAGCCATTTTTGGCTTGGCCGGGTATTAGATTTTTTGACGTTTTCAGGTTTTGCGAAAAATCACTTAATTCTCCTACTTCTACATCTAGAGAGTTAAAACTATGTTGGAAAGCATCCCAAAAGAGTTCCCAAAGAGGGGATATAGTGCGTGTTTGATTTGTGGAAAAAAAAATTTTGGATGAAAATCAGCCATTTTTGGCTTGGCCGGGTATTAGATTTTTTGACGTTTTCAGGTTTTGCGAAAAATCACTTAATTCTCCTACTTCTACATCTAGAGGGTTAAAACTTTGTTGGAAAGCATCCCAAAAGAGTTCCCAAAGAGGGGGTATAGTGCATGTCTGATTTGTGGGAAAAAAAATTTTGGCTGAAAATCTGCCAATTTTGGCTTGGCCGGGTATTAGATTTTTTTACGTTTTCAGGTTTTGCGAAAAATCAATTAATTCTCCTACTTCTACATCTAGAGGGTTAAAACTATGTTGGAAAGCATCCCAAAAGAGTTCCCAAAGAGGGGGTATAGTGCGTATTTGATTTGTGGAAAAAAGTTTTTTGGCAAAAAATCAGCTATTTTTGGCTTGGCCGGGTATTAGATTTTTTGACGTTTTCAGGTTTTGCGAAAAATCACTTAATTCTCCTACTTCTACATCTAGAGGGTTAAAACTATGTTGGAAAGCATCCCAAAAGAGTTCCCAAAGAGGGGGTATAGTGCGTGTTTGATTTGTGGAAAAAAAAATTTTGGATGAAAATCAGCCATTTTTGGCTTGGCCGGGTATTAGATTTTTTGACGTTTTCAGGTTTTGCAAAAAATCACTTAATTCTCCTACTTCTACATCTAGAGGGTTAAAACTATGTTGGAAAGCATCCCAAAAGAGTTCCCAATGAGGGGGTATAGTGCGTGTTTGATTCGTGGAAAAAAAAATTTGGGATGAAAATCAGCCATTTTTGGCTTGGCCAGGTATTAGATTTTTTGACGTTTTCAGGTTTTGCGAAAAATCGCTTAATTCTCCTACTTCTACATCTAGAGAGTTAAAACTATGTTGGAAAGCATCCCAAAAGAGTTCCCAAAGAAGGGGTATAGTGCGTGTTTGATTTGTGGAAAAAAGTTTTTTGGCTAAAAATCAGCCATTTTTGGCTTGGCCGGGTATTAGATTTTTTGACGTTTTCAGGTTTTGCGAAAAATCACTTAATTCTCCTACTTCTACATCTAGAGGGTTAAAACTATGTTGGAAAGCATCCCAAAAGAGTTCTCAAAGAGGGGGTATAGTGCGTGTTTGATTTGTGGAAAAAAACTTTTTTGGCTGAAAATCAGCCATTTTTGGCTTGGCCGGGTATTAGATTTTTTGACATTTTCAGGTTTTGCAAAAAATCACTTAATTCTCCTACTTCTACATCTAGAGGATTAAAACTATGTTGGAAAGCATCCCAAAAGAGTTCCCAAAGAGGGGGTACAGTGCGTGTTTGATTTGTGGAAAAAAAAATTTTGGCTGAAAATCAGCCATTTTTGGCTTGGCCGGGTATTAGATTTTTTGACGTTTTCAGGTTTTGCGAAAAATCACTTAATTCTCCTACTTCTACATCTAGAGGGTGAAAAACTATGCTGGAAAGCATCCCAAAAGAGTTCCCAAAGAGAGGGTATAGTGCGTATTTGATTTGTGGAAAAAAGTTTTTTGGCTAAAAATCAGCCATTTTTGGCTTGGCCGGGTATTAGATTTTTTGACGTTTTCAGGTTTTGCGAAAAATCACTTAATTCTCCTACTTCTACATCTAGAGAGTTAAAACTATGTTGGAAAGCATCCCAAAAGAGTTCCCAAAGAGGGGATATAGTGCGTGTTTGATTTGTGGAAAAAAAAATTTTGGATGAAAATCAGCCATTTTTGGCTTGGCCGGGTATTAGATTTTTTGACGTTTTCAGGTTTTGCGAAAAATCACTTAATTCTCCTACTTCTACATCTAGAGGGTTAAAACTTTGTTGGAAAGCATCCCAAAAGAGTTCCCAAAGAGGGGGTATAGTGCATGTCTGATTTGTGGGAAAAAAAATTTTGGCTGAAAATCTGCCAATTTTGGCTTGGCCGGGTATTAGATTTTTTGACGTTTTCAGGTTTTGCGAAAAATCACTTAATTCTCCTACTTCTACATCTAGAGAGTTAAAACTATGTTAAAAAGCATCCCAAAAGAGTTCCCAAAGAGGGGATATAGTGCGTGTTTGATTTGTGGAAAAAAAAATTTTGGATGAAAATCAGCCATTTTTGGCTTGACCGGGTATTAGATTTTTTGACGTTTTCAGGTTTTGCGAAAAATCACTTAATTCTCCTACTTTTACATCTAGAGGGTTAAAACTATGTTGGAAAGCATCCCAAAAGAGTTCCCAAAGAGGGGGTATAGTGCGTGTTTGATTTGTGGAAAAAAAAAATTTGGATGAAAATCAGCCATTTTTGGCTTGGCCAGGTATTAGATTTTTTGACGGTTTCAGGTTTTGCGAAAAATCACTTAATTCTCCTACTTCTACATCTAGAGGGTTAAAACTATGTTGGAAAGCATCCCAAAAGAGTTCTCAAAGAGGGGGTATAGTGCGTGTTTGATTTGTGGAAAAAAACTTTTTTGGCTGAAAATCAGCCATTTTTGGCTTGGCCGGGTATTAGATTTTTTGACATTTTCAGGTTTTGCAAAAAATCACTTAATTCTCCTACTTCTACATCTAGAGGATTAAAACTATGTTGGAAAGCATCCCAAAAGAGTTCCCAAAGAGGGGGTACAGTGCGTGTTTGATTTGTGGAAAAAAAAATTTTGGCTGAAAATCAGCCATTTTTGGCTTGGCCGGGTATTAGATTTTTTGACGTTTTCAGGTTTTGCGAAAAATCACTTAATTCTCCTACTTCTACATCTAGAGGGTGAAAAACTATGCTGGAAAGCATCCCAAAAGAGTTCCCAAAGAGAGGGTATAGTGCGTATTTGATTTGTGGAAAAAAGTTTTTTGGCTAAAAATCAGCCATTTTTGGCTTGGCCGGGTATTAGATTTTTTGACGTTTTCAGGTTTTGCGAAAAATCACTTAATTCTCCTACTTCTACATCTAGAGAGTTAAAACTATGTTGGAAAGCATCCCAAAAGAGTTCCCAAAGAGGGGATATAGTGCGTGTTTGATTTGTGGAAAAAAAAATTTTGGATGAAAATCAGCCATTTTTGGCTTGGCCGGGTATTAGATTTTTTGACGTTTTCAGGTTTTGCGAAAAATCACTTAATTCTCCTACTTCTACATCTAGAGGGTTAAAACTTTGTTGGAAAGCATCCCAAAAGAGTTCCCAAAGAGGGGGTATAGTGCATGTCTGATTTGTGGGAAAAAAAATTTTGGCTGAAAATCTGCCAATTTTGGCTTGGCCGGGTATTAGATTTTTTTACGTTTTCAGGCTTTGCGAAAAATCAATTAATTCTCCTACTTCTACATCTAGAGGGTTAAAACTATGTTGGAAAGCATCCCAAAAGAGTTCCCAAAGAGGGGGTATAGTGCGTATTTGATTTGTGGAAAAAAGTTTTTTGGCAAAAAATCAGCTATTTTTGGCTTGGCCGGGTATTAGATTTTTTGACGTTTTCAGGTTTTGCGAAAAATCACTTAATTCTCCTACTTCTACATCTAGAGGGTTAAAACTATGTTGGAAAGCATCCCAAAAGAGTTCCCAAAGAGGGGGTATAGTGCGTGTTTGATTTGTGGAAAAAAAATTTTTGGATGAAAATCAGCCATTTTTGGCTTGGCCGGGTATTAGATTTTTTGACGTTTTCAGGTTTTGCGAAAAATCACTTAATTCTCCTACTTCTACATCTACAGGGTTAAAACTATGTTGGAAAGCATCCCAAAAGAGTTCCCAATGAGGGGGTATAGTGCGTGTTTGATTCGTGGAAAAAAAAATTTGGGATGAAAATCAGCCATTTTTGGCTTGGCCAGGTATTAGATTTTTTGACGTTTTCAGGTTTTGCGAAAAATCGCTTAATTCTCCTACTTCTACATCTAGAGAGTTAAAACTATGTTGGAAAGCATCCCAAAAGAGTTCCCAAAGAGGGGATATAGTGCGTGTTTGATTTGTGGAAAAAAAAATTTTGGCTGAAAATCAGCCATTTTTGGCTTGACCGGGTATTAGATTTTTTGACGTTTTCAGGTTTTGCGAAAAATCACTTAATTCTCCTACTTTTACATCTAGAGGGTTAAAACTATGTTGGAAAGCATCCCAAAAGAGTTCCCAAAGAGGGGGTATAGTGCGTGTTTGATTTGTGGAAAAAAAAAATTTGGATGAAAATCAGCCATTTTTGGCTTGGCCAGGTATTAGATTTTTTGACGGTTTCAGGTTTTGCGAAAAATCACTTAATTCTCCTACTTCTACATCTAGAGGGTTAAAACTATGTTGGAAAGCATCCCAAAAGAGTTCTCAAAGAGGGGGTATAGTGCGTGTTTGATTTGTGGAAAAAAACTTTTTTGGCTGAAAATCAGCCATTTTTGGCTTGGCCGGGTATTAGATTTTTTGACATTTTCAGGTTTTGCAAAAAATCACTTAATTCTCCTACTTCTACATCTAGAGGATTAAAACTATGTTGGAAAGCATCCCAAAAGAGTTCCCAAAGAGGGGGTACAGTGCGTGTTTGATTTGTGGAAAAAAAAATTTTGGCTGAAAATCAGCCATTTTTGGCTTGGCCGGGTATTAGATTTTTTGACGTTTTCAGGTTTTGCGAAAAATCACTTAATTCTCCTACTTCTACATCTAGAGGGTGAAAAACTATGCTGGAAAGCATCCCAAAAGAGTTCCCAAAGAGAGGGTATAGTGCGTATTTGATTTGTGGAAAAAAGTTTTTTGGCTAAAAATCAGCCATTTTTGGCTTGGCCGGGTATTAGATTTTTTGACGTTTTCAGGTTTTGCGAAAAATCACTTAATTCTCCTACTTCTACATCTAGAGAGTTAAAACTATGTTGGAAAGCATCCCAAAAGAGTTCCCAAAGAGGGGATATAGTGCGTGTTTGATTTGTGGAAAAAAAAATTTTGGATGAAAATCAGCCATTTTTGGCTTGGCCGGGTATTAGATTTTTTGACGTTTTCAGGTTTTGCGAAAAATCACTTAATTCTCCTACTTCTACATCTAGAGGGTTAAAACTTTAGATTAGATTAGAAAAAGTTTTTTGGCTAAAAATCAGCCATTTTTGGCTTGGCCGGGTATTAGATTTTTTGACGTTTTCAGGTTTTGCGAAAAATCACTTAATTCTCCTACTTCTACATCTAGAGGGTTAAAACTATGTTGGAAAGCATCCCAAAAGAGTTCCCAATGAGGGGGTATAGTGCGTGTTTGATTCGTGGAAAAAAAAATTTGGGATGAAAATCAGCCATTTTTGGCTTGGCCAGGTATTAGATTTTTTGACGTTTTCAGGTTTTGCGAAAAATCGCTTAATTCTCCTACTTCTACATCTAGAGAGTTAAAACTATGTTGGAAAGCATCCCAAAAGAGTTCCCAAAGAGGGGGTATAGTGCGTGTTTGATTTGTGGAAAAAAGTTTTTTGGCTAAAAATCAGCCATTTTTGGCTTGGCCGGGTATTAGATTTTTTGACGTTTTCAGGTTTTGCGAAAAATCACTTAATTCTCCTACTTCTACATCTAGAGGGTTAAAACTATGTTGGAAAGCATCCCAAAAGAGTTCTCAAAGAGGGGGTATAGTGCGTGTTTGATTTGTGGAAAAAAACTTTTTTGGCTGAAAATCAGCCATTTTTGGCTTGGCCGGGTATTAGATTTTTTGACATTTTCAGGTTTTGCAAAAAATCACTTAATTCTCCTACTTCTACATCTAGAGGATTAAAACTATGTTGGAAAGCATCCCAAAAGAGTTCCCAAAGAGGGGGTACAGTGCGTGTTTGATTTGTGGAAAAAAAAATTTTGGCTGAAAATCAGCCATTTTTGGCTTGGCCGGGTATTAGATTTTTTGACGTTTTCAGGTTTTGCGAAAAATCACTTAATTCTCCTACTTCTACATCTAGAGGGTGAAAAACTATGCTGGAAAGCATCCCAAAAGAGTTCCCAAAGAGAGGGTATAGTGCGTATTTGATTTGTGGAAAAAAGTTTTTTGGCTAAAAATCAGCCATTTTTGGCTTGGCCGGGTATTAGATTTTTTGACGTTTTCAGGTTTTGCGAAAAATCACTTAATTCTCCTACTTCTACATCTAGAGAGTTAAAACTATGTTGGAAAGCATCCCAAAAGAGTTCCCAAAGAGGGGATATAGTGCGTGTTTGATTTGTGGAAAAAAAAATTTTGGATGAAAATCAGCCATTTTTGGCTTGGCCGGGTATTAGATTTTTTGACGTTTTCAGGTTTTGCGAAAAATCACTTAATTCTCCTACTTCTACATCTAGAGGGTTAAAACTTTGTTGGAAAGCATCCCAAAAGAGTTCCCAAAGAGGGGGTATAGTGCATGTCTGATTTGTGGGAAAAAAAATTTTGGCTGAAAATCTGCCAATTTTGGCTTGGCCGGGTATTAGATTTTTTGACGTTTTCAGGTTTTGCGAAAAATCACTTAATTCTCCTACTTCTACATCTAGAGAGTTAAAACTATGTTGGAAAGCATCCCAAAAGAGTTCCCAAAGAGGGGGTATAGTGCGTGTTTGATTTGTGGAAAAAAAAAATTTGGATGAAAATCAGCCATTTTTGGCTTGGCCAGGTATTAGATTTTTTGACGGTTTCAGGTTTTGCGAAAAATCACTTAATTCTCCTACTTCTACATCTAGAGGGTTAAAACTATGTTGGAAAGCATCCCAAAAGAGTTCTCAAAGAGGGGGTATAGTGCGTGTTTGATTTGTGGAAAAAAACTTTTTTGGCTGAAAATCAGCCATTTTTGGCTTGGCCGGGTATTAGATTTTTTGACATTTTCAGGTTTTGCAAAAAATCACTTAATTCTCCTACTTCTACATCTAGAGGATTAAAACTATGTTGGAAAGCATCCCAAAAGAGTTCCCAAAGAGGGGGTACAGTGCGTGTTTGATTTGTGGAAAAAAAAATTTTGGCTGAAAATCAGCCATTTTTGGCTTGGCCGGGTATTAGATTTTTTGACGTTTTCAGGTTTTGCGAAAAATCACTTAATTCTCCTACTTCTACATCTAGAGGGTGAAAAACTATGCTGGAAAGCATCCCAAAAGAGTTCCCAAAGAGAGGGTATAGTGCGTATTTGATTTGTGGAAAAAAGTTTTTTGGCTAAAAATCAGCCATTTTTGGCTTGGCCGGGTATTAGATTTTTTGACGTTTTCAGGTTTTGCGAAAAATCACTTAATTCTCCTACTTCTACATCTAGAGAGTTAAAACTATGTTGGAAAGCATCCCAAAAGAGTTCCCAAAGAGGGGATATAGTGCGTGTTTGATTTGTGGAAAAAAAAATTTTGGATGAAAATCAGCCATTTTTGGCTTGGCCGGGTATTAGATTTTTTGACGTTTTCAGGTTTTGCGAAAAATCACTTAATTCTCCTACTTCTACATCTAGAGGGTTAAAACTTTGTTGGAAAGCATCCCAAAAGAGTTCCCAAAGAGGGGGTATAGTGCATGTCTGATTTGTGGGAAAAAAAATTTTGGCTGAAAATCTGCCAATTTTGGCTTGGCCGGGTATTAGATTTTTTTACGTTTTCAGGTTTTGCGAAAAATCAATTAATTCTCCTACTTCTACATCTAGAGGGTTAAAACTATGTTGGAAAGCATCCCAAAAGAGTTCCCAAAGAGGGGGTATAGTGCGTATTTGATTTGTGGAAAAAAGTTTTTTGGCAAAAAATCAGCTATTTTTGGCTTGGCCGGGTATTAGATTTTTTGACGTTTTCAGGTTTTGCGAAAAATCACTTAATTCTCCTACTTCTACATCTAGAGGGTTAAAACTATGTTGGAAAGCATCCCAAAAGAGTTCCCAAAGAGGGGGTATAGTGCGTGTTTGATTTGTGGAAAAAAAATTTTTGGATGAAAATCAGCCATTTTTGGCTTGGCCGGGTATTAGATTTTTTGACGTTTTCAGGTTTTGCGAAAAATCACTTAATTCTCCTACTTCTACATCTAGAGGGTTAAAACTATGTTGGAAAGCATCCCAAAAGAGTTCCCAATGAGGGGGTATAGTGCGTGTTTGATTCGTGGAAAAAAAAATTTGGGATGAAAATCAGCCATTTTTGGCTTGGCCAGGTATTAGATTTTTTGACGTTTTCAGGTTTTGCGAAAAATCGCTTAATTCTCCTACTTCTACATCTAGAGAGTTAAAACTATGTTGGAAAGCATCCCAAAAGAGTTCCCAAAGAGGGGGTATAGTGCGTGTTTGATTTGTGGAAAAAAGTTTTTTGGCTAAAAATCAGCCATTTTTGGCTTGGCCGGGTATTAGATTTTTTGACGTTTTCAGGTTTTGCGAAAAATCACTTAATTCTCCTACTTCTACATCTAGAGGGTTAAAACTATGTTGGAAAGCATCCCAAAAGAGTTCTCAAAGAGGGGGTATAGTGCGTGTTTGATTTGTGGAAAAAAACTTTTTTGGCTGAAAATCAGCCATTTTTGGCTTGGCCGGGTATTAGATTTTTTGACATTTTCAGGTTTTGCAAAAAATCACTTAATTCTCCTACTTCTACATCTAGAGGATTAAAACTATGTTGGAAAGCATCCCAAAAGAGTTCCCAAAGAGGGGGTACAGTGCGTGTTTGATTTGTGGAAAAAAAAATTTTGGCTGAAAATCAGCCATTTTTGGCTTGGCCGGGTATTAGATTTTTTGACGTTTTCAGGTTTTGCGAAAAATCACTTAATTCTCCTACTTCTACATCTAGAGGGTGAAAAACTATGCTGGAAAGCATCCCAAAAGAGTTCCCAAAGAGAGGGTATAGTGCGTATTTGATTTGTGGAAAAAAGTTTTTTGGCTAAAAATCAGCCATTTTTGGCTTGGCCGGGTATTAGATTTTTTGACGTTTTCAGGTTTTGCGAAAAATCACTTAATTCTCCTACTTCTACATCTAGAGAGTTAAAACTATGTTGGAAAGCATCCCAAAAGAGTTCCCAAAGAGGGGATATAGTGCGTGTTTGATTTGTGGAAAAAAAAATTTTGGATGAAAATCAGCCATTTTTGGCTTGGCCGGGTATTAGATTTTTTGACGTTTTCAGGTTTTGCGAAAAATCACTTAATTCTCCTACTTCTACATCTAGAGGGTTAAAACTTTGTTGGAAAGCATCCCAAAAGAGTTCCCAAAGAGGGGGTATAGTGCATGTCTGATTTGTGGGAAAAAAAATTTTGGCTGAAAATCTGCCAATTTTGGCTTGGCCGGGTATTAGATTTTTTTACGTTTTCAGGCTTTGCGAAAAATCAATTAATTCTCCTACTTCTACATCTAGAGGGTTAAAACTATGTTGGAAAGCATCCCAAAAGAGTTCCCAAAGAGGGGGTATAGTGCGTATTTGATTTGTGGAAAAAAGTTTTTTGGCAAAAAATCAGCTATTTTTGGCTTGGCCGGGTATTAGATTTTTTGACGTTTTCAGGTTTTGCGAAAAATCACTTAATTCTCCTACTTCTACATCTAGAGGGTTAAAACTATGTTGGAAAGCATCCCAAAAGAGTTCCCAAAGAGGGGGTATAGTGCGTGTTTGATTTGTGGAAAAAAAATTTTTGGATGAAAATCAGCCATTTTTGGCTTGGCCGGGTATTAGATTTTTTGACGTTTTCAGGTTTTGCGAAAAATCACTTAATTCTCCTACTTCTACATCTACAGGGTTAAAACTATGTTGGAAAGCATCCCAAAAGAGTTCCCAATGAGGGGGTATAGTGCGTGTTTGATTCGTGGAAAAAAAAATTTGGGATGAAAATCAGCCATTTTTGGCTTGGCCAGGTATTAGATTTTTTGACGTTTTCAGGTTTTGCGAAAAATCGCTTAATTCTCCTACTTCTACATCTAGAGAGTTAAAACTATGTTGGAAAGCATCCCAAAAGAGTTCCCAAAGAGGGGGTATAGTGCGTGTTTGATTTGTGGAAAAAAAATTTTTGGATGAAAATCAGCCATTTTTGGCTTGGCCGGGTATTAGATTTTTTGACGTTTTCAGGTTTTGCGAAAAATCACTTAATTCTCCTACTTCTACATCTAGAGGGTTAAAACTATGTTGGAAAGCATCCCAAAAGAGTTCCCAATGAGGGGGTATAGTGCGTGTTTGATTTGTGGAAAAAAAAATTTGGGATGAAAATCAGCCATTTTTGGCTTGGCCAGGTATTAGATTTTTTGACGTTTTCAGGTTTTGCGAAAAATCACTTAATTCTCCTACTTCTACATCTAGAGGGTTAAAACTATGTTGGAAAGCATCCCAAAAGAGTTCCCAAAGAGGGGGTATAGTGCGTATTTGATTTGTGGAAAAAAGTTTTTTGGCTAAAAATCAGCCATTTTTGGCTTGGCCGGGTATTAGATTTTTTGACGTTTTCAGGTTTTGCAAAAAATCACTTAATTCTCCTACTTCTACATCTAGAGGATTAAAACTATGTTGGAAAGCATCCCAAAAGAGTTCCCAAAGAGGGGGTACAGTGCGTGTTTGATTTGTGGAAAAAAAAATTTTGGCTGAAAATCAGCCATTTTTGGCTTGGCCGGGTATTAGATTTTTTGACGTTTTCAGGTTTTGCGAAAAATCACTTAATTCTCCTACTTCTACATCTAGAGGGTTAAAACTATGCTGGAAAGCATCCCAAAAGAGTTCCCAAAGAGGGGGTATAGTGCGTATTTGATTTGTGGAAAAAAGTTTTTTGGCTAAAAATCAGCCATTTTTGGCTTGGCCGGGTATTAGATTTTTTGACCTTTTCAGGTTTTGCGAAAAATCACTTAATTCTCCTACTTCTACATCTAGAGGGTTAAAACTATGTTGGAAAGCATCCCAAAAGAGTTCCCAAAGAGAGGGTATAGTGCGTATTTGATTTGTGGAAAAAAGTTTTTTGGCTAAAAATCAGCCATTTTTGGCTTGGTCGGGTATTAGATTTTTTGACGTTTTCAGGTTTTGCGAAAAATCACTTAATTCTCCTACTTCTACATCTAGAGAGTTAAAACTATGTTGGAAAGCATCCCAAAAGAGTTCCCAAAGAGGGGATATAGTGCGTGTTTGATTTGTGTAAAAAAAAATTTTGGCTGAAAATCAGCCATTTTTGGCTTGGCCGGGTATTAGATTTTTTGACGTTTTCAGGTTTTGCGAAAAATCACTTAATTCTCCTACTTCTACATCTAGAGGGTTAAAACTATGCTGGAAAGCATCCCAAAAGAGTTCCCAAAGAGGGGGTATAGTGCGTATTTGATTTGTGGAAAAAAGTTTTTTGGCTAAAAATCAGCCATTTTTGGCTTGGCCGGGTATTAGATTTTTTGACGTTTTCAGGTTTTGCGAAAAATCACTTAATTCTCCTACTTCTACATCTAGAGAGTTAAAACTGTGTTGGAAAGCATCCCAAAAGAGTTCCCAAAGAGGGGATATAGTGCGTGTTTGATTTGTGGAAAAAAATTTTTGGGATGAAAATCAGCCATTTTTGGCTTGGCCGGTATTAGATTTTTTGACGTTTTCAGGATTTGCGAAAAATCACTTAATTCTCCCACTTCTACATCTAGAGGGTTAAAACTATGTTGGAAAGCATCTCAAAAGAGTTCCCAAAGAGGGGGTATAGTGCATGTTTGATTTGTGGGAAAAAAAATTTTTGGCTGAAAATCAGCCATTTTTGGCTTGGCCGGGTATTAGATTTTTTGACGTTTTCAGGTTTTGCGAAAAATCACTTAATTCTCCTACTTCTACATCTAGAGGGTTAAAACTATGTTGGAAAGCATCCCAAAAGAGTTCCCAAAGAGGGGGTATAGTGCATGTCTGATTTGTGGGAAAAAAAATTTTGGCAAAAAATCAGCCATTTTTGGCTTGGCCGGGTATTAGATTTTTTGACGTTTTCAGGTTTTGCGAAAAATCACTTAATTCTCCTACTTCTACATCTAGAGGGTTAAAACTATGTTGGAAAGCATCCCAAAAGAGTTCCCAAAGAGGGGGTATAGTGCGTATTTAATTTGTGGAAAAAAGTTTTTTGGCTAAAAATCAGCCATTTTTGGCTTGGCCGGGTATTAGATTTTTTGACGTTTTCAGGTTTTGCGAAAAATCACTTAATTCTCCTACTTCTACATCTAGAGAGTTAAAACTATGTTGGAAAGCATCCCAAAAGAGTTCCCAAAGAGGGGGTATAGTGCGTGTTTGATTTGTGGAAAAAAAAATTTGGATGAAAATCAGCCATTTTTGGCTTGGCCGGGTACTAGATTTTTTGACGTTTTCAGGTTTTGCGAAAAATCACTTAATTCTCCTACTTCTACATCTAGAGGGTTAAAACTATGTTGGAAAGCATCCCAAAAGAGTTCCCAATGAGTGGGTATAGTGCGTGTTTGATTTGTGGAAAAAAAAATTTGGGATGAAAATCAGCCATTTTTGGCTTGGCCAGGTATTAGATTTTTTGACGTTTTCAGGTTTTGCGAAAAATCGCTTAATTCTCCTACTTCTACATCTAGAGAGTTAAAACTATGTTGGAAAGCATCCCAAAAGAGTTCCCAAAGAGGGGGTATAGTGCGTGTTTGATTTGTGGAAAAAAAATTTTTGGATGAAAATCAGCCATTTTTGGCTTGGCCGGGTATTAGATTTTTTGACGTTTTCAGGTTTTGCGAAAAATCACTTAATTCTCCTACTTCTACATCTAGAGGGTTAAAACTATGTTGGAAAGCATCCCAAAAGAGTTCCCAATGAGGGGGTATAGTGCGTGTTTGATTTGTGGAAAAAGAAATTTGGGATGAAAATCAGCCATTTTTGGCTTGGCCAGGTATTAGATTTTTTGACGTTTTCAGGTTTTGCGAAAAATCACTTAATTCTCCTACTTCTACATCTAGAGGGTTAAAACTATGTTGGAAAGCATCCCAAAAGAGTTCCCAATGAGGGGGTATAGTGCGTGTTTGATTTGTGGAAAAAAAAATTTTGGCTGAAAATCAGCCATTTTTGGCTTGGCCGGGTATTAGATTTTTTGACGTTTTCAGGTTTTGCGAAAAATCACTTAATTCTCCTACTTCTACATCTAGAGGGTTAAAACTATGTTGGAAAGCATCCCAAAAGAGTTCCCAAAGAGAGGGTATAGTGCGTATTTGATTTGTGGAAAAAAGTTTTTTGGCTAAAAATCAGCCATTTTTGGCTTGGCCGGGTATTAGATTTTTTGACGTTTTCAGGTTTTGCAAAAAATCACTTAATTCTCCTACTTCTACATCTAGAGGATTAAAACTATGTTGGAAAGCATCCCAAAAGAGTTCCCAAAGAGGGGGTACAGTGCGTGTTTGATTAGTGGAAAAAAAAATTTTGGCTGAAAATCAGCCATTTTTGGCTTGGCCGGGTATTAGATTTTTTGACGTTTTCAGGTTTTGCGAAAAATCACTTAATTCTCCTACTTCTACATCTAGAGGGTTAAAACTATGTTGGAAAGCATCCCAAAAGAGTTCCCAAAGAGGGGGTATAGTGCGTGTTTGATTTGTGGAAAAAAAATTTTGGCTGAAAATCAGCCATTTTTCGCTTGGCCGGGTATTAGATTTTTTGACGTTTTCAGGTTTTGCGAATAATCACTTAATTCTCCTACTTCTACATCTGGAGGGTTAAAACTATGTTGGAAAGCATCCCAAAAGAGTTCCCAAAGAGGGGGTATAGTGCATGTTTGATTTGTGGGAAAAAAAATTTTGGCTGAAAATCTGCCAATTTTGGCTTGGCCGGGTATCAGATTTTTTGACGTTTTCAGGTTTTGCGAAAAATCACTTAATTCCCCAACTTCTACATCTAGATGGTTAAAACTATGTTGGAAAGCATCCCAAAAGAGTTCCCAAAGAGGGGGTATAGTGAATGTTTAATTTGTGGGAAAAAAAAATTTGGCTGAAAATCAGCCATTTTTGGCTTGGCCGGGTATTAGATTTTTTGACGTTTTCAGGTTTTGCGAAAAATCACTTAATTCTCCTACTTCTACATCTAGAGAGTTAAAACTATGTTGGAAAACATCCCAAAAGAGTTCCCAAAGAGGGGGTATAGTGCGTACTTGACTTGTGGAAAAAAGTTTTTTGGCTAAAAATCAGCCATTTTTGGCTTGGCCGGGTATTAGATTTTTTGACGTTTTCAGGTTTTGCGAACAATCACTTAATTCTCCTACTTCTACATCTAGAGTGTTAAAACTATGTTGGAAAGCATCCCAAAAGAGTTCCCAAAGAGGGGGTATAGTGCGTGTTTGATTTGTGGAAAAAAAAATTTTGGCTGAAAATCAGCCATTTTTCGCTTGGCCGGGTATTAGATTTTTTGACGTTTTCAGGTTTTGCGAAAAATCACTTAATTCCCCTACTTCTACATCTAGAGGGTTAAAACTATGTTGGAAAGCATCCCAAAAGAGTTCCCAAAGAGGGGGTATAGTGCGTGTTTGATTTGTGGAAAAAAAAAATTTGGATGAAAATCAGCCATTTTTGGCTTGGCCGGGTATTAGATTTTTTGACGTTTTCAGGTTTTGCGAAAAATCACTTAATTCCCCAACTTCTACATCTAGAGGGTTAAAACTATGTTGGAAAGCATCCCAAAAGAGTTCCCAAAGAGGGGGTATAGTGCGTACTTGACTTGTGGAAAAAAGTTTTTTGGCTAAAAATCAGCCATTTTTGTCTTGGCCGGGTATTAGATTTTTTGACGTTTTCAGGTTTTGCGAAAAATCACTTAATTCTCCTACTTCTACATCTAGAGAGATAAAACTATGTTGGAAAGCATCCCAAAAGAGTTCCCAAAGAGGGGGTATAGTGCGTACTTGACTTGTGGAAAAAAGTTTTTTGGCTAAAAATCAGCCATTTTTGGCTTGGCCGGGTATTAGATTTTTTGACGTTTTCAGGTTTTGCGAAAAATCACTTAATTCTCCTACTTCTACATATAGAGAGTTAAAACTATGTTGGAAAGCATCCCAAAAGAGTTCCCAAAGAGGGGGTATAGTGCGTGTTTGATTTGTGGAAAAAAAAATTTTGGATGAAAATCAGCCATTTTTGGCTTGGCCGGGCATTAGATTTTTTGACGTTTTCAGGTTTTGCGAAAAATCACTTAATTCTCCTACTTCTACATCTAGAGAGTTAAAACTATGTTGGAAAGCATCCCAAAAGAGTTCCCAATGAGGGGGTACAGTGCGTGTTTGATTTGTGGAAAAAAAAATTTTGGATGAAAATCAGCCATTTTTGGCTTGGCCGGGTATTAGATTTTTTGACGTTTTCAGTTTTTGCGAAAAATCACTTAATTCTCCTACTTCTGCATCTAGAGGGTTAAAACTATGTTGGAAAGCATCCCAAAAGAGTTCCCAAAGAGGGGGTATAGTGCGTATTTGATTTGTGGAAAAAAAAATTTTGGCTAAAAATCTGCCATTTTTGGCTTGGCCGGGTATTAGATTTTTTGACGTTTTCAGGTTTTGCGAAAAATCACTTAATTCTCCTACTTCTACATATAGAGAGTTAAAACTATGTTGGAAAGCATCCCAAAAGAGTTCCCAAAGAGGGGGTATAGTGCGTGTTTGATTTGTGGAAAAAAAAATTTTGGATGAAAATCAGCCATTTTTGGCTTGGCCGGGCATTAGATTTTTTGACGTTTTCAGGTTTTGCGAAAAATCACTTAATTCTCCTACTTCTACATCTACAGAGTTAAAACTATGTTGGAAAGCATCCCAAAAGAGTTCCCAAAGAGGGGGTATAGTGCGTGTTTGATTTGTGGAAAAAAAAAATTTGGATGAAAATCAGCCATTTTTGGCTTGGCCGGGTATTAGATTTTTTGACGTTTTCAGGTTTTGCGAAAAATCACTTAATTCCCCAACTTCTACATCTAGAGGGTTAAAACTATGTTGGAAAGCATCCCAAAAGAGTTCCCAAAGAGGGGGTATAGTGCGTACTTGACTTGTGGAAAAAAGTTTTTTGGCTAAAAATCAGCCATTTTTGTCTTGGCCGGGTATTAGATTTTTTGACGTTTTCAGGTTTTGCGAAAAATCACTTAATTCTCCTACTTCTACATCTAGAGAGATAAAACTATGTTGGAAAGCATCCCAAAAGAGTTCCCAAAGAGGGGGTATAGTGCGTACTTGACTCGTGGAAAAAAGTTTTTTGGCTAAAAATCAGCCATTTTTGGCTTGGCCGGGTATTAGATTTTTTGACGTTTTCAGGTTTTGCGAAAAATCACTTAATTCTCCTACTTCTACATCTAGAGAGTTAAAACTATGTTGGAAAGCATCCCAAAAGAGTTCCCAAAGAGGGGGTATAATGCGTGTTTGATTTGTGGAAAAAAAAATTTTCGATGAAAATCAGCCATTTTTGGCTTGGCCGGGTATTAGATTTTTTGACGTTTTCAGGTTTTGCGAAAAATCACTTAATTCTCCTACTTCTACATCTAGAGGGTTAAAACTATGTTGGAAAGCATCCCAAAAGAGTTCCCAAAGAGGGGGTATAGTGCGTGTTTGATTTGTGGAAAAAAAATTTTGGCTGAAAATCAGCCATTTTTCGCTTGGCCGGGTATTAGATTTTTTGACGTTTTCAGGTTTTGCGAATAATCACTTAATTCTCCTACTTCTACATCTGGAGGGTTAAAACTATGTTGGAAAGCATCCCAAAAGAGTTCCCAAAGAGGGGGTATAGTGCATGTTTGATTTTTTTGGAAAAAAAAATTTTGGCTGAAAATCTGCCAATTTTGGCTTGGCCGGGTATCAGATTTTTTGACGTTTTCAGGTTTTGCGAAAAATCACTTAATTCCCCAACTTCTACATCTAGATGGTTAAAACTATGTTGGAAAGCATCCCAAAAGAGTTCCCAAAGAGGGGGTATAGTGAATGTTTAATTTGTGGGAAAAAAAAATTTGGCTGAAAATCAGCCATTTTTGGCTTGGCCGGGTATTAGATTTTTTGACGTTTTCAGGTTTTGCGAAAAATCACTTAATTCTCCTACTTCTACATCTAGAGGGTTAAAACTATGTTGGAAAGCATCCCAAAAGAGTTCCCAAAGAGGGGGTATAGTGCGTGTTTGATTTGTGGAAAAAAAATTTTGGCTGAAAATCAGCCATTTTTCGCTTGGCCGGGTATTAGATTTTTTGACGTTTTCAGGTTTTGCGAATAATCACTTAATTCTCCTACTTCTACATCTGGAGGGTTAAAACTATGTTGGAAAGCATCCCAAAAGAGTTCCCAAAGAGGGGGTATAGTGCATGTTTGATTTGTGGGAAAAAAAATTTTGGCTGAAAATCTGCCAATTTTGGCTTGGCCGGGTATCAGATTTTTTGACGTTTTCAGGTTTTGCGAAAAATCACTTTATTCCCCAACTTCTACATCTAGATGGTTAAAACTATGTTGGAAAGCATCCCAAAAGAGTTCCCAAAGAGGGGGTATAGTGAATGTTTAATTTGTGGGAAAAAAAAATTTGGCTGAAAATCAGCCATTTTTGGCTTGGCCGGGTATTAGATTTTTTGACGTTTTCAGGTTTTGCGAAAAATCACTTAATTCTCCTACTTCTACATCTAGAGAGTTAAAACTATGTTGGAAAACATCCCAAAAGAGTTCCCAAAGAGGGGGTATAGTGCGTACTTGACTTGTGGAAAAAAGTTTTTTGGCTAAAAATCAGCCATTTTTGGCTTGGCCGGGTATTAGATTTTTTGACGTTTTCAGGTTTTGCGAACAATCACTTAATTCTCCTACTTCTACATCTAGAGAGTTAAAACTATGTTGGAAAGCATCCCAAAAGAGTTCCCAAAGAGGGGGTATAGTGCGTGTTTGATTTGTGGAAAAAAAAATTTTGGCTGAAAATCAGCCATTTTTCGCTTGGCCGGGTATTAGATTTTTTGACGTTTTCAGGTTTTGCGAAAAATCACTTAATTCCCCTACTTCTACATCTAGAGGGTTAAAACTATGTTGGAAAGCATCCCAAAAGAGTTCCCAAAGAGGGGGTATAGTGCGTGTTTGATTTGTGGAAAAAAAAAATTTGGATGAAAATCAGCCATTTTTGGCTTGGCCGGGTATTAGATTTTTTGACGTTTTCAGGTTTTGCGAAAAATCACTTAATTCCCCAACTTCTACATCTAGAGGGTTAAAACTATGTTGGAAAGCATCCCAAAAGAGTTCCCAAAGAGGGGGTATAGTGCGTACTTGACTTGTGGAAAAAAGTTTTTTGGCTAAAAATCAGCCATTTTTGTCTTGGCCGGGTATTAGATTTTTTGACGTTTTCAGGTTTTGCGAAAAATCACTTAATTCTCCTACTTCTACATCTAGAGAGATAAAACTATGTTGGAAAGCATCCCAAAAGAGTTCCCAAAGAGGGGGTATAGTGCGTACTTGACTTGTGGAAAAAAGTTTTTTGGCTAAAAATCAGCCATTTTTGGCTTGGCCGGGTATTAGATTTTTTGACGTTTTCAGGTTTTGCGAAAAATCACTTAATTCTCCTACTTCTACATATAGAGAGTTAAAACTATGTTGGAAAGCATCCCAAAAGAGTTCCCAAAGAGGGGGTATAGTGCGTGTTTGATTTGTGGAAAAAAAAATTTTGGATGAAAATCAGCCATTTTTGGCTTGGCCGGGCATTAGATTTTTTGACGTTTTCAGGTTTTGCGAAAAATCACTTAATTCTCCTACTTCTACATCTAGAGAGTTAAAACTATGTTGGAAAGCATCCCAAAAGAGTTCCCAATGAGGGGGTACAGTGCGTGTTTGATTTGTGGAAAAAAAAATTTTGGATGAAAATCAGCCATTTTTGGCTTGGCCGGGTATTAGATTTTTTGACGTTTTCAGTTTTTGCGAAAAATCACTTAATTCTCCTACTTCTGCATCTAGAGGGTTAAAACTATGTTGGAAAGCATCCCAAAAGAGTTCCCAAAGAGGGGGTATAGTGCGTATTTGATTTGTGGAAAAAAAAATTTTGGCTAAAAATCTGCCATTTTTGGCTTGGCCGGGTATTAGATTTTTTGACGTTTTCAGGTTTTGCGAAAAATCACTTAATTCTCCTACTTCTACATATAGAGAGTTAAAACTATGTTGGAAAGCATCCCAAAAGAGTTCCCAAAGAGGGGGTATAGTGCGTGTTTGATTTGTGGAAAAAAAAATTTTGGATGAAAATCAGCCATTTTTGGCTTGGCCGGGCATTAGATTTTTTGACATTTTCAGGTTTTGCGAAAAATCACTTAATTCTCCTACTTCTACATCTACAGAGTTAAAACTATGTTGGAAAGCATCCCAAAAGAGTTCCCAAAGAGGGGGTATAGTGCGTGTTTGATTTGTGGAAAAAAAAAATTTGGATGAAAATCAGCCATTTTTGGCTTGGCCGGGTATTAGATTTTTTGACGTTTTCAGGTTTTGCGAAAAATCACTTAATTCCCCAACTTCTACATCTAGAGGGTTAAAACTATGTTGGAAAGCATCCCAAAAGAGTTCCCAAAGAGGGGGTATAGTGCGTACTTGACTTGTGGAAAAAAGTTTTTTGGCTAAAAATCAGCCATTTTTGTCTTGGCCGGGTATTAGATTTTTTGACGTTTTCAGGTTTTGCGAAAAATCACTTAATTCTCCTACTTCTACATCTAGAGAGATAAAACTATGTTGGAAAGCATCCCAAAAGAGTTCCCAAAGAGGGGGTATAGTGCGTACTTGACTTGTGGAAAAAAGTTTTTTGGCTAAAAATCAGCCATTTTTGGCTTGGCCGGGTATTAGATTTTTTGACGTTTTCAGGTTTTGCGAAAAATCACTTAATTCTCCTACTTCTACATCTAGAGAGTTAAAACTATGTTGGAAAGCATCCCAAAAGAGTTCCCAAAGAGGGGGTATAATGCGTGTTTGATTTGTGGAAAAAAAAATTTTCGATGAAAATCAGCCATTTTTGGCTTGGCCGGGTATTAGATTTTTTGACGTTTTCAGGTTTTGCGAAAAATCACTTAATTCTCCTACTTCTACATCTAGAGGGTTAAAACTATGTTGGAAAGCATCCCAAAAGAGTTCCCAAAGAGGGGGTATAGTGCGTGTTTGATTTGTGGAAAAAAAATTTTGGCTGAAAATCAGCCATTTTTCGCTTGGCCGGGTATTAGATTTTTTGACGTTTTCAGGTTTTGCGAAAAATCACTTAATTCCCCTACTTCTACATCTAGAGGGTTAAAACTATGTTGGAAAGCATCCCAAAAGAGTTCCCAAAGAGGGGGTATAGTGCGTGTTTGATTTGTGGAAAAAAAAAATTTGGCTGAAAATCAGCCATTTTTGGCTTGGCCGGGTATTAGATTTTTTGACGTTTTCAGGTTTTGCGAAAAATCACTTAATTCTCCTACTTCTACATCTAGAGGGTTAAAACTATGTTGGAAAGCATCCCAAAAGAGTTCCCAAAGAGGGGGTATAGTGCGTGTTTGATTTGTGGGAAAAAATTTTTTGGCTGAAAATCAGCCATTTTTGGTTTGGCCGGGTATTAGATTTTTTGACGTTTTCAGGTTTTGCGAAAAATCACTTAATTCTCCTACTTCTACATCTAGAGGGTTAAAACAATGTTGGAAAGCATCCCAAAAGAGTTTCCAAGGAGGGGGTATAGTGTGTGTTTGATTTGTGGAAAAAAAATTTTTGGATGAAAATCAGCCAATTTTGGCTTGGCCGGGTATTAGATTTTTTGACGTTTTCAGGTTTTGCGAAAAATCACTTAAATCTCCTACTTCTACATCTAGAGGGTTAAAACTATGTTGGAAAGCATCCCAAAAGAGTTCCCAAAGAGGGGGTATAGTGCATGTTTGATTTGTGGGAAAAAAATTTTTGGCTGAAAATCAGCCAATTTTGGCTTGGCCGGGTATTAGATTTTTTGACGTTTTCAGGTTTTGCGAAAAATCACTTAATTCTCCTACTTCTACATCTAGAGGGTTAAAACTATGTTGGAAAGCATCCCAAAAGAGTTCCCAAAGAGGGGGTATAGTGCGTGTTTGATTTGTGAAAAAAAAAATTTTGGCTGAAAATCAGCCATTTTTGGCTTAGCCGGCTGTTAGATTTTTTGACGTTTTCAGGTTTTGCGAAAAATCACTTAATTCTCCTACTTCTACATCTAGAGGGTTACAACTATGTTGGAAAGCATCCCAAAAGAGTTCCCAAAGAGGGGGTATAGTGCATGTTTGATTTGTGGAAAAAAAAATTTTGGCTGAAAATCAGCCATTTTTGGCTTGGCCGGGTATTAGATTTTTTTGACGTTTTCAGGTTTTGCAAAAAATCACTTAATTCTCCTACTTCTACAACTAGAGGGTTAAAACTATGTTGCAAAGCATCCCAAAAGTGTTCCCAATGAGGGGGTATAGTGCGTGTTTGATTTGTGGAAAAAAAAAATTTGGCTGAAAATCAGCCTTTGTTGGCTTGGCCGGGTATTAGATTTTTTGACGTTTTCAGGTTTTGCGAAAAATCACTTAATTCTCCTACTTCTACATCTAGAGGGTTAAAACTATGTTGGAAAGCATCCCAAAAGAGTTCCCAAAGAGGGGGTATAGTGCATGTTTGATTTGTGGGAAAAAAAATTTTGGCTGAAAATCAGCCATTTTTGTCTTGGCCGGGTATTAGATTTTTTGACGTTTTCAGGTTTTGCGAAAAATCACTTAATTCTCCTACTTCTACATCTAGAGGGTTAAAACTATGTTGGAAAGCATCCCAAAAGAGTTCCCAAAGAGGGGGTATAGTGCGTGTTTGATTTGTGGGAAAAAAATTTTTGGCTGAAAATCAGCCATTTTTGGTTTGGCCGGGTATTAGATTTTTTGACGTTTTCAGGTTTTGCGAAAAATCACTTAATTCTCCTACTTCTACATCTAGAGGGTTAAAACAATGTTGGAAAGCATCCCAAAAGAGTTTCCAAGGAGGGGGTATAGTGTGTGTTTGATTTGTGGAAAAAAAATTTTGGCTGAAAATCAGCCATTTTTGTCTTGGCCGGGTATCAGATTTTTTGACGTTTTCAGGTTTTGCGAAAAATCACTTAATTCTCCTACTTCTGCATCTAGAGGGTTAAAACTATGTTGGAAAGCATCCCAAAAGAGTTCCCAAAGAGGGGGTATAGTGCGTATTTGATTTGTTGAAAAAAAAATTTTGGCTAAAAATCAGCCATTTTTGGCTTGGCCGGGTATTAGATTTTTTGACGTTTTCAGGTTTTGCAAAAAATCACTTAATTCTCCTACTTCTACATATAGAGAGTTAAAACTATGTTGGAAAGCATCCCAAAAGAGTTCCCAAAGAGGGGGTATAGTGCGTGTTTGATTTGTGGAAAAAAAAATTTTGGATGAAAATCAGCCATTTTTGGCTTGGCCGGGCATTAGATTTTTTGACGTTTTCAGGTTTTGCGAAAAATCACTTAATTCTCCTACTTCTACATCTACAGAGTTAAAACTATGTTGGAAAGCATCCCAAAGGAGTTCCCAAAGAGGGGGTATAGTGCGTGTTTGATTTGTGGAAAAAAAAATTTGGGCTGAAAATCAGCCATTTTTGGCTTGGCCGGGTATTAGATTTTTTGACGTTTTCAGGTTTTGCAAAAAATCACTTAATTCTCCTACTTCTACATCTAGAGGATTAAAACTATGTTGGAAAGCATCCCAAAAGAGTTCCCAAAGAGGGGGTACAGTGCGTGTTTGATTTGTGGAAAAAAAAAATTTCGATGAAAATCAGCCATTTTTGGCTTGGCCGGTATTAGATTTTTTGACGTTTTCAGGTTTTGCGAAAAATCACTTAATTCTCCTACTTCTACATCTAGAGGGTTAAAATTATGTTGGAAAGCATCCCAAAAGAGTTCCCAAAGAGAGGGTATAGTGTGTGTTTGATTTGTGGAAAAAAAAAATTTGGATGAAAATCAGCCATTTTTGGCTTGGCCGGGTATTAGATTTTTTGACGTTTTCAGGTTTTGCAAATAATCACTTAATTCTCCTACTTCTACATCTGGAGGGTTAAAACTATGTTGGAAAGCATCCCAAAAGAGTTCCCAAAGAGGGGGTATAGTGCATGTTTGATTTGTGGGAAAAAAAATTTTGGCTGAAAATCTGCCAATTTTGGCTTGGCCGGGTATTAGATTTTTTGACGTTTTCAGGTTTTGCGAAAAATCACTATATTCTCCTACTTCTACATCTAGAGAGTTAAAACTATGTTGGAAAACATCCCAAAAGAGTTCCCAAAGAGGGGGTATAGTGCGTACTTGACTTGTGGAAAAAAGTTTTTTGGCTAAAAATCAGCCATTTTTGGCTTGGCCGGGTATTAGATTTTTTGACGTTTTCAGGTTTTGCGAACAATCACTTAATTCTCCTACTTCTACATATAGAGAGTTAAAACTATGTTGGAAAGCATCCCAAAAGAGTTCCCAAAGAGGGGGTATAGTGCATGTTTGATTTGTGGAAAAAAAAAATTTTGGCTGAAAATCAGCCATTTTTCGCTTGGCCGGGTATTAGATTTTTTGACGTTTTCAGGTTTTGCGAAAAATCACTTAATTCCCCTACTTCTACATCTAGAGGGTTAAAACTATGTTGGAAAGCATCCCAAAAGAGTTCCCAAAGAGGGGGTATAGTGCATGTTTGATTTGTGGAAAAAAAAAATTTGGATGAAAATCAGCCATTTTTGGCTTGGCCGGGTATTAGATTTTTTGACGTTTTCAGGTTTTGCGAAAAATCACTTAATTCCCCAACTTCTACATCTAGAGGGTTAAAACTATGTTGGAAAGCATCCCAAAAGAGTTCCCAAAGAGGGGGTATAGTGCGTACTTGACTTGTGGAAAAAAGTTTTTTGGCTAAAAATCAGCCATTTTTGTCTTGGCCGGGTATTAGATTTTTTGACGTTTTCAGGTTTTGCGAAAAATCACTTAATTCTCCTACTTCTACATCTAGAGAGATAAAACTATGTTGGAAAGCATCCCAAAAGAGTTCCCAAAGAGGGGGTATAGTGCGTACTTGACTTGTGGAAAAAAGTTTTTTGGCTAAAAATCAGCCATTTTTGGCTTGGCCGGGTATTAGATTTTTTGAAGTTTTCAGGTTTTGCGAAAAATCACTTAATTCTCCTACTTCTACATCTAGAGAGTTAAAACTATGTTGGAAAGCATCCCAAAAGAGTTCCCAAAGAGGGGGTATAGTGCGTGTTTGATTTGTGGAAAAAAAATTTTTCGATGAAAATCAGCCATTTTTGGCTTGGCCGGGTATTAGATTTTTTGACGTTTTCAGGTTTTGCGAAAAATCACTTAATTCTCCTACTTCTACATCTAGAGGGTTAAAACTATGTTGGAAAGCATCCCAAAAGAGTTCCCAAAGAGGGGGTATAGTGCGTGTTTGATTTGTGGAAAAAAATTTTTGGCTGAAAATCAGCCATTTTTCGCTTGGCCGGGTATTAGATTTTTTGACGTTTTCAGGTTTTGCGAAAAATCACTTAATTCCCCTACTTCTACATCTAGAGGGTTAAAACTATGTTGGAAAGCATCCCAAAAGAGTTCCCAAAGAGGGGGTATAGTGCGTGTTTGATTTGTGGAAAAAAAAAATTTGGATGAAAATCAGCCATTTTTGGCTTGGCCGGGTATTAGATTTTTTGACGTTTTCAGGTTTTGCGAAAAATCACTTAATTCTCCTACTTCTACATCTAGAGGGTTAAAACTATGTTGGAAAGCATCCCAAAAGAGTTCCCAAAGAGGGGGTAAAGTGCGTGTTTGATTTGTGGAAAAAAAAAATTTTGGCTGAAAATCAGCCATTTTTCGCTTGGCCGGGTATTAGATTTTTTGACGTTTTCAGGTTTTGCGAAAAATCACTTAATTCTCCTACTTTTACATCTAGAGGGTTAAAACTATGTTGGAAAGCATCCCAAAAGAGTTCCCAAAGAGTGGGTATAGTGCGTGTTTGATTTGTGGTAAAAAAAATTTTGGCTTATAATCAGCCATTTTTCGCTTGGCCGGGTATTAGATTTTTTGACGTTTTCAGGTTTTGCGAAAAATCACTTAATTCTCCTACTTCTACATCTAGAGGGTTAAAACTATGTTGGAAAGCATCCCAAAAGAGTTCCCAAAGAGGGGGTATAGTGCGTGTTTGATTTGTGGGAAAAAAATTTTTGGCTGAAAATCAGCCATTTTTGGTTTGGCCGGGTATTAGATTTTTTGACGTTTTCAGGTTTTGCGAAAAATCACTTAATTCTCCTACTTCTACATCTAGAGGGTTAAAACAATGTTGGAAAGCATCCCAAAAGAGTTTCCAAGGAGGGGGTATAGTGTGTGTTTGATTTGTGGAAAAAAAATTTTTGGATGAAAATCAGCCAATTTTGGCTTGGCCGGGTATTAGATTTTTTGACGTTTTCAGGTTTTGCGAAAAATCACTTAAATCTCCTACTTCTACATCTAGAGGGTTAAAACTATGTTGGAAAGCATCCCAAAAGAGTTCCCAAAGAGGGGGTATAGTGCATGTTTGATTTGTGGGAAAAAAATTTTTGGCTGAAAATCAGCCAATTTTGGCTTGGCCGGGTATTAGATTTTTTGAGACGTTTTCAGGTTTTGCGAAAAATCACTTAATTCTCCTACTTCTACATCTAGAGGGTTAAAACTATGTTGGAAAGCATCCCAAAAGAGTTCCCAAAGAGGGGGTATAGTGCGTGTTTGATTTGTGGAAAAAAAAATTTTGACTGAAAATCAGCCATTTTTGGCTTGGCCGGGTATTAGATTTTTTGACGTTTTCAGGTTTTGCGAAAAATCACAATTCTCCTACTTCTACATCTAGAGGGTTAAAACAATGTTGGAAAGCATCCCAAAAGAGTTTCCAAGGAGGGGGTATAGTGTGTGTTTGATTTGTGGAAAAAAATTTTTGGATAAAAATCAGTCAATTTTGGCTTGGCCGGGTATTAGATTTTTTGACGTTTTCAGGTTTTGCGAAAAATCACTTAAATCTCCTACTTCTACATCTAGAGGGTTAAAACTATGTTGGAAAGCATCCCAAAAGAGTTCCCAAAGAAGGGGTATAGTGCGTGTTTGATTTGTGGAAAAAAAAATTTTGGCTGAAAATCAGCCATTTTTGGCTTGGCCGGGTATTAGATTTTTTGACGTTTTCAGGTTTTGAGAAAAATCACTTAATTCTCCTACTTCTACATCTAGGGGGTTAAAACTATGTTGGAAAGCATCCCAAAAGAGTTCCCAAAGAGTGGGTATAGTGCGTGTTTGATTTGTGGCAAAAAAAATTTTGGCTTATAATCAGCCATTTTTCGCTTGGCCGGGTATTAGATTTTTTGACGTTTTCAGGTTTTGCGAAAAATCACTTAATTCTCCTACTTCTACATCTAGAGGGTTAAAACTATGTTGGAATGCATCCCAAAAGAGTTCCCAAAGAGGGGGTATAGTGCGTGTTTGATTTGTGAAAAAAAAAATTTTGGCTGAAAATCAGCCATTTTTGGCTTAGCCGGCTGTTAGATTTTTTGACGTTTTCAGGTTTTGCGAAAAATCACTTAATTCTCCTACTTCTACATCTAGAGGGTTACAACTATGTTGGAAAGCATCCCAAAAGAGTTCCCAAAGAGGGGGTATAGTGCATGTTTGATTTGTGGAAAAAAAAATTTTGGCTGAAAATCAGCCATTTTTGGCTTGGCCGGGTATTAGATTTTTTTGACGTTTTCAGGTTTTGCGAAAAATCACTTAATTCTCCTACTTCTACAACTAGAGGGTTAAAACTATGTTGCAAAGCATCCCAAAAGTGTTCCCAATGAGGGGGTATAGTGCGTGTTTGATTTGTGGAAAAAAAAAATTTGGCTGAAAATCAGCCTTTGTTGGCTTGGCCGGGTATTAGATTTTTTGACGTTTTCAGGTTTTGCGAAAAATCACTTAATTCTCCTACTTCTACATCTAGAGGGTTAAAACTATGTTGGAAAGCATCCCAAAAGAGTTCCCAAAGAGGGGGTATAGTGCATGTTTGATTTGTGGGAAAAAAAATTTTGGCTGAAAATCAGCCATTTTTGTCTTGGCCGGGTATTAGATTTTTTGACGTTTTCAGGTTTTGCGAAAAATCACTTAATTCTCCTACTTCTACATCTAGAGGGTTAAAACTATGTTGGAAAGCATTCCAAAAGAGTTCCCAAAGAGGGGGTATAATGCGTGTTTGATTTGTGGAAAAAAAAAATTTGGCTGAAAATCAGCCATTTTTGGCTTGGCCGGGTATTAGATTTTTTGACGTTTTCAGGTTTTGCGAAAAATCACTTAATTCTCCTACTTTTACATCTAGAGGGTTAAAACTATGTTGGAAAGCATCCCAAAAGAGTTCCCAAAGAGGGGTATAGTGCGTGTTTGATTTGTGGGAAAAAAAAATTTGGCTGAAAATCAGCCATTTTTGTCTTGGCCGGGTATTAGATTTTTAGACGTTTTCAGGTTTTGCGAAAAATCACTTAATTCTCCTACTTCTACATCTAGAGGGTTGAAACTATGTTGGAAAGCATCCCAAAAGAGTTCCCAAAGAGGGAATATAGTGCATGTTTGATTTGTGGAAAAAAAAATTTTGGCTGAAAATCAGCGATTTTTCGCTTGGCCGGGTAATAGATTTTTTGACGTTTTCAGGTTTTGCGAAAAATCACTTAAATCTCCTACTTCTACATCTAGAGGGTTAAAACTATGATGGAAAGCATCCCAAAAGAGTTCCCAAGGAGAGGGTATAGTGCGTGTTTGATTTGTGGAAAAAAAATTTTGGCTGAAAATCAGCCATTTTTGGCTTGGCTGGGTATTAGATTTCTTGACGTTTTCATATTTTGCGAAAAATCACTTAATTCTCCTACTTCTACATCTAGAGGGTTAAAACTATGTTGGAAAGCATCCCAAAAGAGTTCCCAAAGAGGGGGTATAGTGTGTGTTTGATTTGTGGAAAAAAAAATTTTGACTGAAAATCAGCCATTTTTGGCTGGGCCGGGGTATTAGATTTTTTGACGTTTTCAGGTTTTGCGAAAAATCACAATTCTCCTACTTCTACATCTAGAGGGTTAAAACAATGTTGGAAAGCATCCCAAAAGAGTTTCCAAGGAGGGGGTATAGTGTGTGTTTGATTTGTGGAAAAAAATTTTTGGATAAAAATCAGCCAATTTTGGCTTGGCCGGGTATTAGATTTTTTGACGTTTTCAGGTTTTGCGAAAAATCACTTAAATCTCCTACTTCTACATCTAGAGGGTTAAAACTATGTTGGAAAGCATCCCAAAAGAGTTCCCAAAGAGGGGGTATAGTGCGTGTTTGATTTGTGGGAAAAAAATTTTTGGCTGAAAATCAGCCATTTTTGGTTTGGCCGGGTATTAGATTTTTTGACGTTTTCAGGTTTTGCGAAAAATCACTTAATTCTCCTACTTCTACATCTAGAGGGTTAAAACAATGTTGGAAAGCATCCCAAAAGAGTTTCCAAGGAGGGGGTATAGTGTGTGTTTGATTTGTGGAAAAAAAATTTTTGGATGAAAATCAGCCAATTTTGGCTTGGCCGGGTATTAGATTTTTTGACGTTTTCAGGTTTTGCGAAAAATCACTTAAATCTCCTACTTCTACATCTAGAGGGTTAAAACTATGTTGGAAAGCATCCCAAAAGAGTTCCCAAAGAGGGGGTATAGTGCATGTTTGATTTGTGGGAAAAAAATTTTTGGCTGAAAATCAGCCAATTTTGGCTTGGCCGGGTATTAGATTTTTTGAGACGTTTTCAGGTTTTGCGAAAAATCACTTAATTCTCCTACTTCTACATCTAGAGGGTTAAAACTATGTTGGAAAGCATCCCAAAAGAGTTCCCAAAGAGGGGGTATAGTGCGTGTTTGATTTGTGGAAAAAAAAATTTTGACTGAAAATCAGCCATTTTTGGCTTGGCCGGGTATTAGATTTTTTGACGTTTTCAGGTTTTGCGAGAAATCACAATTCTCCTACTTCTACATCTAGAGGGTTAAAACAATGTTGGAAAGCATCCCAAAAGAGTTTCCAAGGAGGGGGTATAGTGTGTGTTTGATTTGTGGAAAAAATTTTTTGGATAAAAATCAGTCAATTTTGGCTTGGCCGGGTATTAGATTTTTTGACGTTTTCAGGTTTTGCGAAAAATCACTTAAATCTCCTACTTCTACATCTAGAGGGTTAAAACTATGTTGGAAAGCATCCCAAAAGAGTTCCCAAAGAAGGGGTATAGTGCGTGTTTGATTTGTGGAAAAAAAAATTTTGGCTGAAAATCAGCCATTTTTGGCTTGGCCGGGTATTAGATTTTTTGACGTTTTCAGGTTTTGAGAAAAATCACTTAATTCTCCTACTTCTACATCTAGGGGGTTAAAACTATGTTGGAAAGCATCCCAAAAGAGTTCCCAAAGAGTGGGTATAGTGCGTGTTTGATTTGTGGCAAAAAAAATTTTGGCTTATAATCAGCCATTTTTCGCTTGGCCGGGTATTAGATTTTTTGACGTTTTCAGGTTTTGCGAAAAATCACTTAATTCTCCTACTTCTACATCTAGAGGGTTAAAACTATGTTGGAAAGCATCCCAAAAGAGTTCCCAAAGAGGGGGTATAGTGCGTGTTTGATTTGTGAAAAAAAAAATTTTGGCTGAAAATCAGCCATTTTTGGCTTAGCCGGCTGTTAGATTTTTTGACGTTTTCAGGTTTTGCGAAAAATCACTTAATTCTCCTACTTCTACATCTAGAGGGTTAAAACTATGTTAGAAAGCATCCCAAAAGAGTTCCCAAAGAGGGGGTATAGTGCATGTTTGATTTGTGGAAAAAAAAATTTTGGCTGAAAATCAGCCATTTTTGGCTTGGCCGGGTATTAGATTTTTTTGACGTTTTCAGGTTTTGCGAAAAATCACTTAATTCTCCTACTTCTACAACTAGAGGGTTAAAACTATGTTGCAAAGCATCCCAAAAGTGTTCCCAATGAGGGGGTATAGTGCGTGTTTGATTTGTGAAAAAAAAAAATTTGGCTGAAAATCAGCCTTTGTTGGCTTGGCCGGGTATTAGATTTTTTGACGTTTTCAGGTTTTGCGAAAAATCACTTAATTCTCCTACTTCTACATCTAGAGGGTTAAAACTATGTTGGAAAGCATTCCAAAAGAGTTCCCAAAGAGGGGGTATAATGCGTGTTTGATTTGTGGAAAAAAAAAATTTGGCTGAAAATCAGCCATTTTTGGCTTGGCCGGGTATTAGATTTTTTGACGTTTTCAGGTTTTGCGAAAAATCACTTAATTCTCCTACTTCTACATCTAGAGGGTTAAAACTATGTTGGAAAGCATTCCAAAAGAGTTCCCAAAGAGGGGGTATAATGCGTGTTTGATTTGTGGAAAAAAAAAATTTGGCTGAAAATCAGCCATTTTTGGCTTGGCCGGGTATTAGATTTTTTGACGTTTTCAGGTTTTGCGAAAAATCACTTAATTCTCCTACTTTTACATCTAGAGGGTTAAAACTATGTTGGAAAGCATCCCAAAAGAGTTCCCAAAGAGGGGTATAGTGCGTGTTTGATTTGTGGGAAAAAAAAATTTGGCTGAAAATCAGCCATTTTTGTCTTGGCCGGGTATTAGATTTTTAGACGTTTTCAGGTTTTGCGAAAAATCACTTAATTCTCCTACTTCTACATCTAGAGGGTTGAAACTATGTTGGAAAGCATCCCAAAAGAGTTCCCAAAGAGGGAATATAGTGCATGTTTGATTTGTGGAAAAAAAAATTTTGGCTGAAAATCAGCGATTTTTCGCTTGGCCGGGTAATAGATTTTTTGACGTTTTCAGGTTTTGCGAAAAATCACTTAAATCTCCTACTTCTACATCTAGAGGGTTAAAACTATGATGGAAAGCATCCCAAAAGAGTTCCCAAGGAGAGGGTATAGTGCGTGTTTGATTTGTGGAAAAAAAATTTTGGCTGAAAATCAGCCATTTTTGGCTTGGCTGGGTATTAGATTTCTTGACGTTTTCATATTTTGCGAAAAATCACTTAATTCTCCTACTTCTACATCTAGAGGGTTAAAACTATGTTGGAAAGCATCCCAAAAGAGTTCCCAAAGAGGGGGTATAGTGTGTGTTTGATTTGTGGAAAAAAAAATTTTGACTGAAAATCAGCCATTTTTGGCTGGGCCGGGGTATTAGATTTTTTGACGTTTTCAGGTTTTGCGAAAAATCACAATTCTCCTACTTCTACATCTAGAGGGTTAAAACAATGTTGGAAAGCATCCCAAAAGAGTTTCCAAGGAGGGGGTATAGTGTGTGTTTGATTTGTGGAAAAAATTTTTTGGATAAAAATCAGCCAATTTTGGCTTGGCCGGGTATTAGATTTTTTGACGTTTTCAGGTTTTGCGAAAAATCACTTAAATCTCCTACTTCTACATCTAGAGGGTTAAAACTATGTTGGAAAGCATCCCAAAAGAGTTCCCAAAGAAGGGGTATAGTGCATGTTTGATTTGTGGAAAAAAAATTTTTGGCTGAAAATCAGCCATTTTTGGCTTGGCCGGGTATTAGATTTTTTGACGTTTTGAGAAAAATCACTTAATTCTCCTACTTCTACATCTAGGGGGTTAAAACTATGTTGGAAAGCATCCCAAAAGAGTTCCCAAAGAGTGGGTATAGTGCGTGTTTGATTTGTGGCAAAAAAAATTTTGGCTTATAATCAGCCATTTTTCGCTTGGCCGGGTATTAGATTTTTTGACGTTTTCAGGTTTTGCGAAAAATCACTTAATTCTCCTACTTCTACATCTAGAGGGTTAAAACTATGTTGGAAAGCATCCCAAAAGAGTTCCCAAAGAGGGGGTATAGTGCGTGTTTGATTTGTGAAAAAAAAAATTTTGGCTGAAAATCAGCCATTTTTGGCTTAGCCGGCTGTTAGATTTTTTGACGTTTTCAGGTTTTGCGAAAAATCACTTAATTCTCCTACTTCTACATCTAGAGGGTTAAAACTATGTTGGAAAGCATCCCAAAAGAGTTCCCAAAGAGGGGGTATAGTGCATGTTTGATTTGTGGAAAAAAAAATTTTGGCTGAAAATCAGCCATTTTTGGCTTGGCCGGGTATTAGATTTTTTTGACGTTTTCAGGTTTTGCGAAAAATCACTTAATTCTCCTACTTCTACAACTAGAGGGTTAAAACTATGTTGCAAAGCATCCCTAAAGTGTTCCCAATGAGGGGGTATAGTGCGTGTTTGATTTGTGGAAAAAAAAAATTTGGCTGAAAATCAGCCTTTGTTGGCTTGGCCGGGTATTAGATTTTTTGACGTTTTCAGGTTTTGCGAAAAATCACTTAATTCTCCTAATTCTACATCTAGAGGGTTAAAACTATGTTGGAAAGCATCCCAAAAGAGTTCCCAAAGAGTGGGTATAGTGCGTGTTTGATTTGTGGCAAAAAAAATTTTGGCTTATAATCAGCCATTTTTCGCTTGGCCGGGTATTAGATTTTTTGACGTTTTCAGGTTTTGCGAAAAATCACTTAATTCTCCTACTTCTACATCTAGAGGGTTAAAACTATGTTGAAAAGCATCCCAAAAGAGTTCCCAAAGAGGGGGTATAGTGCGTGTTTGATTTGTGAAAAAAAAAATTTTGGCTGAAAATCAGCCATTTTTGGCTTAGCCGGCTGTTAGATTTTTTGACGTTTTCAGGTTTTGCGAAAAATCACTTAATTCTCCTACTTCTACATCTAGAGGGTTAAAACTATGTTGGAAAGCATCCCAAAAGAGTTCCCAAAGAGGGGGTATAGTGCATGTTTGATTTGTGGAAAAAAAAATTTTGGCTGAAAATCAGCCATTTTTGGCTTGGCCGGGTATTAGATTTTTTTGACGTTTTCAGGTTTTGCGAAAAATCACTTAATTCTCCTACTTCTACAACTAGAGGGTTAAAACTATGTTGCAAAGCATCCCAAAAGTGTTCCCAATGAGGGGGTATAGTGCGTGTTTGATTTGTGGAAAAAAAAAATTTGGCTGAAAATCAGCCTTTGTTGGCTTGGCCGGGTATTAGATTTTTTGACGTTTTCAGGTTTTGCGAAAAATCACTTAATTCTCCTACTTTTACATCTAGAGGGTTAAAACTATGTTGGAAAGCATCCCAAAAGAGTTCCCAAAGAGGGGTATAGTGCGTGTTTGATTTGTGGGAAAAAAAAATTTGGCTGAAAATCAGCCATTTTTGTCTTGGCCGGGTATTAGATTTTTAGACGTTTTCAGGTTTTGCGAAAAATCACTTAATTCTCCTACTTCTACATCTAGAGGGTTGAAACTATGTTGGAAAGCATCCCAAAAGAGTTCCCAAAGAGGGAATATAGTGCATGTTTGATTTGTGGAAAAAAAAATTTTGGCTGAAAATCAGCGATTTTTCGCTTGGCCGGGTAATAGATTTTTTGACGTTTTCAGGTTTTGCGAAAAATCACTTAAATCTCCTACTTCTACATCTAGAGGGTTAAAACTATGATGGAAAGCATCCCAAAAGAGTTCCCAAGGAGAGGGTATAGTGCGTGTTTGATTTGTGGAAAAAAAATTTTGGCTGAAAATCAGCCATTTTTGGCTTGGCTGGGTATTAGATTTCTTGACGTTTTCATATTTTGCGAAAAATCACTTAATTCTCCTACTTCTACATCTAGAGGGTTAAAACTATGTTGGAAAGCATCCCAAAAGAGTTCCCAAAGAGGGGGTATAGTGTGTGTTTGATTTGTGGAAAAAAAAATTTTGACTGAAAATCAGCCATTTTTGGCTGGGCCGGGGTATTAGATTTTTTGACGTTTTCAGGTTTTGCGAAAAATCACAATTCTCCTACTTCTACATCTAGAGGGTTAAAACAATGTTGGAAAGCATCCCAAAAGAGTTTCCAAGGAGGGGGTATAGTGTGTGTTTGATTTGTGGAAAAAAATTTTTGGATAAAAATCAGCCAATTTTGGCTTGGCCGGGTATTAGATTTTTTGACGTTTTCAGGTTTTGCGAAAAATCACTTAAATCTCCTACTTCTACATCTAGAGGGTTAAAACTATGTTGGAAAGCATCCCAAAAGAGTTCCCAAAGAAGGGGTATAGTGCATGTTTGATTTGTGGAAAAAAAATTTTTGGCTGAAAATCAGCCATTTTTGGCTTGGCCGGGTATTAGATTTTTTGACGTTTTGAGAAAAATCACTTAATTCTCCTACTTCTACATCTAGGGGGTTAAAACTATGTTGGAAAGCATCCCAAAAGAGTTCCCAAAGAGTGGGTATAGTGCGTGTTTGATTTGTGGCAAAAAAAATTTTGGCTTATAATCAGCCATTTTTCGCTTGGCCGGGTATTAGATTTTTTGACGTTTTCAGGTTTTGCGAAAAATCACTTAATTCTCCTACTTCTACATCTAGAGGGTTAAAACTATGTTGGAAAGCATCCCAAAAGAGTTCCCAAAGAGGGGGTATAGTGCGTGTTTGATTTGTGAAAAAAAAAATTTTGGCTGAAAATCAGCCATTTTTGGCTTAGCTGGCTGTTAGATTTTTTGACGTTTTCAGGTTTTGCGAAAAATCACTTAATTCTCCTACTTCTACATCTAGAGGGTTAAAACTATGTTGGAAAGCATCCCAAAAGAGTTCCCAAAGAGGGGGTATAGTGCATGTTTGATTTGTGGAAAAAAAAATTTTGGCTGAAAATCAGCCATTTTTGGCTTGACCGGGTATTAGATTTTTTTGACGTTTTCAGGTTTTGCGAAAAATCACTTAATTCTCCTACTTCTACAACTAGAGGGTTAAAACTATGTTGCAAAGCATCCCAAAAGTGTTCCCAATGAGGGGGTATAGTGCGTGTTTGATTTGTGGAAAAAAAAAATTTGGCTGAAAATCAGCCATTTTTGGCTTGGCCGGGTATTAGATTTTTTGACGTTTTCAGGTTTTGCGAAAAATCACTTAATTCTCCTACTTTTACATCTAGAGGGTTAAAACTATGTTGGAAAGCATCCCAAAAGAGTTCCCAAAGAGGGGTATAGTGCGTGTTTGATTTGTGGGAAAAAAAAATTTGGCTGAAAATCAGCCATTTTTGTCTTGGCCGGGTATTAGATTTTTAGAAGTTTTCAGGTTTTGCGAAAAATCACTTAATTCTCCTACTTCTACATCTAGAGGGTTGAAACTATGTTGGAAAGCATCCCAAAAGAGTTCCCAAAGAGGGAATATAGTGTATGTTTGATTTGTGGAAAAAAAAATTTTGGCTGAAAATCAGCGATTTTTCGCTTGGCCGGGTAATAGATTTTTTGACGTTTTCAGGTTTTGCGAAAAATCACTTAAATCTCCTACTTCTACATCTAGAGGGTTAAAACTATGATGGAAAGCATCCCAAAAGAGTTCCCAAAGAGAGGGTATAGTGCGTGTTTGATTTGTGGAAAAAAAATTTTGGCTGAAAATCAGCCATTTTTGGCTTGGCTGGGTATTAGATTTCTTGACGTTTTCATATTTTGCGAAAAATCACTTAATTCTCCTACTTCTACATCTAGAGGGTTAAAACTATGTTGGAAAGCATCCCAAAAGAGTTCCCAAAGAGGGGGTATAGTGTGTGTTTGATTTGTGGAAAAAAAAATTTTGACTGAAAATCAGCCATTTTTGGCTGGGCCGGGGTATTAGATTTTTTGACGTTTTCAGGTTTTGCGAAAAATCACTTAATTCTCCTACTTCTACATCTAGGGGGTTAAAACTGTGTTGGAAAGCATCCCAAAAGAGTTCCCAAAGAGGGGGTATAGTGCGTGTTTGATTTGTGGCAAAAAAAAATTTAGCTTATAATCAGCCATTTTTCGCTTGGCCGGGTATTAGATTTTTTGACGTTTTCAGATTTTGCGAAAAATCACTTAATTCTCCTACTTCTACATCTAGAGGGTTAAAACTATGTTGGAAAGCATTCCAAAATAGTTCCCAAAGAGGGGGTATAGTGCATGTTTGATTTGTGTAAAAAAAATTTTTGGCTGAAAATCAGCCATTTTTCGCTTGGCCGGGTATTAGATTTTTTGACGTTTTCATATTTTGCGAAAAATCACTTAATTCCCCTACTTCTACATCTAGAGGGTTAAAACTATGTTGGAAAGCATCCCAAAAGAGTTCCCAAAGAGGGGGTATAGTGCGTGTTTGATTTGTGGTAAAAAAAATTTTGGCTGAAAATCAGCCATTTTTGGTTTGGCCGGGTATTAGATTTTTTGACGTTTTCAGGTTTTGCGAAAAATCACTTAATTCTCCTACTTCTACATCTAGAGGGTTAAAACTATGTTGGAAAGCATCCCAAAAGAGTTTCCAAGGAGGGAGTATAGTGTGTGTTTGATTTGTGGAAAAAAAAATTTTGGATGAAAATCTGCCAATTTTGGCTTGGCCGGGTATTAGATTTTTTGATGTTTTCAGGTTTTGCGAAAAATCACTTAAATCTCCTACTTCTACATCTAGAGGGTTAAAACTATGTTGGAAAGCATCCCAAAAGAGTTCCCAAAGAGGGGGTATAGTGCGTGTTTGATTTGTGGAAAAAAAAGTTTGGCTGAAAATCAGCCATTTTTGGCTTGGCTGGGTATTAGATTTTTTGACGTTTTCATGTTTTGCGAAAAATCACTTAATTCTCCTACTTCTACATCTAGAGGGTTAAAACTATGTTGGAAAGCATCCCAAAAGAGTTCCCAAAGAGGGGGTATAGTGCGTGTTTGATTTGTGTAAAAAAAAATTTTCCCTGAAAATCAGCCATTTTTGGCTTGGCCGGGTATTAGATTTTTTGACGTTTTCAGGTTTTGCGAAAAATCACTTAATTCTCCTACTTCTACATCTAGAGGGTTAAAACTATGTTGGAAAGCATCCCAAAAGAGTTTCCAAAGAGGGGGTATAGTGCGTGTTTGATTTGTGGGAAAAAAATTTTTCCCTGAAAATCAGCTATTTTTGGCTTGGCCGGCTGTTAGATTTTTTGACGTTTTCATGTTTTGTGAAAAATCACTTAATTCTCCTACTTCTACATCTAGGGGGTTAAAAATATGTTGAAAAGCATCCCAAAAGAGTTCCCAAAGAGGGGGTATAGTGCATGTTTGATTTGTGGGAAAAAAAATTTTGGCTGAAAATCAGCCATTTTTGTCTTGGCCGGGTATTAGATTTTTTGACGTTTTCAGGTTTTGCGAAAAATCACTTAATTCTCCTACTTCTACATCTAGAGGGTTAAAACTATGTTGGAAAGCATTCCAAAAGAGTTCCCAAAGAGGGGGTATAATGCGTGTTTGATTTGTGGAAAAAAAAAATTTGGCTGAAAATCAGCCATTTTTGGCTTGGCCGGGTATTAGATTTTTTGACGTTTTCAGGTTTTGCGAAAAATCACTTAATTCTCCTACTTTTACATCTAGAGGGTTAAAACTATGTTGGAAAGCATCCCAAAAGAGTTCCCAAAGAGGGGTATAGTGCGTGTTTGATTTGTGGGAAAAAAAAATTTGGCTGAAAATCAGCCATTTTTGTCTTGGCCGGGTATTAGATTTTTAGACGTTTTCAGGTTTTGCGAAAAATCACTTAATTCTCCTACTTCTACATCTAGAGGGTTGAAACTATGTTGGAAAGCATCCCAAAAGAGTTCCCAAAGAGGGAATATAGTGCATGTTTGATTTGTGGAAAAAAAATTTTTGGCTGAAAATCAGCGATTTTTCGCTTGGCCGGGTAATAGATTTTTTGACGATTTCAGGTTTTGCGAAAAATCACTTAAATCTCCTACTTCTACATCTAGAGGGTTAAAACTATGATGGAAAGCATCCCAAAAGAGTTCCCAAAGAGAGGGTATAGTGCGTGTTTGATTTGTGGAAAAAAAATTTTGGCTGAAAATCAGCCATTTTTGGCTTGGCTGGGTATTAGATTTCTTGACGTTTTCATATTTTGCGAAAAATCACTTAATTCTCCTACTTCTACATCTAGAGGGTTAAAACTATGTTGGAAAGCATCCCAAAAGAGTTCCCAAAGAGGGGGTATAGTGTGTGTTTGATTTGTGGAAAAAAAAATTTTGACTGAAAATCAGCCATTTTTGGCTGGGCCGGGGTATTAGATTTTTTGACGTTTTCAGGTTTTGCGAAAAATCACAATTCTCCTACTTCTACATCTAGAGGGTTAAAATAATGTTGGAAAGCATCCCAAAAGAGTTTCCAAGGAGGGGGTATAGTGTGTGTTTGATTTGTGGAAAAAATTTTTTGGATAAAAATCAGCCAATTTTGGCTTGGCCGGGTATTAGATTTTTTGACGTTTTCAGGTTTTGCGAAAAATCACTTAATTCTCCTACTTCTACATCTACGGGGTTAAAACTATGTTGGAAAGCATCCCAAAAGAGTTCCCAAAGAGAGGGTATAGTGCGTGTTTGATTTGTGGAAAAAAAAATTTTGGCTGAAAATCAGCCATTTTTGGCTTGGCCGGCTGTTAGATTTTTTGACGTTTTCACGTTTTGCGAAAAATCACTTAATTCTCCTACTTCTACATCTAGAGGGTTAAAACTATGTTGGAAAGCATTCCAAAAGAGTTCCCAAAGAGGGGGTATAGTGCATGTTTGATTTGTGTAAAAAAAATTTTTGGCTGAAAATCAGCCATTTTTCGCTTGGCCGGGTATTAGATTTTTTGACGTTTTCATATTTTGCGAAAAATCACTTAATTCCCCTACTTCTACATCTAGAGGGTTAAAACTATGTTGGAAAGCATCCCAAAAGAGTTCCCAAAGAGGGGGTATAGTGCGTGTTTGATTTGTGGTAAAAAAAATTTTGGCTGAAAATCAGCCATTTTTGGTTTGGCCGGGTATTAGATTTTTTGACGTTTTCAGGTTTTGCGAAAAATCACTTAATTCTCCTACTTCTACATCTAGAGGGTTAAAACTATGTTGGAAAGCATCCCAAAAGAGTTTCCAAGGAGGGAGTATAGTGTGTGTTTGATTTGTGGAAAAAAAAATTTTGGATGAAAATCAGCCAATTTTGGCTTGGCCGGGTATTAGATTTTTTGATGTTTTCAGGTTTTGCGAAAAATCACTTAAATCTCCTACTTCTACATCTAGAGGGTTAAAACTATGTTGGAAAGCATCCCAAAAGAGTTCCCAAAGAGGGGGTATAGTGCGTGTTTGATCTGTGGAAAAAAAAGTTTGGCTGAAAATCAGCCATTTTTGGCTTGGCTGGGTATTAGATTTTTTGACGTTTTCATGTTTTGCGAAAAATCACTTAATTCTCCTACTTCTACATCTAGAGGGTTAAAACTATGTTGGAAAGCATCCCAAAAGAGTTCCCAAAGAGGGGGTATAGTGCGTGTTTGATTTGTGTAAAAAAAAATTTTCCCTGAAAATCAGCCATTTTTGGCTTGGCCGGGTATTAGATTTTTTGACGTTTTCAGGTTTTGCGAAAAATCACTTAATTCTCCTACTTCTACATCTAGAGGGTTAAAACTATGTTGGAAAGCATCCCAAAAGAGTTTCCAAAGAGGGGGTATAGTGCGTGTTTGATTTGTGGAAAAAAAAATTTTCCCTGAAAATCAGCTATTTTTGGCTTGGCCGGCTGTTAGATTTTTTGACGTTTTCAGGTTTTGTGAAAAATCACTTAATTCTCCTACTTCTACATCTAGGGGGTTAAAAATATGTTGAAAAGCATCCCAAAAGAGTTCCCAAAGAGGGGGTATAGTGCATGTTTGATTTGTGGGAAAAAAAATTTTGGCTGAAAATCAGCCATTTTTGTCTTGGCCGGGTATTAGATTTTTTGACGTTTTCAGGTTTTGCGAAAAATCACTTAATTCTCCTACTTCTACATCTAGAGGGTTAAAACTATGTTGGAAAGCATTCCAAAAGAGTTCCCAAAGAGGGGGTATAATGCGTGTTTGATTTGTGGAAAAAAAAAATTTGGCTGAAAATCAGCCATTTTTGGCTTGGCCGGGTATTAGATTTTTTGACGTTTTCAGGTTTTGCGAAAAATCACTTAATTCTCCTACTTTTACATCTAGAGGGTTAAAACTATGTTGGAAAGCATCCCAAAAGAGTTCCCAAAGAGGGGTATAGTGCGTGTTTGATTTGTGGGAAAAAAAAATTTGGCTGAAAATCAGCCATTTTTGTCTTGGCCGGGTTAGATTTTTAGACGTTTTCAGGTTTTGCGAAAAATCACTTAATTCTCCTACTTCTACATCTAGAGGGTTGAAACTATGTTGGAAAGCATCCCAAAAGAGTTCCCAAAGAGGGAATATAGTGCATGTTTGATTTGTGGAAAAAAAAATTTTGGCTGAAAATCAGCGATTTTTCGCTTGGCCGGGTAATAGATTTTTTGACGTTTTCAGGTTTTGCGAAAAATCACTTAAATCTCCTACTTCTACATCTAGAGGGTTAAAACTATGATGGAAAGCATCCCAAAAGAGTTCCCAAAGAGAGGGTATAGTGCGTGTTTGATTTGTGGAAAAAAAATTTTGGCTGAAAATCAGCCATTTTTGGCTTGGCTGGGTATTAGATTTCTTGACGTTTTCATATTTTGCGAAAAATCACTTAATTCTCCTACTTCTACATCTAGAGGGTTAAAACTATGTTGGAAAGCATCCCAAAAGAGTTACCAAAGAGGGGGTATAGTGTGTGTTTGATTTGTGGAAAAAAAAATTTTGACTGAAAATCAGCCATTTTTGGCTGGGCCGGGGTATTAGATTTTTTGACGTTTTCAGGTTTTGCGAAAAATCACAATTCTCCTACTTCTACATCTAGAGGGTTAAAACAATGTTGGAAAGCATCCCAAAAGAGTTCCCAAAGAGGGGGTATAGTGCGTGTTTGATTTGTGGTAAAAAAAATTTTGGCTGAAAATCAGCCATTTTTGGTTTGGCCGGGTATTAGATTTTTTGACGTTTTCAGGTTTTGCGAAAAATCACTTAATTCTCCTACTTCTACATCTAGAGGGTTAAAACTATGTTGGAAAGCATCCCAAAAGAGTTTCCAAGGAGGGAGTATAGTGTGTGTTTGATTTGTGGAAAAAAAAATTTTGGATGAAAATCTGCCAATTTTGGCTTGGCCGGGTATTAGATTTTTTGATGTTTTTAGGTTTTGCGAAAAATCACTTAAATCTCCTACTTCTACATCTAGAGGGTTAAAACTATGTTGGAAAGCATCCCAAAAGAGTTCCCAAAGAGGGGGTATAGTGCGTGTTTGATTTGTGGAAAAAAAAGTTTGGCTGAAAATCAGCCATTTTTGGCTTGGCTGGGTATTAGATTTTTTGACGTTTTCATGTTTTGCGAAAAATCACTTAATTCTCCTACTTCTACATCTAGAGGGTTAAAACTATGTTGGAAAGCATCCCAAAAGAGTTCCCAAAGAGGGGGTATAGTGCGTGTTTGATTTGTGTAAAAAAAATTTTTCCCTGAAAATCAGCCATTTTTGGCTTGGCCGGGTATTAGATTTTTTGACGTTTTCAGGTTTTGCGAAAAATCACTTAATTCTCCTACTTCTACATCTAGAGGGTTAAAACTATGTTGGAAAGCATCCCAAAAGAGTTTCCAAAGAGGGGGTATAGTGCGTGTTTGATTTGTGGGAAAAAATTTTTTCCCTGAAAATCAGCTATTTTTCGCTTGGCCGGCTGTTAGATTTTTTGACGTTTTCAGGTTTTGTGAAAAATCACTTAATTCTCCTACTTCTACATCTAGGGGGTTAAAAATATGTTGAAAAGCATCCCAAAAGAGTTCCCAAAGAGGGGGTATAGTGCATGTTTGATTTGTGGGAAAAAAAATTTTGGCTGAAAATCAGCCATTTTTGTCTTGGCCGGGTATTAGATTTTTTGACGTTTTCAGGTTTTGCGAAAAATCACTTAATTCTCCTACTTCTACATCTAGAGGGTTAAAACTATGTTGGAAAGCATTCCAAAAGAGTTCCCAAAGAGGGGGTATAATGCGTGTTTGATTTGTGGAAAAAAAAAATTTGGCTGAAAATCAGCCATTTTTGGCTTGGCCGGGTATTAGATTTTTTGACGTTTTCAGGTTTTGCGAAAAATCACTTAATTCTCCTACTTTTACATCTAGAGGGTTAAAACTATGTTGGAAAGCATCCCAAAAGAGTTCCCAAAGAGGGGTATAGTGCGTGTTTGATTTGTGGGAAAAAAAAATTTGGCTGAAAATCAGCCATTTTTGTCTTGGCCGGGTATTAGATTTTTAGACGTTTTCAGGTTTTGCGAAAAATCACTTAATTCTCCTACTTCTACATCTAGAGGGTTGAAACTATGTTGGAAAGCATCCCAAAAGAGTTCTCAAAGAGGGAATATAGTGCATGTTTGATTTGTGGAAAAAAAAATTTTGGCTGAAAATCAGCGATTTTTCGCTTGGCCGGGTAATAGATTTTTTGACGTTTTCAGGTTTTGCGAAAAATCACTTAAATCTCCTACTTCTACATCTAGAGGGTTAAAACTATGATGGAAAGCATCCCAAAAGAGTTCCCAAAGAGAGGGTATAGTGCGTGTTTGATTTGTGGAAAAAAAATTTTGGCTGAAAATCAGCCATTTTTGGCTTGGCTGGGTATTAGATTTCTTGACGTTTTCATATTTTGCGAAAAATCACTTAATTCTCCTACTTCTACATCTAGAGGGTTAAAACTATGTTGGAAAGCATCCCAAAAGAGTTACCAAAGAGGGGGTATAGTGTGTGTTTGATTTGTGGAAAAAAAAATTTTGACTGAAAATCAGCCATTTTTGGCTGGGCCGGGGTATTAGATTTTTTGACGTTTTCAGGTTTTGCGAAAAATCACAATTCTCCTACTTCTACATCTAGAGGGTTAAAACAATGTTGGAAAGCATCCCAAAAGAGTTTCCAAGGAGGGGGTATAGTGTGTGTTTGATTTGTGGAAAAAAAATTTTGGATAAAAATCAGCCAATTTTGGCTTGGCCGGGTATTAGATTTTTTGACGTTTTCAGGTTTTGCGAAAAATCACTTAAATCTCCTACTTCTACATCTAGAGGGTTAAAACTATGTTGGAAAGCATCCCAAAATAGTTCCCAAAGAGGGGGTATAGTGCGTGTTTGATTTGTGGAAAAAAATTTTTTGGCTGAAAATCAGCCATTTTTGGCTTGGCCGGGTATTAGATTTTTTGACGTTTTCAGGTTTTGAGAAAAATCACTTAATTCTCCTACTTCTACATCTAGGGGGTTAAAACTATGTTGGAAAGCATCCCAAAAGAGTTCCCAAAGAGTGGGTATAGTGCGTGTTTGATTTGTGGCAAAAAAAATTTTGGCTTATAATCAGCCATTTTTCGCTTGGCCGGGTATTAGATTTTTTGACGTTTTCAGGTTTTGCGAAAAATCACTTAATTCTCCTACTTCTACATCTAGAGGGTTAAAACTATGTTGGAAAGCATCCCAAAAGAGTTCCCAAAGAGGGGGTATAGTGCGTGTTTGATTTGTGAAAAAAAAAATTTTGGCTGAAAATCAGCCATTTTTGGCTTAGCCGGCTGTTAGATTTTTTGACGTTTTCAGGTTTTGCGAAAAATCACTTAATTCTCCTACTTCTACATCTAGAGGGTTAAAACTATGTTGGAAAGCATCCCAAAAGAGTTCCCAAAGAGGGGGTATAGTGCATGTTTGATTTGTGGAAAAAAAAATTTTGGCTGAAAATCAGCCATTTTTGGCTTGGCCGGGTATTAGATTTTTTTGACGTTTTCAGGTTTTGCGAAAAATCACTTAATTCTCCTACTTCTACAACTAGAGGGTTAAAACTATGTTGGAAAGCATCCCAAAAGAGTTCCCAAAGAGGGGGTATAGTGCATGTTTGATTTGTGGGAAAAAAAAATTTGGCTGAAAATCAGCCATTTTTGTCTTGGCCGGGTATTAGATTTTTAGACGTTTTCAGGTTTTGCGAAAAATCACTTAATTCTCCTACTTCTACATCTAGAGGGTTGAAACTATGTTGGAAAGCATCCCAAAAGAGTTCCCAAAGAGGGAATATAGTGCATGTTTGATTTGTGGAAAAAAAAATTTTGGCTGAAAATCAGCGATTTTTCGCTTGGCCGGGTAATAGATTTTTTGACGTTTTCAGGTTTTGCGAAAAATCACTTAAATCTCCTACTTCTACATCTAGAGGGTTAAAACTATGATGGAAAGCATCCCAAAAGAGTTCCCAAAGAGAGGGTATAGTGCGTGTTTGATTTGTGGAAAAAAAATTTTGGCTGAAAATCAGCCATTTTTGGCTTGGCTGGGTATTAGATTTCTTGACGTTTTCATATTTTGCGAAAAATCACTTAATTCTCCTACTTCTACATCTAGAGGGTTAAAACTATGTTGGAAAGCATCCCAAAAGAGTTCCCAAAGAGGGGGTATAGTGTGTGTTTGATTTGTGGAAAAAAAAATTTTGACTGAAAATCAGCCATTTTTGGCTGGGCCGGGGTATTAGATTTTTTGACGTTTTCAGGTTTTGCGAAAAATCACTTAATTCTCCTACTTCTACATCTAGGGGGTTAAAACTGTGTTGGAAAGCATCCCAAAAGAGTTCCCAAAGAGGGGGTATAGTGCGTGTTTGATTTGTGGCAAAAAAAAATTTAGCTTATAATCAGCCATTTTTCGCTTGGCCGGGTATTAGATTTTTTGACGTTTTCAGATTTTGCGAAAAATCACTTAATTCTCCTACTTCTACATCTAGAGGGTTAAAACTATGTGGAAAGCATCCCAAAAGAGTTCACAAAGAGGTAGTATAGTGCGTGTTTGATTTGTGGAAAAAAAAATTTTGGCTGAAAATCAGCCATTTTTGGCTTGGCCGGCTGTTAGATTTTTTGATGTTTTCACGTTTTGCGAAAAATCACTTAATTCTCCTACTTCTACATCTAGAGGGTTAAAACTATGTTGGAAAGCATTCCAAAAGAGTTCCCAAAGAGGGGGTATAGTGCATGTTTGATTTGTGTAAAAAAAAATTTTGGCTGAAAATCAGCCATTTTTCGCTTGGCCGGGTATTAGATTTTTTGACGTTTTCATATTTTGCGAAAAATCACTTAATTCCCCTACTTCTACATCTAGAGGGTTAAAACTATGTTGGAAAGCATCCCAAAAGAGTTCCCAAAGAGGGGGTATAGTGCGTGTTTGATTTGTGGTAAAAAAAATTTTGGCTGAAAATCAGCCATTTTTGGTTTGGCCGGGTATTAGATTTTTTGACGTTTTCAGGTTTTGCGAAAAATCACTTAATTCTCCTACTTCTACATCTAGAGGGTTAAAACTATGTTGGAAAGCATCCCAAAAGAGTTCCCAAAGAGGGGGTATTGTGCGTGTTTGATTTGTGGAAAAAAAAGTTTGGCTGAAAATCAGCCATTTTTGGCTTGGCTGGGTATTAGATTTTTTGACGTTTTCATGTTTTGCGAAAAATCACTTAATTCTCCTACTTCTACATCTAGAGGGTTAAAACTATGTTGGAAAGCATCCCAAAAGAGTTCCCAAAGAGGGGGTATAGTGCGTGTTTGATTTGTGTAAAAAAAATTTTTCCCTGAAAATCAGCCATTTTTGGCTTGGCCGGGTATTAGATTTTTTGACGTTTTCAGGTTTTGCGAAAAATCACTTAATTCTCCTACTTCTACATCTAGAGGGTTAAAACTATGTTGGAAAGCATCCCAAAAGAGTTTCCAAAGAGGGGGTATAGTGCGTGTTTGATTTGTGGAAAAAAATTTTTTTCCTGAAAATCAGCTATTTTTGGCTTGGCCGGCTGTTAGATTTTTTGACGTTTTCAGGTTTTGTGAAAAATCACTTAATTCTCCTACTTCTACATCTAGGGGGTTAAAAATATGTTGAAAAGCATCCCAAAAGAGTTCCCAAAGAGGGGGTATAGTGCATGTTTGATTTGTGGAAAAAAAAATTTTGGCTGAAAATCAGCCATTTTTGGCTTGGCCGGGTATTAGATTTTTTGACGTTTTCAGGTTTTGAGAAAAATCACTTAATTCTCCTACTTCTACATCTAGGGTGTTAAAACTATGTTGGAAAGCATCCCAAAAGAGTTCCCAAAGAGTGGGTATAGTGCGTGTTTGATTTGTGGCAAAAAAATTTTTGGCTTATAATCAGCCATTTTTCGCTTGGCCGGGTATTAGATTTTTTGACGTTTTCAGATTTTGCGAAAAATCACTTAATTCTCCTACTTCTACATCTAGAGGGTTAAAACTATGTTGGAAAGCATCCCAAAAGAGTTCCCAAAGAGGGGGTATAGTGCGTGTTTGATTTGTGGAAAAAAAATTTTTGGCTGAAAATCAGCCATTTTTGGCTTGGCCGGCTGTTAGATTTTTTGACGTTTTCACGTTTTGCGAAAAATCACTTAATTCTCCTACTTCTACATCTAGAGGGTTAAAACTATGTTGGAAAGCATTCCAAAAGAGTTCCCAAAGAGGGGGTATAGTGCATGTTTGATTTGTGGAAAAAAAAATTTTGGCTGAAAATCAGCCATTTTTCGCTTGGCCGGGTATTAGATTTTTTGAAGTTTTCAGGTTTTCCGAAAAATCACTTAATTCCCCTACTTCTACATCTAGAGGGTTAAAACTATGTTGGAAAGCATCCCAAAAGAGTTCCCAAAGAGTGGGTATAGTGCGTGTTTGATTTGTGGGAAAAAAAATTTTGGCTGAAAATCAGCCATTTTTGGTTTGGCCGGGTATTAGATTTTTTGACGTTTTCAGGTTTTTGCGAAAAATCACTTAATTCTCCTACTTCTACATCTAGAGGGTTAAAACTATGTTGGAAAGCATCCCAAAAGAGTTCCCAAAGAGGGGGTATAGTGCGTGTTTGATTTGTGGAAAAAAAAATTTTGACTGAAAATCAGCCATTTTTGGCTTGCCCGGGTATTAGATTTTTTGACGTTTTCAGGTTTTGAGAAAAATCACTTAATTCTCCTACTTCTACATCTAGGGTGTTAAAACTATGTTGGAAAGCATTCCAAAAGAGTTCCCAAAGAGGGGGTATAGTGCATGTTTGATTTGTGGAAAAAAAATTTTTGGCTGAAAATCAGCCATTTTTGGCTTGGCCGGGTATTAGATTTTTTGACGTTTTCAGGTTTTGCAAAAAATCACTTAATTCTCCTACTTCTACATCTAGAGGGTTAAAACTATGTTGGAAAGCATCCCAAAAGAGTTTCCAAAGAGGGGGTATAGTGCGTGTTTGATTTGTGGAAAAAAAAAATTTCCCTGAAAATCAGCTATTTTTGGCTTGGCCGGGTATTAGATTTTTTGACGTTTTCAGGTTTTCCGGAAAATCACTTAATTCCCCTACTTCTACATCTAGAGGGTTAAAACTATGTTGGAAAGCATCCCAAAAGAGTTCCCAAAGAGGGGGTATAGTGCATGTTTGATTTGTGGAAAAAAAACTTTTTGGCTGAAAATCAGCCATTTTTGGCTTGGCCGGGTATTAGATTTTTTGACGTTTTCAGGTTTTGAGAAAAATCACTTAATTCTCCTACTTCTACATCTAGGGTGTTAAAACTATGTTGGAAAGCATCCCAAAAGAGTTCCCAAAGAGTGGGTATAGTGCGTGTTTGATTTGTGGCAAAAAAATTTTTGGCTTATAATCAGCCATTTTTCGCTTGGCCGGGTATTAGATTTTTTGACGTTTTCAGATTTTGCGAAAAATCACTTAATTCTCCTACTTCTACATCTAGAGGGTTAAAACTATGTGGAAAGCATCCCAAAAGAGTTCACAAAGAGGTAGTATAGTGCGTGTTTGATTTGTGGAAAAAAAAATTTTGGCTGAAAATCAGCCATTTTTGGCTTGGCCGGCTGTTAGATTTTTTGACGTTTTCACGTTTTGCGAAAAATCACTTAATTTTCCTACTTCTACATCTAGAGGGTTAAAACTATGTTGGAAAGCATCCCAAAAGAGTTCCCAAAGAGGGGGTATAGTGCATGTTTGATTTGTGGAAAAAAAACTTTTTGGCTGAAAATCAGCCATTTTTGGCTTGGCCGGGTATTAGATTTTTTGACGTTTTCAGGTTTTGAGAAAAATCACTTAATTCTCCTACTTCTACATCTAGGGTGTTAAAACTATGTTGGAAAGCATCCCAAAAGAGTTCCCAAAGAGTGGGTATAGTGCGTGTTTGATTTGTGGCAAAAAAATTTTTGGCTTATAATCAGCCATTTTTCGCTTGGCCGGGTATTAGATTTTTTTACGTTTTCAGATTTTGCGAAAAATCACTTAATTCTCCTACTTCTACATCTAGAGGGTTAAAACTATGTGGAAAGCATCCCAAAAGAGCTCACAAAGAGGTAGTATAGTGCGTGTTTGATTTGTGGAAAAAAAAATTTTGGCTGAAAATCAGCCATTTTTGGCTTGGCCGGCTGTTAGATTTTTTGACGTTTTCACGTTTTGCGAAAAATCACTTAATTTTCCTACTTCTACATCTAGAGGGTTAAAACTATGTTGGAAAGCATTCCAAAAGAGTTCCCAAAGAGGGGGTATAGTGCATGTTTGATTTGTGTAAAAAAAATTTTTGGCTGAAAATCAGCCATTTTTCGCTTGGCCGGGTATTAGATTTTTTGACGTTTTCATGTTTTGCGAAAAATCACTTAATTCCCCTACTTCTACATCTAGAGGGTTAAAACTATGTTGGAAAGCATCCCAAAAGAGTTCCCAAAGAGGGGGTATAGTGCGTGTTTGATTTGTGGTAAAAAAAAATTTGGCTGAAAATCAGCCATTTTTGGTTTGGCCGGGTATTAGATTTTTTGACGTTTTCAGGTTTTGCGAAAAATCACTTAATTCTCCTACTTCTACATCTAGAGGGTTAAAACTATGTTGGAAAGCATCCCAAAAGAGTTTCCAAGGAGGGGGTATAGAGTGTGTTTGATTTGTGGAAAAAAAAATTTTGGATGAAAATCAGCCAATTTTGGCTTGGCCGGGTATTAGATTTTTTGATGTTTTCAGGTTTTGCGAAAAATCACTTAAATCTCCTACTTCTACATCTAGAGGGTTAAAACTATGTTGGAAAGCATCCCAAAAGAGTTCCCAAAGAGGGGGTATAGTGCGTGTTTGATTTGTGGAAAAAAAAGTTTGGCTGAAAATCAGCCATTTTTGGCTTGGCTGGGTATTAGATTTTTTGACGTTTTCATGTTTTGCGAAAAATCACTTAATTCTCCTACTTCTACATCTAGAGGGTTAAAACTATGTTGGAAAGCATCCCAAAAGAGTTCCCAAAGAGGGGGTATAGTGCGTGTTTGATTTGTGTAAAAATAATTTTTCCCTGAAAATCAGCCATTTTTGGCTCGGCCGGGTATTAGATTTTTTGACGTTTTCAGGTTTTGCGAAAAATCACTTAATTCTCCTACTTCTACATCTAGAGGGTTAAAACTATGTTGGAAAGCATCCCAAAAGAGTTTCCAAAGAGGGGGTATAGTGCGTGTTTGATTTGTGGAAAAAAAAATTTTCCCTGAAAATCAGCTAATTTTGGCTTGGCCGGGTATTAGATTTTTTGACGTTTTCAGGTTTTCCGAAAAATCACTTAATTCCCCTACTTCTACATCTAGAGGGTTAAAACTATGTTGGAAAGCATCCCAAAAGAGTTCTCAAAGAGGGGGTATAGTGCGTGTTTGATTTGTGGGAAAAAAATTTTTGGCTTATAATCAGCCATTTTTCGCTTGGCCGGGTATTAGATTTTTTGACGTTTTCAGATTTTGCGAAAAATCATTAATTCTCCTACTTCTACATCTAGAGGGTTAAAACTATGTTGGAAAGCATCCCAAAAGAGTTCCCAAAGAGGGGGTATAGTGCATGTTTGATTTGTGGGAAAAAAAATTTTGGCTGAAAATCAGCCATTTTTGTCTTGGCCGGGTATTAGATTTTTTGACCTTTTCAGGTTTTGCGAAAAATCACTTAATTCTCCTACTTCTACATCTAGAGGGTTAAAACTATGTTGGAAAGCATCCCAAAAGAGTTCCCAAAGAGGGGGTATAGTGCGTGTTTGATTTGTGTAAAAAAAATTTTGGATGAAAATCAGCCAATTTTGGCTTGGCCGGGTATTAGATTTTTTGACGTTTTCAGGTTTTGCGAAAAATCACTTAAATCTCCTACTTCTACATCTAGAGGGTTAAAACTATGTTGGAAAGCATCCCAAAAGAGTTCCCAAAGAGGGGGTATAGTGCGTGTTTGATTTGTGGAAAAAAAGTTTGGCTGAAAATCAGCCATTTTTGGCTTGGCTGGGTATTAGATTTTTTGACGTTTTCATGTTTTGCGAAAAATCACTTAATTCTCCTACTTCTACATCTAGAGGGTTAAAACTATGTTGGAAAGCATCCCAAAAGAGTTCCCAAAGAGGGGGTATAGTGCGTGTTTGATTTGTGGAAAAAAAAGTTTGGCTGAAAATCAGCCATTTTTGGCTTGGCTGGGTATTAGATTTTTTGACGTTTTCATGTTTTGCGAAAAATCACTTAATTCTCCTACTTCTACATCTAGAGGGTTAAAACTATGTTGGAAAGCATCCCAAAAGAGTTCCCAAAGAGGGGGTATAGTGCGTGTTTGATTTGTGTAAAAAAAAATTTTCCCTGAAAATCAGCCATTTTTGTCTTGGCCGGGTATTAGATTTTTTGACGTTTTCAGATTTTGCGAAAAATCACTTAATTCTCCTACTTCTACATCTAGAGGGTTAAAACTATGTTGGAAAGCATCCCAAAAGAGTTCCAAAAGAGGGGGTATAGTGCGTGTTTGATTTGTGGGAAAAAAAATTTTGGCTGAAAATCAGCCATTTTTGGTTTGGCCGGGTATTAGATTTTTTGACGTTTTCAGGTTTTGCGAAAAATCACTTAATTCTCCTACTTCTACATATAGAGGGTTAAAACTATGTTGGAAAGCATCCCAAAAGAGTTTCCAAGGAGGGGGTATAGTGTGTGTTTGATTTGTGGAAAAAAAAATTTTGGATGAAAATCAGACAATTTTGGCTTGGCCGGGTATTAGATTTTTTGACGTTTTCAGGTTTTGCGAAAAATCACTTAAATCTCCTACTTCTACATCTAGAGGGTTAAAACTATGTTGGAAAGCATCCCAAAAGAGTTCCCAAAGAGGGGGTATAGTGCGTGTTTGATTTGTGGAAAAAAAAATTTTGGCTGAAAATCAGCCATTTTTGGCTTGGCTGGGTATTAGATTTTTTGACGTTTTCATGTTTTGCGAAAAATCACTTAATTCTCCTACTTCTACATCTAGAGGGTTAAAACTATGTTGGAAAGCATCCCAAAAGAGTTCCCAAAGAGGGGGTATAGTGCGTGTTTGATTTGTGGAAAAAAAAATTTTGACTGAAAATCAGCCATTTTTGGCTTGCCCGGGTATTAGATTTTTTGACGTTTTCAGGTTTTGAGAAAAATCACTTAATTCTCCTACTTCTACATCTAGGGTGTTAAAACTATGTTGGAAAGCATTCCAAAAGAGTTCCCAAAGAGGGGGTATAGTGCATGTTTGATTTGTGGAAAAAAAACTTTTTGGCTGAAAATCAGCCATTTTTGGCTTGGCCGGGTATTAGATTTTTTGACGTTTTCAGGTTTTGAGAAAAATCACTTAATTCTCCTACTTCTACATCTAGGGTGTTAAAACTATGTTGGAAAGCATCCCAAAAGAGTTCCCAAAGAGTGGGTATAGTGCGTGTTTGATTTGTGGCAAAAAAATTTTTGGCTTATAATCAGCCATTTTTCGCTTGGCCGGGTATTAGATTTTTTGACGTTTTCAGATTTTGCGAAAAATCACTTAATTCTCCTACTTCTACATCTAGAGGGTTAAAACTATGTGGAAAGCATCCCAAAAGAGTTCACAAAGAGGTAGTATAGTGCGTGTTTGATTTGTGGAAAAAAAAATTTTGGCTGAAAATCAGCCATTTTTGGCTTGGCCGGCTGTTAGATTTTTTGACGTTTTCACGTTTTGCGAAAAATCACTTAATTTTCCTACTTCTACATCTAGAGGGTTAAAACTATGTTGGAAAGCATCCCAAAAGAGTTCCCAAAGAGGGGGTATAGTGCATGTTTGATTTGTGGAAAAAAAACTTTTTGGCTGAAAATCAGCCATTTTTGGCTTGGCCGGGTATTAGATTTTTTGACGTTTTCAGGTTTTGAGAAAAATCACTTAATTCTCCTACTTCTACATCTAGGGTGTTAAAACTATGTTGGAAAGCATCCCAAAAGAGTTCCCAAAGAGTGGGTATAGTGCGTGTTTGATTTGTGGCAAAAAAATTTTTGGCTTATAATCAGCCATTTTTCGCTTGGCCGGGTATTAGATTTTTTTACGTTTTCAGATTTTGCGAAAAATCACTTAATTCTCCTACTTCTACATCTAGAGGGTTAAAACTATGTGGAAAGCATCCCAAAAGAGCTCACAAAGAGGTAGTATAGTGCGTGTTTGATTTGTGGAAAAAAAAATTTTGGCTGAAAATCAGCCATTTTTGGCTTGGCCGGCTGTTAGATTTTTTGACGTTTTCACGTTTTGCGAAAAATCACTTAATTTTCCTACTTCTACATCTAGAGGGTTAAAACTATGTTGGAAAGCATTCCAAAAGAGTTCCCAAAGAGGGGGTATAGTGCATGTTTGATTTGTGTAAAAAAAATTTTTGGCTGAAAATCAGCCATTTTTCGCTTGGCCGGGTATTAGATTTTTTGACGTTTTCATGTTTTGCGAAAAATCACTTAATTCCCCTACTTCTACATCTAGAGGGTTAAAACTATGTTGGAAAGCATCCCAAAAGAGTTCCCAAAGAGGGGGTATAGTGCGTGTTTGATTTGTGGTAAAAAAAAATTTGGCTGAAAATCAGCCATTTTTGGTTTGGCCGGGTATTAGATTTTTTGACGTTTTCAGGTTTTGCGAAAAATCACTTAATTCTCCTACTTCTACATCTAGAGGGTTAAAACTATGTTGGAAAGCATCCCAAAAGAGTTTCCAAGGAGGGGGTATAGAGTGTGTTTGATTTGTGGAAAAAAAAATTTTGGATGAAAATCAGCCAATTTTGGCTTGGCCGGGTATTAGATTTTTTGATGTTTTCAGGTTTTGCGAAAAATCACTTAAATCTCCTACTTCTACATCTAGAGGGTTAAAACTATGTTGGAAAGCATCCCAAAAGAGTTCCCAAAGAGGGGGTATAGTGCGTGTTTGATTTGTGGAAAAAAAAGTTTGGCTGAAAATCAGCCATTTTTGGCTTGGCTGGGTATTAGATTTTTTGACGTTTTCATGTTTTGCGAAAAATCACTTAATTCTCCTACTTCTACATCTAGAGGGTTAAAACTATGTTGGAAAGCATCCCAAAAGAGTTCCCAAAGAGGGGGTATAGTGCGTGTTTGATTTGTGTAAAAATAATTTTTCCCTGAAAATCAGCCATTTTTGGCTTGGCCGGGTATTAGATTTTTTGACGTTTTCAGGTTTTGCGAAAAATCACTTAATTCTCCTACTTCTACATCTAGAGGGTTAAAACTATGTTGGAAAGCATCCCAAAAGAGTTTCCAAAGAGGGGGTATAGTGCGTGTTTGATTTGTGGAAAAAAAATTTTTCCCTGAAAATCAGCTAATTTTGGCTTGGCCGGGTATTAGATTTTTTGACGTTTTCAGGTTTTCCGAAAAATCACTTAATTCCCCTACTTCTACATCTAGAGGGTTAAAACTATGTTGGAAAGCATCCCAAAAGAGTTCTCAAAGAGGGGGTATAGTGCGTGTTTGATTTGTGGGAAAAAAATTTTTGGCTTATAATCAGCCATTTTTCGCTTGGCCGGGTATTAGATTTTTTGACGTTTTCAGATTTTGCGAAAAATCACTTAATTCTCCTACTTCTACATCTAGAGGGTTAAAACTATGTTGGAAAGCATCCCAAAAGAGTTCCCAAAGAGGGGGTATAGTGCATGTTTGATTTGTGGGAAAAAAAATTTTGGCTGAAAATCAGCCATTTTTGTCTTGGCCGGGTATTAGATTTTTTGACCTTTTCAGGTTTTGCGAAAAATCACTTAATTCTCCTACTTCTACATCTAGAGGGTTAAAACTATGTTGGAAAGCATCCCAAAAGAGTTCCCAAAGAGGGGGTATAGTGCGTGTTTGATTTGTGTAAAAAAAATTTTGGATGAAAATCAGCCAATTTTGGCTTGGCCGGGTATTAGATTTTTTGACGTTTTCAGGTTTTGCGAAAAATCACTTAAATCTCCTACTTCTACATCTAGAGGGTTAAAACTATGTTGGAAAGCATCCCAAAAGAGTTCCCAAAGAGGGGGTATAGTGCGTGTTTGATTTGTGGAAAAAAAGTTTGGCTGAAAATCAGCCATTTTTGGCTTGGCTGGGTATTAGATTTTTTGACGTTTTCATGTTTTGCGAAAAATCACTTAATTCTCCTACTTCTACATCTAGAGGGTTAAAACTATGTTGGAAAGCATCCCAAAAGAGTTCCCAAAGAGGGGGTATAGTGCGTGTTTGATTTGTGGAAAAAAAAGTTTGGCTGAAAATCAGCCATTTTTGGCTTGGCTGGGTATTAGATTTTTTGACGTTTTCATGTTTTGCGAAAAATCACTTAATTCTCCTACTTCTACATCTAGAGGGTTAAAACTATGTTGGAAAGCATCCCAAAAGAGTTCCCAAAGAGGGGGTATAGTGCGTGTTTGATTTGTGTAAAAAAAAATTTTCCCTGAAAATCAGCCATTTTTGTCTTGGCCGGGTATTAGATTTTTTGACGTTTTCAGATTTTGCGAAAAATCACTTAATTCTCCTACTTCTACATCTAGAGGGTTAAAACTATGTTGGAAAGCATCCCAAAAGAGTTCCAAAAGAGGGGGTATAGTGCGTGTTTGATTTGTGGGAAAAAAAATTTTGGCTGAAAATCAGCCATTTTTGGTTTGGCCGGGTATTAGATTTTTTGACGTTTTCAGGTTTTGCGAAAAATCACTTAATTCTCCTACTTCTACATATAGAGGGTTAAAACTATGTTGGAAAGCATCCCAAAAGAGTTTCCAAGGAGGGGGTATAGTGTGTGTTTGATTTGTGGAAAAAAAAATTTTGGATGAAAATCAGACAATTTTGGCTTGGCCGGGTATTAGATTTTTTGACGTTTTCAGGTTTTGCGAAAAATCACTTAAATCTCCTACTTCTACATCTAGAGGGTTAAAACTATGTTGGAAAGCATCCCAAAAGAGTTCCCAAAGAGGGGGTATAGTGCGTGTTTGATTTGTGGAAAAAAAAATTTTGGCTGAAAATCAGCCATTTTTGGCTTGGCTGGGTATTAGATTTTTTGACGTTTTCATGTTTTGCGAAAAATCACTTAATTCTCCTACTTCTACATCTAGAGGGTTAAAACTATGTTGGAAAGCATCCCAAAAGAGTTCCCAAAGAGGGGGTATAGTGCGTGTTTGATTTGTGGAAAAAAAAATTTTGACTGAAAATCAGCCATTTTTGGCTTGCCCGGGTATTAGATTTTTTGACGTTTTCAGGTTTTGAGAAAAATCACTTAATTCTCCTACTTCTACATCTAGGGTGTTAAAACTATGTTGGAAAGCATTCCAAAAGAGTTCCCAAAGAGGGGGTATAGTGCATGTTTGATTTGTGGAAAAAAAAATTTTGGCTGAAAATCAGCCATTTTTCGCTTGGCCGGGCATTAGATTTTTTGACGTTTTCAGGTTTTGAGAAAAATCACTTAATTCTCCTACTTCTACATCTAGGGTGTTAAAACTATGTTGGAAAGCATTCCAAAAGAGTTCCCAAAGAGGGGGTATAGTGCATGTTTGATTTGTGGAAAAAAAATTTTTGGCTGAAAATCAGCTATTTTTGGCTTGGCCGGCTGTTAGATTTTTTGACGTTTTCAGGTTTTGCGAAAAATCACTTAATTCTCCTACTTCTACATCTAGGGGGTTAAAAATATGTTGAAAAGCATCCCAAAAGAGTTCCCAAAGAGGGGGTATAGTGCATGTTTGATTTGTGGAAAAAAAATTTTTGGCTGAAAATCAGCCGTTTTTGGCTTGGCCGGGTATTAGATTTTTTGACGTTTTCAGGTTTTGAGAAAAATCACTTAATTCTCCTACTTCTACATCTAGGGTGTTAAAACTATGTTGGAAAGCATCCCAAAAGAGTTCCCATAGAGTGGGTATAGTGCGTGTTTGATTTGTGGCAAAAAATTTTTTGGCTTATAATCAGCCATTTTTCGCTTGGCCGGGTATAAGATTTTTTGACGTTTTCAGATTTTGCGAAAAATCACTTAATTCTCCTACTTCTACATCTAGAGGGTTAAAACTATGTTGGAAAGCATTCCAAAAGAGTTCCCAAAGAGGGGGTATAGTGCGTGTTTGATTTGTGGAAAAAAAAATTTTGGCTGAAAATCAGCCATTTTTGGCTTGGCCGGCTGTTAGATTTTTTGACGTTTTCACGTTTTGCGAAAAATCACTTAATTCTCCTACTTCTACATCTAGAGGGTAAAAACTATGTTGGAAAGCATTCCAAAAGAGTTCCCAAAGAGGGGGTATAGTGCATGTTTGATTTGTGGAAAAAAAATTTTTGGCTGAAAATCAGCCATTTTTCGCTTGGCCGGGTATTAGATTTTTTGACGTTTTCAGGTTTTCCGAAAAATCACTTAATTCCCCTACTTCTACATCTGGAGGGTTAAAACTATGTTGGAAAGCATCCCAAAAGAGTTCCCAAAGAGGGGGTATAGTGCGTGTTTGATTTGTGGAAAAAAAAATTTTGACTGAAAATCAGCCATTTTTGGCTTGCCCGGGTATTAGATTTTTTGACGTTTTCAGGTTTTGAGAAAAATCACTTAATTCTCCTACTTCTACATCTAGGGTGTTAAAACTATGTTGGAAAGCATTCCAAAAGAGTTCCCAAAGAGGGGGTATAGTACATGTTTGATTTGTGGAAAAAAAAATTTTGGCTGAAAATCAGCCATTTTTCGCTTGGCCGGGCATTAGATTTTTTGACGTTTTCAGGTTTTGCGAAAAATCACTTAATTCCCCTACTTCTACATCTAGAGGGTTAAAACTATGTTGGAAAGCATCCCAAAAGAGTTCCCAAAGAGGGGGTATAGTGCGTGTTTGATTTGTGTTAAAAAAAATTTTGGCTGAAAATCAGCCATTTTTGGTTTGGCCGGGTATTAGATTTTTTGACGTTTTCAGGTTTTGCGAAAAATCACTTAATTCTCCTACTTCTACATCTAGAGGGTTAAAACTATGTTGGAAAGCATCCCAAAAGAGTTCCCAAAGAGGGGGTATAGTGCGTGTTTGATTTGTGGAAAAAAAAGTTTGGCTGAAAATCAGCCATTTTTGGCTTGGCTGGGTATTAGATTTTTTGACGTTTTCATGTTTTGCGAAAAATCATTTAATTCTCCTACTTCTACATCTAGAGGGTTAAAACTATGTTGGAAAGCATCCCAAAAGAGTTCCCAAAGAGGGGGTATAGTGCGTGTTTGATTTGTGGAAAAAAAAGTTTGGCTGAAAATCAGCCATTTTTGGCTTGTCTGGGTATTAGATTTTTTGACGTTTTCATGTTTTGCGAAAAATCACTTAATTCTCCTACTTCTACATCTAGAGGGTTAAAACTATGTTGGAAAGCATCCCAAAAGAGTTCCCAAAGAGGGGGTATAGTGCGTGTTTGATTTGTGTAAAAAAAAATTTTCCCTGAAAATCAGCCATTTTTGTCTTGGCCGGGTATTAGATTTTTAGACGTTTTCAGGTTTTGCGAAAAATCACTTAATTCTCCTACTTCTACATCTAGAGGGTTAAAACTATGTTGGAAAGCATCCCAAAAGAGTTTCCAAAGAGGGGGTATAGTGCGTGTTTGATTTGTGGAAAAAAAAATTTTCCCTGAAAATCAGCTATTTTTGGCTTGGCCGGGTATTAGATTTTTTGACGTTTTCAGGTTTTCCGAAAAATCACTTAATTCCCCTACTTCTACATCTAGAGGGTTAAAACTATGTTGGAAAGCATCCCAAAAGAGTTCCCAAAGAGGGGGTATAGTGCGTGTTTGATTTGTGGGAAAAAAAATTTTGGCTTATAATCAGCCATTTTTCGCTTGGCCGGGTATTAGATTTTTTGACGTTTTCAGATTTTGCGAAAAATCACTTAATTCTCCTACTTCTACATCTAGAGGGTTAAAACTATGTTGGAAAGCATCACAAAAGAGTTCCCAAAGAGGGGGTATAGTGCGTGTTTGATTTGTGGAAAAAAAATTTTTGGCTGAAAATCAGCCATTTTTGGCTTGGCCGGCTGTTAGATTTTTTGACGTTTTCACGTTTTGCGAAAAATCACTTAATTCTCCTACTTCTACATCTAGAGGGTTAAAACTATGTTGGAAAGCATCCCAAAAGAGTTCCCAAAGAGGGGGTATAGTGCATGTTTGATTTGTGGGAAAAAAAATTTTGGCTGAAAATCAGCCATTTTTGTCTTGGCCGGGTATTAGATTTTTTGACGTTTTCAGGTTTTGCGAAAAATCACTTAATTCTCCTACTTCTACATCTAGAGGGTTAAAACTATGTTGGAAAGCATCCCAAAAGAGTTCCCAAAGAGGGGGTATAGTGCGTGTTTGATTTGTGGAAAAAAAAATTTTGACTGAAAATCAGCCATTTTTGGCTTGCCCGGGTATTAGATTTTTTGACGTTTTCAGGTTTTGAGAAAAATCACTTAATTCTCCTACTTCTACATCTAGGGTGTTAAAACTATGTTGGAAAGCATTCCAAAAGAGTTCCCAAAGAGGGGGTATAGTGCATGTTTGATTTGTGGAAAAAAAAAATTTGGCTGAAAATCAGCCATTTTTCGCTTGGCCGGGCATTAGATTTTTTGACGTTTTCAGGTTTTGAGAAAAATCACTTAATTCTCCTACTTCTACATCTAGGGTGTTAAAACTATGTTGGAAAGCATTCCAAAAGAGTTCCCAAAGAGGGGGTATAGTGCATGTTTGATTTGTGGAAAAAAAATTTTTGGCTGAAAATCAGCTATTTTTGGCTTGGCCGGCTGTTAGATTTTTTGACGTTTTCAGGTTTTGCGAAAAATCACTTAATTCTCCTACTTCTACATCTAGGGGGTTAAAAATATGTTGAAAAGCATCCCAAAAGAGTTCCCAAAGAGGGGGTATAGTGCATGTTTGATTTGTGGAAAAAAAATTTTTGGCTGAAAATCAGCCGTTTTTGGCTTGGCCGGGTATTAGATTTTTTGACGTTTTCAGGTTTTGAGAAAAATCACTTAATTCTCCTACTTCTACATCTAGGGTGTTAAAACTATGTTGGAAAGCATCCCAAAAGAGTTCCCATAGAGTGGGTATAGTGCGTGTTTGATTTGTGGCAAAAAATTTTTTGGCTTATAATCAGCCATTTTTCGCTTGGCCGGGTATAAGATTTTTTGACGTTTTCAGATTTTGCGAAAAATCACTTAATTCTCCTACTTCTACATCTAGAGGGTTAAAACTATGTTGGAAAGCATTCCAAAAGAGTTCCCAAAGAGGGGGTATAGTGCGTGTTTGATTTGTGGAAAAAAAAATTTTGGCTGAAAATCAGCCATTTTTGGCTTGGCCGGCTGTTAGATTTTTTGACGTTTTCACGTTTTGCGAAAAATCACTTAATTCTCCTACTTCTACATCTAGAGGGTAAAAACTATGTTGGAAAGCATTCCAAAAGAGTTCCCAAAGAGGGGGTATAGTGCATGTTTGATTTGTGGAAAAAAAATTTTTGGCTGAAAATCAGCCATTTTTCGCTTGGCCGGGTATTAGATTTTTTGACGTTTTCAGGTTTTCCGAAAAATCACTTAATTCCCCTACTTCTACATCTGGAGGGTTAAAACTATGTTGGAAAGCATCCCAAAAGAGTTCCCAAAGAGGGGGTATAGTGCGTGTTTGATTTGTGGAAAAAAAAATTTTGACTGAAAATCAGCCATTTTTGGCTTGCCCGGGTATTAGATTTTTTGACGTTTTCAGGTTTTGAGAAAAATCACTTAATTCTCCTACTTCTACATCTAGGGTGTTAAAACTATGTTGGAAAGCATTCCAAAAGAGTTCCCAAAGAGGGGGTATAGTACATGTTTGATTTGTGGAAAAAAAAATTTTGGCTGAAAATCAGCCATTTTTCGCTTGGCCGGGCATTAGATTTTTTGACGTTTTCAGGTTTTGCGAAAAATCACTTAATTCCCCTACTTCTACATCTAGAGGGTTAAAACTATGTTGGAAAGCATCCCAAAAGAGTTCCCAAAGAGGGGGTATAGTGCGTGTTTGATTTGTGTTAAAAAAAATTTTGGCTGAAAATCAGCCATTTTTGGTTTGGCCGGGTATTAGATTTTTTGACGTTTTCAGGTTTTGCGAAAAATCACTTAATTCTCCTACTTCTACATCTAGAGGGTTAAAACTATGTTGGAAAGCATCCCAAAAGAGTTCCCAAAGAGGGGGTATAGTGCGTGTTTGATTTGTGGAAAAAAAAGTTTGGCTGAAAATCAGCCATTTTTGGCTTGGCTGGGTATTAGATTTTTTGACGTTTTCATGTTTTGCGAAAAATCATTTAATTCTCCTACTTCTACATCTAGAGGGTTAAAACTATGTTGGAAAGCATCCCAAAAGAGTTCCCAAAGAGGGGGTATAGTGCGTGTTTGATTTGTGGAAAAAAAAGTTTGGCTGAAAATCAGCCATTTTTGGCTTGTCTGGGTATTAGATTTTTTGACGTTTTCATGTTTTGCGAAAAATCACTTAATTCTCCTACTTCTACATCTAGAGGGTTAAAACTATGTTGGAAAGCATCCCAAAAGAGTTCCCAAAGAGGGGGTATAGTGCGTGTTTGATTTGTGTAAAAAAAAATTTTCCCTGAAAATCAGCCATTTTTGTCTTGGCCGGGTATTAGATTTTTAGACGTTTTCAGGTTTTGCGAAAAATCACTTAATTCTCCTACTTCTACATCTAGAGGGTTAAAACTATGTTGGAAAGCATCCCAAAAGAGTTTCCAAAGAGGGGGTATAGTGCGTCTTTGATTTGTGGAAAAAAAAATTTTCCCTGAAAATCAGCTATTTTTGGCTTGGCCGGGTATTAGATTTTTTGACGTTTTCAGGTTTTCCGAAAAATCACTTAATTCCCCTACTTCTACATCTAGAGGGTTAAAACTATGTTGGAAAGCATCCCAAAAGAGTTCCCAAAGAGGGGGTATAGTGCGTGTTTGATTTGTGGGAAAAAAAATTTTGGCTTATAATCAGCCATTTTTCGCTTGGCCGGGTATTAGATTTTTTGACGTTTTCAGATTTTGCGAAAAATCACTTAATTCTCCTACTTCTACATCTAGAGGGTTAAAACTATGTTGGAAAGCATCACAAAAGAGTTCCCAAAGAGGGGGTATAGTGCGTGTTTGATTTGTGGAAAAAAAAATTTTGGCTGAAAATCAGCCATTTTTGGCTTGGCCGGCTGTTAGATTTTTTGACGTTTTCACGTTTTGCGAAAAATCACTTAATTCTCCTACTTCTACATCTAGAGGGTTAAAACTATGTTGGAAAGCATCCCAAAAGAGTTCCCAAAGAGGGGGTATAGTGCATGTTTGATTTGTGGGAAAAAAAATTTTGGCTGAAAATCAGCCATTTTTGTCTTGGCCGGGTATTAGATTTTTTGACGTTTTCAGGTTTTGCGAAAAATCACTTAATTCTCCTACTTCTACATCTAGAGGGTTAAAACTATGTTGGAAAGCATTCCAAAAGAGTTCCCAAAGAGGGGGTATAATGCGTGTTTGATTTGTGGAAAAAAAAATTTGGCTGAAAATCAGCCATTTTTGGCTTGGCCGGGTATTAGATTTTTTGACGTTTTCAGGTTTTGCGAAAAATCACTTAATTCTCCTACTTTTACATCTAGAGGGTTAAAACTATGTTGGAAAGCATCCCAAAAGAGTTCCCAAAGAGGGGGTATAGTGCGTGTTTGATTTGTGGAAAATAAAATTTTGGCTGAAAATCAGCCATTTTTGGCTTGGCCGGGTATTAGATTTTTTGACGTTTTCAGGTTTTGCGAAAAATCACTTAATTCTCCTACTTCTACATCTAGAGGGTTAAAACTATGTTGGAAAGCATCCCAAAAGAGTTCCCAAAGAGGGGGTATGGTGCGTGTTTGATTTGTGGAAAAAAAATTTTTCCCTGAAAATCAGCTATTTTTGGCTTGGCCGGCTGTTAGATTTTTTGACGTTTTCAGGTTTTGCGAAAAATCACTTAATTCTCCTACTTCTACATCTAGGGGGTTAAAAATATGTTGAATAGCATCCCAAAAGAGTTCCCAAAGAGGGGGTATAGTGCATGTTTGATTTGTGGAAAAAAAAATTTTGGCTGAAAATCAGCCATTTTTGGCTTGGCCGGGTATTAGATTTTTTGACGTTTTCAGGTTTTGAGAAAAATCACTTAATTCTCCTACTTCTACATCTAGGGTGTTAAAACTATGTTGGAAAGCATCCCAAAAGAGTTCCCAAAGAGTGGGTATAGTGCGTGTTTGATTTGTGGCAAAAAAAATTTTGGCTTATAATCAGCCATTTTTCGCTTGGCCGGGTATTAGATTTTTTGACGTTTTCAGATTTTGCGAAAAATCACTTAATTCTCCTACTTCTACATCTAGAGGGTTAAAACTATGTTGGAAAGCATCCTAAAAGAGTTCCCAAAGAGGGGGTATAGTGCGTGTTTGATTTGTGGAAAAAAATTTTTTGGCTGAAAATCAGCCATTTTTGGCTTGGCCGGCTGTTAGATTTTTTGACGTTTTCACGTTTTGCGAAAAATCACTTAATTCTCCTACTTCTACATCTAGAGGGTTAAAACTATGTTGGAAAGCATTCCAAAAGAGTTCCCAAAGAGGGGGTATAGTGCATGTTTGATTTGTGGGAAAAAAACTTTTTGGCTGAAAATCAGCCATTTTTCGCTTGGCCGGGTATTAGATTTTTTGACGTTTTCAGGTTTTCCGAAAAATCACTTAATTCCCCTACTTCTACATCTAGAGGGTTAAAACTATGTTGGAAAGCATCCCAAAAGAGTTCCCAAAGAGGGGGTATAGTGCGTGTTTGATTTGTGGGAAAAAAAATTTTGGCTGAAAATCAGCCATTTTTGGTTTGGCCGGGTATTAGATTTTTTGACGTTTTCAGGTTTTGCGAAAAATCACTTAATTCTCCTACTTCTACATCTAGAGGGTTAAAACTATGTTGGAAAGCATCCCAAAAGAGTTTCCAAGGAGGGGGTATAGTGTGTGTTTGATTTGTGGAAAAAAAAATTTTGGATGAAAATCAGACAATTTTGGCTTGGCCGGGTATTAGATTTTTTGACGTTTTCAGGTTTTGCGAAAAATCACTTAAATCTCCTACTTCTACATCTAGAGGGTTAAAACTATGTTGGAAAGCATCCCAAAAGAGTTCCCAAAGAGGGGGTATAGTGCGTGTTTGATTTGTGGAAAAAAAAATTTTGGCTGAAAATCAGCCATTTTTGGCTTGGCTGGGTATTAGATTTTTTGACGTTTTCATGTTTTGCGAAAAATCACTTAATTCTCCTACTTCTACATCTAGAGGGTTAAAACTATGTTGGAAAGCATCCCAAAAGAGTTCCCAAAGAGGGGGTATAGTGCGTGTTTGATTTGTGGAAAAAAAAATTTTGACTGAAAATCAGCCATTTTTGGCTTGCCCGGGTATTAGATTTTTTGACGTTTTCAGGTTTTGAGAAAAATCACTTAATTCTCCTACTTCTACATCTAGGGTGTTAAAACTATGTTGGAAAGCATTCCAAAAGAGTTCCCAAAGAGGGGGTATAGTGCATGTTTGATTTGTGGAAAAAAAAATTTTGGCTGAAAATCAGCCATTTTTCGCTTGGCCGGGCATTAGATTTTTTGACGTTTTCAGATTTTGCGAAAAATCACTTAATTCTCCTACTTCTACATCTAGAGGGTTAAAACTATGTGGAAAGCATCCCAAAAGAGTTCACAAAGAGGTAGTATAGTGCGTGTTTGATTTGTGGAAAAAAAAATTTTGGCTGAAAATCAGCCATTTTTGGCTTGGCCGGCTGTTAGATTTTTTGACGTTTTTACGTTTTGCGAAAAATCACTTAATTCTCCTACTTCTACATCTAGAGGGTTAAAACTATGTTGGAAAGCATCCCAAAAGAGTTCCCAAAGAGGGGGTATAGTGCATGTTTGATTTGTGTAAAAAAAATTTTTGGCTGAAAATCAGCCATTTTTCGCTTGGCCGGGTATTAGATTTTTTGACGTTTTCATGTTTTGCGAAAAATCACTTAATTCCCCTACTTCTACATCTAGAGGGTTAAAACTATGTTGGAAAGCATCCCAAAAGAGTTCCCAAAGAGGGGGTATAGTGCGTGTTTGATTTGTGGTAAAAAAAATTTTGGCTGAAAATCAACCATTTTTGGTTTGGCCGGGTATTAGATTTTTTGACGTTTTCAGGTTTTGCGAAAAATCACTTAATTCTCCTACTTCTACATCTAGAGGGTTAAAACTATGTTGGAAAGCATCCCAAAAGAGTTTCCAAGGAGGGGGTATAGTGTGTGTTTGATTTGTGTAAAAAAAAATTTTGGATGAAAATCAGCCAATTTTGGCTTGGCCGGGTATTAGATTTTTTGACGTTTTCAGGTTTTGCGAAAAATCACTTAAATCTCCTACTTCTACATCTAGAGGGTTAAAACTATGTTGGAAAGCATCCCAAAAGAGTTCCCAAAGAGGGGGTATAGTGCGTGTTTGATTTGTGGAAAAAAAAGTTTGGCTGAAAATCAGCCATTTTTGGCTTGGCTGGGTATTAGATTTTTTGACGTTTTCATGTTTTGCGAAAAATCACTTAATTCTCCTACTTCTACATCTAGAGGGTTAAAACTATGTTGGAAAGCATCCCAAAAGAGTTCCCAAAGAGGGGGTATAGTGCGTGTTTGATTTGTGTAAAAAAAAATTTTCCCTGAAAATCAGCCATTTTTGGCTTGGCCGGGTATTAGATTTTTTGACATTTTCAGGTTTTGCGAAAAATCACTTAATTCTCCTACTTCTACATCTAGAGGGTTAAAACTATGTTGGAAAGCATCCCAAAAGAGTTTCCAAAGAGGGGGTATAGTGCGTGTTTGATTTGTGGAAAAAAAAATTTTCCCTGAAAATCAGCTATTTTTGGCTTGGCCGGCTGTTAGATTTTTTGACGTTTTCAGGTTTTGCGAAAAATCACTTAATTCTCCTACTTCTACATCTAGGGGGTTAAAAATATGTTGAAAAGCATCCCAAAAGAGTTCCCAAAGAGGGGGTATAGTGCATGTTTGATTTGTGGAAAAAAAATTTTTGGCTGAAAATCAGCCGTTTTTGGCTTGGCCGGGTATTAGATTTTTTGACGTTTTCAGGTTTTGAGAAAAATCACTTAATTCTCCTACTTCTACATCTAGGGTGTTAAAACTATGTTGGAAAGCATCCCAAAAGAGTTCCCATAGAGTGGGTATAGTGCGTGTTTGATTTGTGGCAAAAAATTTTTTGGCTTATAATCAGCCATTTTTCGCTTGGCCGGGTATAAGATTTTTTGACGTTTTCAGATTTTGCGAAAAATCACTTAATTCTCCTACTTCTACATCTAGAGGGTTAAAACTATGTTGGAAAGCATTCCAAAAGAGTTCCCAAAGAGGGGGTATAGTGCGTGTTTGATTTGTGGAAAAAAAAATTTTGGCTGAAAATCAGCCATTTTTGGCTTGGCCGGCTGTTAGATTTTTTGACGTTTTCACGTTTTGCGAAAAATCACTTAATTCTCCTACTTCTACATCTAGAGGGTAAAAACTATGTTGGAAAGCATTCCAAAAGAGTTCCCAAAGAGGGGGTATAGTGCATGTTTGATTTGTGGAAAAAAAATTTTTGGCTGAAAATCAGCCATTTTTCGCTTGGCCGGGTATTAGATTTTTTGACGTTTTCAGGTTTTGCGAAAAATCACTTAATTCTCCTACTTCTACATCTAGAGGGTTAAAACTATGTTGGAAAGCATCCCAAAAGAGTTTCCAAGGAGGGGGTATAGTGTGTGTTTGATTTGTGGAAAAAAAAATTTTGAATGAAAATCAGCCAATTTTGGCTTGGCCGGGTATTAGATTTTTTGACGTTTTCAGGTTTTGCGAAAAATCACTTAATTCTCCTACTTCTACATCTAGAGGGTTAAAACTATGTTGGAAAGCATTCCAAAAGAGTTCCCAAAGAGGGGGTATAGTGCATGTTTGATTTGTGGAAAAAAAATTTTTGGCTGAAAATCAGCCATTTTTCGCTTGGCCGGGCATTAGATTTTTTGACGTTTTCAGATTTTGCGAAAAATCACTTAATTCTCCTACTTCTACATCTAGAGGGTTAAAACTATGTGGAAAGCATCCCAAAAGAGTTCACAAAGAGGTAGTATAGTGCGTGTTTGATTTGTGGAAAAAAAAATTTTGGCTGAAAATCAGCCATTTTTGGCTTGGCCGGCTGTTAGATTTTTTGACGTTTTTACGTTTTGCGAGAAATCACTTAATTCTCCTACTTCTACATCTAGAGGGTTAAAACTATGTTGGAAAGCATCCCAAAAGAGTTCCCAAAGAGGGGGTATAGTGCATGTTTGATTTGTGTAAAAAAAAATTTTGGCTGAAAATCAGCCATTTTTCGCTTGGCCGGGTATTAGATTTTTTGACGTTTTCATGTTTTGCGAAAAATCACTTAATTCCCCTACTTCTACATCTAGAGAGTTAAAACTATGTTGGAAAGCATCCCAAAAGAGTTCCCAAAGAGGGGGTATAGTGCGTGTTTGATTTGTGGTAAAAAAAATTTTGGCTGAAAATCAGCCATTTTTGGTTTGGCCGGGTATTAGATTTTTTGACGTTTTCAGGTTTTGCGAAAAATCACTTAATTCTCCTACTTCTACATCTAGAGGGTTAAAACTATGTTGGAAAGCATCCCAAAAGAGTTTCCAAGGAGGGGGTATAGTGTGTGTTTGATTTGTGGAAAAAAAAATTTTGGATGAAAATCAGCCAATTTTGGTTTGGCCGGGTATTAGATTGACGTTTTCAGGTTTTGCGAAAAATCACTTAAATCTCCTACTTCTACATCTAGAGGGTTAAAACTATGTTGGAAAGCATCCCAAAAGAGTTCCCAAAGAGGGGGTATAGTGCGTGTTTGATTTGTGGAAAAAAAAGTTTGGCTGAAAATCAGCCATTTTTGGCTTGGCTGGGTATTAGATTTTTTGACGTTTTCATGTTTTGCGAAAAATCACTTAATTCTCCTACTTCTACATCTAGAGGGTTAAAACTATGTTGGAAAGCATCCCAAAAGAGTTCCCAAAGAGGGGGTATAGTGCGTGTTTGATTTGTGGGAAAAAAATTTTTCCCTGAAAATCAGCCATTTTTGGCTTGGCCGGGTATTAGATTTTTTGACATTTTCAGGTTTTGCGAAAAATCACTTAATTCTCCTACTTCTACATCTAGAGGGTTAAAACTATGTTGGAAAGCATTCCAAAAGAGTTCCCAAAGAGGGGGTATAGTGCATGTTTGATTTGTGGGAAAAAAACTTTTTGGCTGAAAATCAGCCATTTTTCGCTTGGCCGGGTATTAGATTTTTTGACGTTTTCAGGTTTTCCGAAAAATCACTTAATTCCCCTACTTCTACATCTAGAGGGTTAAAACTATGTTGGAAAGCATCCCAAAAGAGTTCCCAAAGAGGGGGTATAGTGCGTGTTTGATTTGTGGGAAAAAAAATTTTGGCTGAAAATCAGCCATTTTTGGTTTGGCCGGGTATTAGATTTTTTGACGTTTTCAGGTTTTGCGAAAAATCACTTAATTCTCCTACTTCTACATCTAGAGGGTTAAAACTATGTTGGAAAGCATCCCAAAAGAGTTTCCAAGGAGGGGGTATAGTGTGTGTTTGATTTGTGGAAAAAAAAATTTTGGATGAAAATCAGACAATTTTGGCTTGGCCGGGTATTAGATTTTTTGACGTTTTCAGGTTTTGCGAAAAATCACTTAAATCTCCTACTTCTACATCTAGAGGGTTAAAACTATGTTGGAAAGCATCCCAAAAGAGTTCCCAAAGAGGGGGTATAGTGCGTGTTTGATTTGTGGAAAAAAAAATTTTGGCTGAAAATCAGCCATTTTTGGCTTGGCTGGGTATTAGATTTTTTGACGTTTTCATGTTTTGCGAAAAATCACTTAATTCTCCTACTTCTACATCTAGAGGGTTAAAACTATGTTGGAAAGCATCCCAAAAGAGTTCCCAAAGAGGGGGTATAGTGCGTGTTTGATTTGTGGAAAAAAAAATTTTGACTGAAAATCAGCCATTTTTGGCTTGGCCGGGCATTAGATTTTTTGACGTTTTCAGATTTTGCGAAAAATCACTTAATTCTCCTACTTCTACATCTAGAGGGGTAAAACTATGTGGAAAGCATCCCAAAAGAGTTCACAAAGAGGTAGTATAGTGCGTGTTTGATTTGTGGAAAAAAAAATTTTGGCTGAAAATCAGCCATTTTTGGCTTGGCCGGGCATTAGATTTTTTGACGTTTTCAGATTTTGCGAAAAATCACTTAATTCTCCTACTTCTACATCTAGAGGGGTAAAACTATGTGGAAAGCATCCCAAAAGAGTTCACAAAGAGGTAGTATAGTGCGTGTTTGATTTGTGGAAAAAAAAATTTTGGCTGAAAATCAGCCATTTTTGGCTTGGCCGGCTGTTAGATTTTTTGACGTTTTTACGTTTTGCGAAAAATCACTTAATTCTCCTACTTCTACATCTAGAGGGTTAAAACTATGTTGGAAAGCATCCCAAAAGAGTTCCCAAAGAGGGGGTATAGTGCATGTTTGATTTGTGTAAAAAAAATTTTTGGCTGAAAATCAGCCATTTTTCGCTTGGCCGGGTATTAGATTTTTTGACGTTTTCATGTTTTGCGAAAAATCACTTAATTCCCCTACTTCTACATCTAGAGGGTTAAAACTATGTTGGAAAGCATCCCAAAAGAGTTCCCAAAGAGGGGGTATAGTGCGTGTTTGATTTGTGGTAAAAAAAATTTTGGCTGAAAATCAGCCATTTTTGGTTTGGCCGGGTATTAGATTTTTTGACGTTTTCAGGTTTTGCGAAAAATCACTTAATTCTCCTACTTCTACATCTAGAGGGTTAAAACTATGTTGGAAAGCATCCCAAAAGAGTTTCCAAGGAGGGGGTATAGTGTGTGTTTGATTTGTGGAAAAAAAAATTTTGGATGAAAATCAGCCAATTTTGGCTTGGCCGGGTATTAGATTTTTTGACGTTTTCAGGTTTTGCGAAAAATCACTTAATTCTCCTACTTCTACATCTAGAGGGTTAAAACTATGTTGGAAAGCATCCCAAAAGAGTTTCCAAAGAGGGGGTATAGTGCGTGTTTGATTTGTGGAAAAAAATTTTTTCCCTGAAAATCAGCTATTTTTGGCTTGGCCGGCTGTTAGATTTTTTGACGTTTTCAGGTTTTGCGAAAAATCACTTAATTCTCCTACTTCTACATCTAGGGGGTTAAAAATATGTTGAAAAGCATCCCAAAAGAGTTCCCAAAGAGGGGGTATAGTGCATGTTTGATTTGTGGAAAAAAAATTTTTGGCTGAAAATCAGCCGTTTTTGGCTTGGCCGGGTATTAGATTTTTTGACGTTTTCAGGTTTTGAGAAAAATCACTACATCTAGGGTGTTAAAACTATGTTGGAAAGCATCCCAAAAGAGTTCCCATAGAGTGGGTATAGTGCGTGTTTGATTTGTGGCAAAAAATTTTTTGGCTTATAATCAGCCATTTTTCGCTTGGCCGGGTATAAGATTTTTTGACGTTTTCAGATTTTGCGAAAAATCACTTAATTCTCCTACTTCTACATCTAGAGGGTTAAAACTATGTTGGAAAGCATTCCAAAAGAGTTCCCAAAGAGGGGGTATAGTGCGTGTTTGATTTGTGGAAAAAAAAATTTTGGCTGAAAATCAGCCATTTTTGGCTTGGCCGGCTGTTAGATTTTTTGACGTTTTCACGTTTTGCGAAAAATCACTTAATTCTCCTACTTCTACATCTAGAGGGTAAAAACTATGTTGGAAAGCATTCCAAAAGAGTTCCCAAAGAGGGGGTATAGTGCATGTTTGATTTGTGGAAAAAAAATTTTTGGCTGAAAATCAGCCATTTTTCGCTTGGCCGGGCATTAGATTTTTTGACGTTTTCAGATTTTGCGAAAAATCACTTAATTCTCCTACTTCTACATCTAGAGGGTTAAAACTATGTGGAAAGCATCCCAAAAGAGTTCACAAAGAGGTAGTATAGTGCGTGTTTGATTTGTGGAAAAAAAATTTTTGGCTGAAAATCAGCCATTTTTGGCTTGGCCGGCTGTTAGATTTTTTGACGTTTTTACGTTTTGCGAAAAATCACTTAATTCTCCTACTTCTACATCTAGAGGGTTAAAACTATGTTGGAAAGCATCCCAAAAGAGTTCCCAAAGAGGGGGTATAGTGTGTGTTTGATTTGTGGAAAAAAAAATTTTGGATGAAAATCAGCCAATTTTGGTTTGGCCGGGTATTAGATTTTTTGACGTTTTCAGGTTTTGCGAAAAATCACTTAAATCTCCTACTTCTACATCTAGAGGGTTAAAACTATGTTGGAAAGCATCCCAAAAGAGTTCCCAAAGAGGGGGTATAGTGCGTGTTTGATTTGTGGAAAAAAAAGTTTGGCTGAAAATCAGCCATTTTTGGCTTGGCTGGGTATTAGATTTTTTGACGTTTTCATGTTTTGCGAAAAATCACTTAATTCTCCTACTTCTACATCTAGAGGGTTAAAACTATGTTGGAAAGCATCCCAAAAGAGTTCCCAAAGAGGGGGTATAGTGCGTGTTTGATTTGTGGGAAAAAAAATTTTCCCTGAAAATCAGCCATTTTTGGCTTGGCCGGGTATTAGATTTTTTGACATTTTCAGGTTTTGCGAAAAATCACTTAATTCTCCTACTTCTACATCTAGAGGGTTAAAACTATGTTGGAAAGCATCCCAAAAGAGTTTCCAAAGAGGGGGTATAGTGCGTGTTTGATTTGTGGGAAAAAAAATTTTCCCTGAAAATCAGCTATTTTTGGCTTGGCCGGCTGTTAGATTTTTTGACGTTTTCAGGTTTTGCGAAAAATCACTTAATTCTCCTACTTCTACATCTAGGGGGTTAAAAATATGTTGAAAAGCATCCCAAAAGAGTTCCCAAAGAGGGGGTATAGTGCATGTTTGATTTGTGGAAAAAAAAATTTTGGCTGAAAATCAGCCGTTTTTGGCTTGGCCGGGTATTAGATTTTTTGACGTTTTCAGGTTTTGAGAAAAATCACTTAATTCTCCTACTTCTGCATCTAGGGTGTTAAAACTATGTTGGAAAGCATCCCAAAAGAGTTCCCAAAGAGTGGGTATAGTGCGTGTTTGATTTGTGGCAAAAAAAATTTTGGCTTATAATCAGCCATTTTTCGCTTGGCCGGTATTAGATTTTTTGACGTTTTCAGATTTTGCGAAAAATCACTTAATTCTCCTACTTCTACATCTAGAGGGTTAAAACTATGTTGGAAAGCATCCCAAAAGAGTTCCCAAAGAGGGGGTATAGTGCGTGTTTGATTTGTGGAAAAAAAAATTTTGGCTGAAAATCAGCCATTTTTGGCTTGGCCGGCTGTTAGATTTTTTGACGTTTTCACGTTTTGCGAAAAATCACTTAATTCTCCTACTTCTACATCTAGAGGGTAAAAACTATGTTGGAAAGCATTCCAAAAGAGTTCCCAAAGAGGGGGTATAGTGCATGTTTGATTTGTGGAAAAAAAATTTTTGGCTGAAAATCAGCCATTTTTCGCTTGGCCGGGTATTAGATTTTTTGACATTTTCAGGTTTTCCGAAAAATCACTTAATTCCCCTACTTCTACATCTAGAGGGTTAAAACTATGTTGGAAAGCATCCCAAAAGAGTTCCCAAAGAGGGGGTATAGTGCATGTTTGATTTGTGGAAAAAAAATTTTTGGCTGAAAATCAGCCGTTTTTGGCTTGGCCGGGTATTAGATTTTTTGACGTTTTCAGGTTTTGAGAAAAATCACTTAATTCTCCTACTTCTACATCTAGGGTGTTAAAACTATGTTGGAAAGCATCCCAAAAGAGTTCCCATAGAGTGGGTATAGTGCGTGTTTGATTTGTGGCAAAAAAATTTTTGGCTTATCATCAGCCATTTTTCGCTTGGCCGGGTATTAGATTTTTTGACGTTTTCAGATTTTGCGAAAAATCACTTAATTCTCCTACTTCTACATCTAGAGGGTTAAAACTATGTTGGAAAGCATTCCAAAAGAGTTCCCAAAGAGGGGGTATAGTGCGTGTTTGATTTGTGGAAAAAAAAATTTTGGCTGAATATCAGCCATTTTTGGCGTGGCCGGCTGTTAGATTTTTTGCCGTTTTCACGTTTTGCGAAAAATCACTTAATTCTCCTACTTCTACATCTAGAGGGTAAAAACTATGTTGGAAAGCATTCCAAAAGAGTTCCCAAAGAGGGGGTATAGTGCATGTTTGATTTGTGGAAAAAAAAATTTTGGCTGAAAATCAGCCATTTTTCGCTTGGCCGGGTATTAGATTTTTTTACGTTTTCAGGTTTTCCAAAAAATCACTTAATTCCCCTACTTCTACATCTAGAGGGTTAAAACTATGTTGGAAAGCATCCCAAAAGAGTTCCCAAAGAGGGGGTATAGTGCGTGTTTGATTTGTGGGAAAAAAATTTTTGGCTGAAAATCAGCCATTTTTGGTTTGGCCGGGTATTAGATTTTTTGACGTTTTCAGGTTTTGCGAAAAATCACTTAATTCTCCTACTTCTACATCTAGAGGGTTAAAACTATGTTGGAAAGCATCCCAAAAGAGTTTCCAAGTAGGGGGTATAGTGTGTGTTTGATTTGTGGAAAAAAAATTTTTTGATGAAAATCAGCCAATTTTGGCTTGGCCGGGTATTAGATTTTTTGACGTTTTCAGGTTTTGCGAAAAATCACTTAAATCTCCTACTTCTACATCTAGAGGGTTAAAACTATGTTGGAAAGCATCCCAAAAGAGTTCCCAAAGAGGGGGTATAGTGCGTGTTTGATTTGTGGAAAAAAAAATTTTGGCTGAAAATCAGCCATTTTTGGCTTGGCTGGGTATTAGATTTTTTGACGTTTTCATGTTTTGCGAAAAATCACTTAATTCTCCTACTTCTACATCTAGAGGGTTAAAACTATGTTGGAAAGCATCCCAAAAGAGTTCCCAAAGAGGGGGTATAGTGCGTGTTTGATTTGTGGAAAAAAAAATTTTGACTGAAAATCAGCCATTTTTGGCTTGCCCGGGTATTAGATTTTTTGACGTTTTCAGGTTTTGAGAAAAATCACTTAATTCTCCTACTTCTACATCTAGGGTGTTAAAACTATGTTGGAAAGCATTCCAAAAGAGTTCCCAAAGAGGGGGTATAGTGCATGTTTGATTTGTGGAAAAAAAATTTTTGGCTGAAAATCAGCCATTTTTCGCTTGGCCGGGCATTAGATTTTTTGACGTTTTCAGGTTTTGCGAAAAATCACTTAATTCCCCTACTTCTACATCTAGAGGGTTAAAACTATGTTGGAAAGCATCCCAAAAGAGTTCCCAAAGAGGGGGTATAGTGCGTGTTTGATTTGTGTTAAAAAAAATTTTGGCTGAAAATCAGCCATTTTTGGTTTGGCCGGGTATTAGATTTTTTGACGTTTTCAGGTTTTGCGAAAAATCACTTAATTCTCCTACTTCTACATCTAGAGGGTTAAAACTATGTTGGAAAGCATCCCAAAAGAGTTTCCAAGGAGGGGGTATAGTGTGTGTTTGATTTGTGGAAAAAAAAATTTTGAATGAAAATCAGCCAATTTTGGCTTGGCCGGGTATTAGATTTTTTGACGTTTTCAGATTTTGCGAAAAATCACTTAATTCTCCTACTTCTACATCTAGAGGGTTAAAACTATGTTGGAAAGCATCCCAAAAGAGTTCCCAAAGAGGGGGTATAGTGCGTGTTTGATTTGTGGAAAAAAAAAATTTGGCTGAAAATCAGCCATTTTTGGCTTGGCCGGCTGTTAGATTTTTTGACGTTTTCACGTTTTGCGAAAAATCACTTAATTCTCCTACTTCTACATCTAGAGGGTAAAAACTATGTTGGAAAGCATTCCAAAAGAGTTCCCAAAGAGGGGGTATAGTGCATGTTTGATTTGTGGAAAAAAAATTTTTGGCTGAAAATCAGCCATTTTTCGCTTGGCCGGGTATTAGATTTTTTGACGTTTTCAGGTTTTGAGAAAAATCACTTAATTCTCCTACTTCTACATCTAGGGTGTTAAAACTATGTTGGAAAGCATCCCAAAAGAGTTCCCATAGAGTGGGTATAGTGCGTGTTTGATTTGTGGCAAAAAAATTTTTGGCTTATCATCAGCCATTTTTCGCTTGGCCGGGTATTAGATTTTTTGACGTTTTCAGATTTTGCGAAAAATCACTTAATTCTCCTACTTCTACATCTAGAGGGTAAAAACTATGTTGGAAAGCATTCCAAAAGAGTTCCCAAAAAGGGGGTATAGTGCATGTTTGATTTGTGGAAAAAAAATTTTTGGCTGAAAATCAGCCATTTTTCGCTTGGCCGGGTATTAGATTTTTTGACGTTTTCAGGTTTTGAGAAAAATCACTTAATTCTCCTACTTCTACATCTAGGGTGTTAAAACTATGTTGGAAAGCATCCCAAAAGAGTTCCCATAGAGTGGGTATAGTGCGTGTTTGATTTGTGGCAAAAAAATTTTTGGCTTATCATCAGCCATTTTTCGCTTGGCCGGGTATTAGATTTTTTGACGTTTTCAGATTTTGCGAAAAATCACTTAATTCTCCTACTTCTACATCTAGAGGGTTAAAACTATGTTGGAAAGCATTCCAAAAGAGTTCCCAAAGAGGGGGTATAGTGCGTGTTTGATTTGTGGAAAAAAAAATTTTGGCTGAAAATCAGCCATTTTTGGCTTGGCCGGCTGTTAGATTTTTTGACGTTTTCACGTTTTGCGAAAAATCACTTCATTCTCCTACTTCTACATCTAGAGGGTAAAAACTATGTTGGAAAGCATTCCAAAAGAGTTCCCAAAGAGGGGGTATAGTGCATGTTTGATTTGTGGAAAAAAAATTTTTGGCTGAAAATCAGCCATTTTTCGCTTGGCCGGGTATTAGATTTTTTGACGTTTTTAGGTTTTCCGAAAAATCACTTAATTCCCCTACTTCTACATCTAGAGGGTTAAAACTATGTTGGAAAGCATCCCAAAAGAGTTCCCAAAGAGGGGGTATAGTGCGTGTTTGATTTGTGGGAAAAAAAATTTTGGCTGAAAATCAGCCATTTTTGGTTTGGCCGGGTATTAGATTTTTTGACGTTTTCAGGTTTTGCGAAAAATCACTTAATTCTCCTACTTCTACATCTAGAGGGTTAAAACTATGTTGGAAAGCATCCCAAAAGAGTTTTCAAGGAGGGGGTATAGTGTGTGTTTGATTTGTGGAAAAAAAAATTTTTGATGAAAATCAGCCAATTTTGGCTTGGCCGGGTATTAGATTTTTTGACGTTTTCAGGTTTTGCGAAAAATCACTTAAATCTCCTACTTCTACATCTAGAGGGTTAAAACTATGTTGGAAAGCATCCCAAAAGAGTTCCCAAAGAGGGGGTATAGTGCGTGTTTGATTTGTGGAAAAAAAAATTTTGGCTGAAAATCAGCCATTTTTGGCTTGGCTGGGTATTAGATTTTTTGACGTTTTCATGTTTTGCGAAAAATCACTTAATTCTCCTACTTCTACATCTAGAGGGTTAAAACTATGTTCGAAAGCATCCCAAAAGAGTTCCCAAAGAGGGGGTATAGTGCGTGTTTGATTTGTGGAAAAAAAAATTTTGACTGAAAATCAGCCATTTTTGGCTTGCCCGGGTATTAGATTTTTTGACGTTTTCAGGTTTTGAGAAAAATCACTTAATTCTCCTACTTCTACATCTAGGGTGTTAAAACTATGTTGGAAAGCATTCCAAAAGAGTTCCCAAAGAGGGGGTAGTGCATGTTTGATTTGTGGAAAAAAAAATTTTGGCTGAAAATCAGCCATTTTTCGCTTGGCCGGGCATTAGATTTTTTGACGTTTTCAGGTTTTGCGAAAAATCACTTAATTCCCCTACTTCTACATCTAGAGGGTTAAAACTATGTTGGAAAGCATCCCAAAAGAGTTCCCAAAGAGGGGGTATAGTGCGTGTTTGATTTGTGTTAAAAAAAATTTTGGCTGAAAATCAGCCATTTTTGGTTTGGCCGGGTATTAGATTTTTTGACGTTTTCAGGTTTTGCGAAAAATCACTTAATTCTCCTACTTCTACATCTAGAGGGTTAAAACTATGTTGGAAAGCATCCCAAAAGAGTTTCCAAGGAGGGGGTATAGTGTGTGTTTGATTTGTGGAAAAAAAAATTTTGAATGAAAATCAGCCAATTTTGGCTTGGCCGGGTATTAGATTTTTTGACGTTTTCAGGTTTTGCGAAAAATCACTTAATTCTCCTACTTCTACATCTAGAGGGTTAAAACTATGTTGGAAAGCATTCCAAAAGAGTTCCCAAAGAGGGGGTATAGTGCATGTTTGATTTGTGGAAAAAAAAAATTTGGCTGAAAATCAGCCATTTTTCGCTTGGCCGGGTATTAGATTTTTTGACGTTTTCAGGTTTTCCGAAAAATCACTTAATTCCCCTACTTCTACATCTAGAGGGTTAAAACTATGTTGGAAAGCATCCCAAAAGAGTTCCCAAAGAGGGGGTATAGTGCGTGTTTGATTTGTGGGAAAAAAAATTTTGGCTGAAAATCAGCCATTTTTGGTTTGGCCGGGTATTAGATTTTTTGACGTTTTCAGGTTTTGCGAAAAATCACTTAATTCTCCTACTTCTACATCTAGAGGGTTAAAACTATGTTGGAAAGCATCCCAAAAGAGTTTCCAAGGAGGGGGTATAGTGTGTGTTTGATTTGTGGAAAAAAAAATTTTGGATGAAAATCAGCCAATTTTGGCTTGGCCGGGTATTAGATTTTTTGACGTTTTCAGGTTTTGCGAAAAATCACTTAAATCTCCTACTTCTACATCTAGAGGGTTAAAACTATGTTGGAAAGCATCCCAAAAGAGTTCCCAAAGAGGGGGTATAGTGCGTGTTTGATTTGTGGAAAAAAAAATTTTGGCTGAAAATCAGCCATTTTTGGCTTGGCTGGGTATTAGATTTTTTGACGTTTTCATGTTTTGCGAAAAATCACTTAATTCTCCTACTTCTACATCTAGAGGGTTAAAACTATGTTGGAAAGCATCCCAAAAGAGTTCCCAAAGAGGGGGCATAGTGCGTGTTTGATTTGTGGAAAAAAAAATTTTGACTGAAAATCAGCCATTTTTGGCTTGCCCGGGTATTAGATTTTTTGACGCTTTCAGGTTTTGAGAAAAATCACTTTATTCTCCTACTTCTACATCTAGGGTGTTAAAACTATGTTGGAAAGCATTCCAAAAGAGTTCCCAAAGAGGGGGTATAGTGCATGTTTGATTTGTGGAAAAAAAATTTTTGGCTGAAAATCAGCCATTTTTCGCTTGGCCGGGCATTAGATTTTTTGACGTTTTCAGATTTTGCGAAAAATCACTTAATTCTCCTACTTCTACATCTAGAGGGTTAAAACTATGTGGAAAGCATCCCAAAAGAGTTCACAAAGAGGTAGTATAGTGCGTGTTTGATTTGTGGAAAAAAAAATTTTGGCTGAAAATCAGCCATTTTTGGCTTGGCCGGCTGTTAGATTTTTTGACGTTTTTACGTTTTGCGAAAAATCACTTAATTCTCCTACTTCTACATCTAGAGGGTTAAAACTATGTTGGAAAGCATCCCAAAAGAGTTCCCAAAGAGGGGGTATAGTGCGTGTTTGATTTGTGGAAAAAAAAGTTTGGCTGAAAATCAGCCATTTTTGGCTTGGCTGGGTATTAGATTTTTTGACGTTTTCATGTTTTGCGAAAAATCACTTAATTCTCCTACTTCTACATCTAGAGGGTTAAAACTATGTTGGAAAGCATCCCAAAAGAGTTCCCAAAGAGGGGGTATAGTGCGTGTTTGATTTGTGTAAAAAAAAAATTTCCCTGAAAATCAGCCATTTTTGGCTTGGCCGGGTATTAGATTTTTTGACATTTTCAGGTTTTGCGAAAAATCACTTAATTCTCCTACTTCTACATCTAGAGGGTTAAAACTATGTTGGAAAGCATCCCAAAAGAGTTTCCAAAGAGGGGGTATAGTGTGTGTTTGATTTGTGGAAAAAAAAATTTTCCCTGAAAATCAGCTATTTTTGGCTTGGCCGGCTGTTAGATTTTTTGACGTTTTCAGGTTTTGCGAAAAATCACTTAATTCTCCTACTTCTACATCTAGGGGGTTAAAAATATGTTGAAAAGCATCCCAAAAGAGTTCCCAAAGAGGGGGTATAGTGCATGTTTGATTTGTGTAAAAAAAAATTTTGGCTGAAAATCAGCCGTTTTTGGCTTGGCCGGGTATTAGATTTTTTGACGTTTTCAGGTTTTGAGAAAAATCACTTAATTCTCCTACTTCTACATCTAGGGTGTTAAAACTATGTTGGAAAGCATCCCAAAAGAGTTCCCAAAGAGTGGGTATAGTGTGTGTTTGATTTGTGGCAAAAAAAATTTTGGCTTATAATCAGCCATTTTTCGCTTGGCCGGTATTAGATTTTTTGACGTTTTCAGATTTTGCGAAAAATCACTTAATTCTCCTACTTCAACATCTAGAGGGTTAAAACTATGTTGGAAAGCATCCCAAAAGAGTTCCCAAAGAGGGGGTATAGTGCGTGTTTGATTTGTGGAAAAAAAAATTTTGGCTGAAAATCAGCCATTTTTGGCTTGGCCGGCTGTTAGATTTTTTGACGTTTTCACGTTTTGCGAAAAATCACTTAATTCTCCTACTTCTACATCTAGAGGGTAAAAACTATGTTGGAAAGCATTCCAAAAGAGTTCCCAAAGAGGGGGTATAGTGCATGTTTGATTTGTGGAAAAAAAAATTTTGGCTGAAAATCAGCCATTTTTCGCTTGGCCGGGTATTAGATTTTTTGACGTTTTCAGGTTTTCCGAAAAATCACTTAATTCCCCTACTTCTACATCTAGAAGGTTAAAACTATGTTGGAAAGCATCCCAAAAGAGTTCCCAAAGAGGGGGTATAGTGCGTGTTTGATTTGTGGGAAAAAAAAATTTGGCTGAAAATCAGCCATTTTTGGTTTGGCCGGGTATTAGATTTTTTGACGTTTTCAGGTTTTTCGAAAAATCACTTAATTCTCCTACTTCTACATCTAGAGGGTTAAAACTATGTTGGAAAGCATCCCAAAAGAGTTTCCAAGGAGGGGGTATAGTGTGTGTTTGATTTGTGGAAAAAAAATTTTTTGATGAAAATCAGCCAATTTTGGCTTGGCCGGGTATTAGATTATTTGACGTTTTCAGGTTTTGCGAAAAATCACTTAAATCTCCTACTTCTACATCTAGAGGGTTAAAACTATGTTGGAAAGCATCCCAAAAGAGTTCCCAAAGAGGGGGTATAGTGCGTGTTTGATTTGTGGAAAAAAAAATTTTGGCTGAAAATCAGCCATTTTTCGCTTGGCCGGGTATTAGATTTTTTGACGTTTTTAGGTTTTCCGAAAAATCACTTAATTCCCCTACTTCTACATCTAGAGGGTTAAAACTATGTTGGAAAGCATCCCAAAAGAGTTCCCAAAGAGGGGGTATAGTGCGTGTTTGATTTGTGGGAAAAAAAATTTTGGCTGAAAATCAGCCATTTTTGGTTTGGCCGGGTATTAGATTTTTTGACGTTTTCAGGTTTTGCGAAAAATCACTTAATTCTCCTACTTCTACATCTAGAGGGTTAAAACTATGTTGGAAAGCATCCCAAAAGAGTTTTCAAGGAGGGGGTATAGTGTGTGTTTGATTTGTGGAAAAAAAAATTTTTGATGAAAATCAGCCAATTTTGGCTTGGCCGGGTATTAGATTTTTTGACGTTTTCAGGTTTTGCGAAAAATCACTTAAATCTCCTACTTCTACATCTAGGGTGTTAAAACTATGTTGGAAAGCATTCCAAAAGAGTTCCCAAAGAGGGGGTAGTGCATGTTTGATTTGTGGAAAAAAAAATTTTGGCTGAAAATCAGCCATTTTTCGCTTGGCCGGGCATTAGATTTTTTGACGTTTTCAGGTTTTGCGAAAAATCACTTAATTCCCCTACTTCTACATCTAGAGGGTTAAAACTATGTTGGAAAGCATCCCAAAAGAGTTCCCAAAGAGGGGGTATAGTGCGTGTTTGATTTGTGTTAAAAAAAATTTTGGCTGAAAATCAGCCATTTTTGGTTTGGCCGGGTATTAGATTTTTTGACGTTTTCAGGTTTTGCGAAAAATCACTTAATTCTCCTACTTCTACATCTAGAGGGTTAAAACTATGTTGGAAAGCATCCCAAAAGAGTTTCCAAGGAGGGGGTATAGTGTGTGTTTGATTTGTGGAAAAAAAAATTTTGAATGAAAATCAGCCAATTTTGGCTTGGCCGGGTATTAGATTTTTTGACGTTTTCAGGTTTTGCGAAAAATCACTTAATTCTCCTACTTCTACATCTAGAGGGTTAAAACTATGTTGGAAAGCATTCCAAAAGAGTTCCCAAAGAGGGGGTATAGTGCATGTTTGATTTGTGGAAAAAAAAAATTTGGCTGAAAATCAGCCATTTTTCGCTTGGCCGGGTATTAGATTTTTTGACGTTTTCAGGTTTTCCGAAAAATCACTTAATTCCCCTACTTCTACATCTAGAGGGTTAAAACTATGTTGGAAAGCATCCCAAAAGAGTTCCCAAAGAGGGGGTATAGTGCGTGTTTGATTTGTGGGAAAAAAAATTTTGGCTGAAAATCAGCCATTTTTGGTTTGGCCGGGTATTAGATTTTTTGACGTTTTCAGGTTTTGCGAAAAATCACTTAATTCTCCTACTTCTACATCTAGAGGGTTAAAACTATGTTGGAAAGCATCCCAAAAGAGTTTCCAAGGAGGGGGTATAGTGTGTGTTTGATTTGTGGAAAAAAAAATTTTGGATGAAAATCAGCCAATTTTGGCTTGGCCGGGTATTAGATTTTTTGACGTTTTCAGGTTTTGCGAAAAATCACTTAAATCTCCTACTTCTACATCTAGAGGGTTAAAACTATGTTGGAAAGCATCCCAAAAGAGTTCCCAAAGAGGGGGTATAGTGCGTGTTTGATTTGTGGAAAAAAAAATTTTGGCTGAAAATCAGCCATTTTTGGCTTGGCTGGGTATTAGATTTTTTGACGTTTTCATGTTTTGCGAAAAATCACTTAATTCTCCTACTTCTACATCTAGAGGGTTAAAACTATGTTGGAAAGCATCCCAAAAGAGTTCCCAAAGAGGGGGCATAGTGCGTGTTTGATTTGTGGAAAAAAAAATTTTGACTGAAAATCAGCCATTTTTGGCTTGCCCGGGTATTAGATTTTTTGACGCTTTCAGGTTTTGAGAAAAATCACTTTATTCTCCTACTTCTACATCTAGGGTGTTAAAACTATGTTGGAAAGCATTCCAAAAGAGTTCCCAAAGAGGGGGTATAGTGCATGTTTGATTTGTGGAAAAAAAATTTTTGGCTGAAAATCAGCCATTTTTCGCTTGGCCGGGCATTAGATTTTTTGACGTTTTCAGATTTTGCGAAAAATCACTTAATTCTCCTACTTCTACATCTAGAGGGTTAAAACTATGTGGAAAGCATCCCAAAAGAGTTCACAAAGAGGTAGTATAGTGCGTGTTTGATTTGTGGAAAAAAAAATTTTGGCTGAAAATCAGCCATTTTTGGCTTGGCCGGCTGTTAGATTTTTTGACGTTTTTACGTTTTGCGAAAAATCACTTAATTCTCCTACTTCTACATCTAGAGGGTTAAAACTATGTTGGAAAGCATCCCAAAAGAGTTCCCAAAGAGGGGGTATAGTGCGTGTTTGATTTGTGGAAAAAAAAGTTTGGCTGAAAATCAGCCATTTTTGGCTTGGCTGGGTATTAGATTTTTTGACGTTTTCATGTTTTGCGAAAAATCACTTAATTCTCCTACTTCTACATCTAGAGGGTTAAAACTATGTTGGAAAGCATCCCAAAAGAGTTCCCAAAGAGGGGGTATAGTGCGTGTTTGATTTGTGTAAAAAAAAAATTTCCCTGAAAATCAGCCATTTTTGGCTTGGCCGGGTATTAGATTTTTTGACATTTTCAGGTTTTGCGAAAAATCACTTAATTCTCCTACTTCTACATCTAGAGGGTTAAAACTATGTTGGAAAGCATCCCAAAAGAGTTTCCAAAGAGGGGGTATAGTGTGTGTTTGATTTGTGGAAAAAAAAATTTTCCCTGAAAATCAGCTATTTTTGGCTTGGCCGGCTGTTAGATTTTTTGACGTTTTCAGGTTTTGCGAAAAATCACTTAATTCTCCTACTTCTACATCTAGGGGGTTAAAAATATGTTGAAAAGCATCCCAAAAGAGTTCCCAAAGAGGGGGTATAGTGCATGTTTGATTTGTGTAAAAAAAAATTTTGGCTGAAAATCAGCCGTTTTTGGCTTGGCCGGGTATTAGATTTTTTGACGTTTTCAGGTTTTGAGAAAAATCACTTAATTCTCCTACTTCTACATCTAGGGTGTTAAAACTATGTTGGAAAGCATCCCAAAAGAGTTCCCAAAGAGTGGGTATAGTGTGTGTTTGATTTGTGGCAAAAAAAATTTTGGCTTATAATCAGCCATTTTTCGCTTGGCCGGTATTAGATTTTTTGACGTTTTCAGATTTTGCGAAAAATCACTTAATTCTCCTACTTCAACATCTAGAGGGTTAAAACTATGTTGGAAAGCATCCCAAAAGAGTTCCCAAAGAGGGGGTATAGTGCGTGTTTGATTTGTGGAAAAAAAAATTTTGGCTGAAAATCAGCCATTTTTGGCTTGGCCGGCTGTTAGATTTTTTGACGTTTTCACGTTTTGCGAAAAATCACTTAATTCTCCTACTTCTACATCTAGAGGGTAAAAACTATGTTGGAAAGCATTCCAAAAGAGTTCCCAAAGAGGGGGTATAGTGCATGTTTGATTTGTGGAAAAAAAAATTTTGGCTGAAAATCAGCCATTTTTCGCTTGGCCGGGTATTAGATTTTTTGACGTTTTCAGGTTTTCCGAAAAATCACTTAATTCCCCTACTTCTACATCTAGAAGGTTAAAACTATGTTGGAAAGCATCCCAAAAGAGTTCCCAAAGAGGGGGTATAGTGCGTGTTTGATTTGTGGGAAAAAAAAATTTGGCTGAAAATCAGCCATTTTTGGTTTGGCCGGGTATTAGATTTTTTGACGTTTTCAGGTTTTTCGAAAAATCACTTAATTCTCCTACTTCTACATCTAGAGGGTTAAAACTATGTTGGAAAGCATCCCAAAAGAGTTTCCAAGGAGGGGGTATAGTGTGTGTTTGATTTGTGGAAAAAAAATTTTTTGATGAAAATCAGCCAATTTTGGCTTGGCCGGGTATTAGATTATTTGACGTTTTCAGGTTTTGCGAAAAATCACTTAAATCTCCTACTTCTACATCTAGAGGGTTAAAACTATGTTGGAAAGCATCCCAAAAGAGTTCCCAAAGAGGGGGTATAGTGCGTGTTTGATTTGTGGAAAAAAAAATTTTGGCTGAAAATCAGCCATTTTTGGCTTGGCTGGGTATTAGATTTTTTGACGTTTTCATGTTTTGCGAAAAATCACTTAATTCTCCTACTTCTACATCTAGAGGGTTAAAACTATGTTGGAAAGCATCCCAAAAGAGTTCCCAAAGAGGGGGTATAGTGCGTGTTTGATTTGTGGAAAAAAAAGTTTGGCTGAAAATCAGCCATTTTTGGCTTGGCTGGGTATTAGATTTTTTGACGTTTTCATGTTTTGCGAGAAATCACTTAATTCTCCTACTTCTACATCTAGAGGGTTAAAACTATGTTGGAAAGCATCCCAAAAGAGTTCCCAAAGAGGGGGTATAGTGCGTGTTTGATTTGTGTAAAAAAAAATTTTCCCTGAAAATCAGCCATTTTTGGCTTGGCCGGGTATTAGATTTTTTGACATTTTCAGGTTTTGCGAAAAATCACTTAATTCTCCTACTTCTACATCTAGAGGGTTAAAACTATGTTGGAAAGCATCCCAAAAGAGTTTCCAAAGAGGGGGTATAGTGCGTGTTTGATTTGTGGAAAAAAAAATTTTCCCTGAAAATCAGCTATTTTTGGCTTGGCCGGCTGTTAGATTTTTTGACGTTTTCAGGTTTTGCGAAAAATCACTTAATTCTCCTACTTCTACATCTAGGGGGTTAAAAATATGTTGAAAAGCATCCCAAAAGAGTTCCCAAAGAGGGGGTATAGTGCATGTTTGATTTGTGGAAAAAAAAATTTTGGCTGAAAATCAGCCGTTTTTGGCTTGGCCGGGTATTAGATTTTTTGACGTTTTCAGGTTTTGAGAAAAATCACTTAATTCTCCTACTTCTACATCTAGGGTGTTAAAACTATGTTGGAAAGCATCCCAAAAGAGTTCCCAAAGAGTGGGTATAGTGCGTGTTTGATTTGTGGCAAAAAAATTTTTAGCTTATAATCAGCCATTTTTCGCTTGGCCGGGTATTAGATTTCTTGACGTTTTCAGATTTTGCGAAAAATCACTTAATTCTCCTACTTCTACATCTAGAGGGTTAAAACTATGTTGGAAAGCATCCCAAAAGAGTTCCCAAAGAGGGGGTATAGTGCGTGTTTGATTTGTGGAAAAAAAAATTTTGGCTGAAAATCAGCCATTTTTGGCTTGGCCGGCTGTTAGATTTTTTGACGTTTTCACGTTTTGCGAAAAATCACTTAATTCTCCTACTTCTACATCTAGAGGGTAAAAACTATGTTGGAAAGCATTCCAAAAGAGTTCCCAAAGAGGGGGTATAGTGCATGTTTGATTTGTGGAAAAAAAAATTTTGGCTGAAAATCAGCCATTTTTCGCTTGGCCGGGTATTAGATTTTTTGACGTTTTCAGGTTTTCCGAAAAATCACTTAATTCCCCTACTTCTACATCTAGAAGGTTAAAACTATGTTGGAAAGCATCCCAAAAGAGTTCCCAAAGAGGGGGTATAGTGCGTGCTTGATTTGTGGGAAAAAAAAATTTGGCTGAAGATCAGCCATTTTTGGTTTGGCCGGGTATTAGATTTTTTGACGTTTTCAGGTTTTGCGAAAAATCACTTAATTCTCCTACTTCTACATCTAGAGGGTTAAAACTATGTTGGAAAGCATCCCAAAAGAGTTTCCAAGGAGGGGGTATAGTGTGTGTTTGATTTGTGGAAAAAAAATTTTTTGATGAAAATCAGCCAATTTTGGCTTGGCCGGGTATTAGATTATTTGACGTTTTCAGGTTTTGCGAAAAATCACTTAAATCTCCTACTTCTACATCTAGAGGGTTAAAACTATGTTGGAAAGCATCCCAAAAGAGTTCCCAAAGAGGGGGTATAGTGCGTGTTTGATTTGTGGAAAAAAAAATTTTGGCTGAAAATCAGCCATTTTTGGCTTGGCTGGGTATTAGATTTTTTGACGTTTTCATGTTTTGCGAAAAATCACTTAATTCTCCTACTTCTACATCTAGAGGGTTAAAACTATGTTGGAAAGCATCCCAAAAGAGTTCCCAAAGAGGGGGTATAGTGCGTGTTTGATTTGTGGAAAAAAAAATTTTGACTGAAAATCAGCCATTTTTGGCTTGCCCGGGTATTAGATTTTTTGACGTTTTCAGGTTTTGAGAAAAATCACTTAATTCTCCTACTTCTACATCTAGGGTGTTAAAACTATGTTGGAAAGCATTCCAAAAGAGTTCCCAAAGAGGGGGTATAGTGCATGTTTGATTTGTGGGAAAAAAAAATTTGGCTGAAAATCAGCCATTTTTCGCTTGGCCGGGCATTAGATTTTTTGACGTTTTCAGATTTTGCGAAAAATCACTTAATTCTCCTACTTCTACATCTAGAGGGTTAAAACTATGTGGAAAGCATCCCAAAAGAGTTCACAAAGAGGTAGTATAGTGCGTGTTTGATTTGTGGAAAAAAAATTTTTGGCTGAAAATCAGCCATTTTTGGCTTGGCCGGCTGTTAGATTTTTTGACGTTTTTACGTTTTGCGAAAAATCACTTAATTCTCCTACTTCTACATCTAGAGGGTTAAAACTATGTTGGAAAGCATCCCAAAAGAGTTCCCAAAGAGGGGGTATAGTGCATGTTTGATTTGTGTAAGAAAAAATTTTGGCTGAAAATCAGCCATTTTTCGCTTGGCCGGGTATTAGATTTTTTGACGTTTTCATGTTTTGCGAAAAATCACTTAATTCCCCTACTTCTACATCTAGAGGGTTAAAACTATGTTGGAAAGCATCCCAAAAGAGTTCCCAAAGAGGGGGTATAGTGCGTGTTTGATTTGTGGAAAAAAAATTTTGGCTGAAAATCAGCCATTTTTGGTTTGGCCGGGTATTAGATTTTTTGACGTTTTCAGGTTTTGCGAAAAATCACTTAATTCTCCTACTTCTACATCTAGAGGGTTAAAACTATGTTGGAAAGCATCCCAAAAGAGTTTCCAAGGAGGGGGTATAGTGTGTGTTTGATTTGTGGAAAAAAAAATTTTGGATGAAAATCTGCCAATTTTGGCTTGGCCGGGTATTAGATTTCTTGACGTTTTCATGTTTTGCGAAAAATCACTTAATTCTCCTACTTCTACATCTAGAGGGTTAAAACTATGTTGGAAAGCATCCCAAAAGAGTTCCCAAAGAGGGGGTATAGTGCGTGTTTGATTTGTGGAAAAAAAATTTTGACTGAAAATCAGCCATTTTTGGCTTGGCCGGGTATTAGATTTTTTGACGTTTTCAGGTTTTGCGAAAAATCACTTAATTCTCCTACTTCTACATCTAGGGTGTTAAAACTATGTTGGAAAGCATCCCAAAAGAGTTCCCAAAGAGTGGGTATAGTGCGTGTTTGATTTGTGGCAAAAAAAAAATTGGCTTATAATCAGCCATTTCTCGCTTGGCCGGGTATTAGATTTTTTGATGTTTTCAGATTTTGCGAAAAATCACTTAATTCTCCTACTTCTACATCTAGAGGGTTAAAACTATGTTGGAAAGCATCCCAAAAGAGTTTCCAAGGAGGGGGTATAGTGTGTGTTTGATTTGTGGGAAAAAAATTTTTGGCTGAAAATCAGCCATTTTTGGCTTGGCCGGGTATTAGATTTTTTGACGTTTTCAGGTTTTGAGAAAAATCACTTAATTCACTTACTTCTACATCTAGGGTGTTAAAACTATGTTGGAAAGCATCCCAAAAGAATTCCCAAAGAGTGGGTATAGTGCGTGTTTGATTTGTGGCAAAAAAAAATTTGGCTTATAATCAGCCATTTTTCGCTTGGCCGGGTATTAGATTTTTTGACGTTTTCAGATTTTGCGAAAAATCACTTAATTCTCCTACTTCTACATCTAGGGGGTTAAAACTATGTTGGAAAGCATCCCAAAACAGTTCCCAAAGAGGGGGTATAGTGCATGTTTGATTTGTGGAAAAAAATTTTTGGCTTATAATCAGCCATTTTTGGCTTGGCCGGGTATTAGATTTTTTGACGTTTTCAGGTTTTGCGAAAAATCATTTAATTCTCCTACTTCTACATCTAGAGGGTTAAAACTATGTTGGAAAGCATCCCAAAAGAGTTCCCAAAGAGGGGGTATAGTGCCTGTTTGATTTGTGGAAAAATAAATTTTGGATGAATATCATCCATTTTTGGCTTGGCCGGGTATCAGGTTTTTTAAAGTTTTCAGGTTTTGCGAAAAATCACTTAATTCTCCTACTTTCACATCTAGAGGGTTAAAACTATGTTGGAAAGCATCCCAAAAGAGTTCCCAAAGAGTGGGTATAGTGCGTGTTTGATTTGTAGCAAAAAAATTTTTGGCTTATAATCAGCCATTTTTGGCTTGGCCGGGTATTAGATTTTTTGACGTTTTCAGGTTTTGCGAAAAATCATTTAATTCTCCTACTTCTACATCTAGAGGGTTAAAACTATGTTGGAAAGCATCCCAAAAGAGTTCCCAAAGAGGGGGTATAGTGCCTGTTTGATTTGTGGAAAAATAAATTTTGGATGAATATCATCCATTTTTGGCTTGGCCGGGTATCAGGTTTTTTAAAGTTTTCAGGTTTTGCGAAAAATCACTTAATTCTCCTACTTTCACATCTAGAGGGTTAAAACTATGTTGGAAAGCATCCCAAAAGAGTTCCCAAAGAGGGGGTATAGTGCCTGTTTGATTTGTGGAAAAATAAATTTTGGATGAAAATCATCCATTTTTGGCTTGGCCGGGTATTAGATTTTTTCACGTTTTCAGGTTTTGCGAAAAATCACTGAATTCTCCTACTTCTACATCTAGAGGGTTAAAACTATATTGGAAAGCATCCCAAAAGAGTTTCCAAGGAGGGGGTATAGTGTGTGTTTGATTTGTGGAAAAACAAATTTTGGATGAAAATCAGCCAATTTTGGCTTGGCCGGGTATTAGATTTTTTGACGTTTTCAGGTTTTGCGAAAAATCACTTAAATCTCCTACTTCTACATCTAGAGGGTTAAAACTATGTTGGAAAGCATCCCAAAAGAGTTCCCAAAGAGGGGGTATAGTGCGTGTTTGATTTGTGGAAAAAAAAAATTTGGCTGAAAATCAGCCATTTTTGGCTTGGCCAGGTATTAGATTTTTTGACGTTTTCAGGTTTTGCGAAAAATCACTTAATTCTCCTACTTCTACATCTAGAGGGTTAAAACTATGTTGGAAAGCATCCCAAAAGAGTTCCCAAAGAGGGGGTATAGTGCATGTTTGATTTGTGGAAAAAAAAATTTGGCTGAAAATCAGCCATTTTTGGCTTGGCCGGGTATTAGATTTTTTGACGTTTTCAGGTTTTGCGAAAAATCACTTAATTCTCCTACTTCTACATCTAGAGGGTTAAAACTATGTTGGAAAGCATCCCAAAAGAGTTCCCAAAGAGGGGGTATAGTGCATGTTTGATTTGTGGAAAAAAATTTTTGGCTGAAAATCAGCCATTTTTGGCTTGGCCGGGTATTAGATTTTTTGACGTTTTCAGGTTTTGAGAAAAATCACTTAATTCTCCTACTTCTACATCTAGGGTGTTAAAACTATGTTGGAAAGCATCCCAAAAGAATTCCCAAAGAGTGGGTATAGTGCGTGTTTGATTTGTGGCAAAAAAAAATTTGGCTTATAATCAGCCATTTTTCGCTTGGCCGGGTATTAGATTTTTTGACGTTTTCAGATTTTGCGAAAAATCACTTAATTCTCCTACTTCTACATCTAGGGGGTTAAAACTATGTTGGAAAGCATCCCAAAACAGTTCCCAAAGAGGGGGTATAGTGCATGTTTGATTTGTGGAAAAAAATTTTTGGCTTATAATCAGCCATTTTTGGCTTGGCCGGGTATTAGATTTTTTGACGTTTTCAGGTTTTGCGAAAAATCATTTAATTCTCCTACTTCTACATCTAGAGGGTTAAAACTATGTTGGAAAGCATCCCAAAAGAGTTCCCAAAGAGGGGGTATAGTGCCTGTTTGATTTGTGGAAAAATAAATTTTGGATGAATATCATCCATTTTTGGCTTGGCCGGGTATCAGGTTTTTTAAAGTTTTCAGGTTTTGCGAAAAATCACTTAATTCTCCTACTTTCACATCTAGAGGGTTAAAACTATGTTGGAAAGCATCCCAAAAGAGTTCCCAAAGAGTGGGTATAGTGCGTGTTTGATTTGTAGCAAAAAAATTTTTGGCTTATAATCAGCCATTTTTGGCTTGGCCGGGTATTAGATTTTTTGACGTTTTCAGGTTTTGCGAAAAATCATTTAATTCTCCTACTTCTACATCTAGAGGGTTAAAACTATGTTGGAAAGCATCCCAAAAGAGTTCCCAAAGAGGGGGTATAGTGCCTGTTTGATTTGTGGAAAAATAAATTTTGGATGAATATCATCCATTTTTGGCTTGGCCGGGTATCAGGTTTTTTAAAGTTTTCAGGTTTTGCGAAAAATCACTTAATTCTCCTACTTTCACATCTAGAGGGTTAAAACTATGTTGGAAAGCATCCCAAAAGAGTTCCCAAAGAGGGGGTATAGTGCCTGTTTGATTTGTGGAAAAATAAATTTTGGATGAAAATCATCCATTTTTGGCTTGGCCGGGTATTAGATTTTTTCACGTTTTCAGGTTTTGCGAAAAATCACTGAATTCTCCTACTTCTACATCTAGAGGGTTAAAACTATATTGGAAAGCATCCCAAAAGAGTTTCCAAGGAGGGGGTATAGTGTGTGTTTGATTTGTGGAAAAACAAATTTTGGATGAAAATCAGCCAATTTTGGCTTGGCCGGGTATTAGATTTTTTGACGTTTTCAGGTTTTGCGAAAAATCACTTAAATCTCCTACTTCTACATCTAGAGGGTTAAAACTATGTTGGAAAGCATCCCAAAAGAGTTCCCAAAGAGGGGGTATAGTGCGTGTTTGATTTGTGGAAAAAAAAAATTTGGCTGAAAATCAGCCATTTTTGGCTTGGCCAGGTATTAGATTTTTTGACGTTTTCAGGTTTTGCGAAAAATCACTTAATTCTCCTACTTCTACATCTAGAGGGTTAAAACTATGTTGGAAAGCATCCCAAAAGAGTTCCCAAAGAGGGGGTATAGTGCATGTTTGATTTGTGGAAAAAAAAATTTGGCTGAAAATCAGCCATTTTTGGCTTGGCCGGGTATTAGATTTTTTGACGTTTTCAGGTTTTGCGAAAAATCACTTAATTCTCCTACTTCTACATCTAGAGGGTTAAAACTATGTTGGAAAGCATCCCAAAAGAGTTCCCAAAGAGGGGGTATAGTGCATGTTTGATTTGTGGAAAAAAATTTTTGGCTGAAAATCAGCCATTTTTGGCTTGGCCGGGTATTAGATTTTTTGACGTTTTCAGGTTTTGAGAAAAATCACTTAATTCTCCTACTTCTACATCTAGGGTGTTAAAACTATGTTGGAAAGCATCCCAAAAGAATTCCCAAAGAGTGGGTAAAGTGCGTGTTTGATTTGTGGCAAAAAAAAATTTGGCTTATAATCAGCCATTTTTCGCTTGGCCGGGTATTAGATTTTTTGACGTTTTCAGATTTTGCGAAAAATCACTTAATTCTCCTACTTCTACATCTAGAGGGTTAAAACTATGTTGGAAAGCATCCCAAAAGAGTTCCCAAAGAGGGGGTATAGTGCGTGTTTGATTTGTGGAAAAAAAAATTTTGGCTGAAAATCAGCCATTTTTGGCTTGGCCGGCTGATTTTTTGACGTTTTCACGTTTTGCAAAAAATCACTTAATTCTCCTACTTCTACATCTAGAGGGTTAAAACTATGTTGGAAAGCATTCCAAAAGAGTTCCCAAAGAGGGGGTATAGTGCATGTTTGATTTGTGGAAAAAAAATTTTTGGCTGAAAATCAGCCATTTTTCGCTTGGCCGGATATTAGATTTTTTGACGTTTTCAGGTTTTGCGAAAAATCACTTAATTCCCCTACTTCTACATCTAGAGGGTTAAAACTATGTTGGAAAGCATCCCAAAAGAGTTCCCAAAGAGGGGGTATAGTGCGTGTTTGATTTGTGGGAAAAAAAATTTTGGCTGAAAATCAGCCATTTTTGGCTTGGCCGGGTATTAGATTTTTTGACGTTTTCAGGTTTTGAGAAAAATCACTTAATTCTCCTACTTCTACATCTAGGGTGTTAAAACTATGTTGGAAAGCATCCCAAAAGAATTCCCAAAGAGTGGGTATAGTGCGTGTTTGATTTGTGGCAAAAAAAAATTTGGCTTATAATCAGCCATTTTTGGCTTGGCCGGCTGTTAGATTTTTTGACGTTTTCACGTTTTGCGAAAAATCACTTAATTCTCCTACTTCTACATTTAGAGGGTTAATACTATGTTGGAAAGCATTCCAAAAGAGTTCCCAAAGAGGTGGTATAGTGCATGTTTGATTTGTGGAAAAAAAATTTTTGGCTGAAAATCAGCCATTTTTGGTTTGGCCGGGTATTAGATTTTTTGACGTTTTCAGGTTTTGCGAAAAATCACTTAATTCTCCTACTTCTACATCTAGAGGGTTAAAACTATGTTGGAAAGCATCCCAAAAGAGTTTCCAAGGAGGGGGTATAGTGTGTGTTTGATTTGTGGAAAAAAAATTTTTGGATGAAAATCAGCCAATTTTGGCTTGGCCGGGTATTAGATTTTTTGACGTTTTCAGGTTTTGCGAAAAATCACTTAAATCTCCTACTTCTACATCTAGAGGGTTAAAACTATGTTGGAAAGCATCCCAAAAGAGTTCCCAAAGAGGGGGTATAGTGCGTGTTTGATTTGTGGAAAAAAAATTTTGGCTGAAAATCAGCCATTTTTGGCTTGGCTGGTTATTAGATTTTTTGACGTTTTCATGTTTTGTGAAAAATCACTTAATTCTCCTACTTCTACATCTAGAGGGTTAAAACTATGTTGGAAAGCATCCCAAAAGAGTTCCCAAAGAGGGTGTATAGTGCATGTTTGATTTGGGGAAAAAAGTTTTTTGGCTAAAAAATCAGCCTTTTTTGGCTTGGTCGTGTATTAGATTTTTTGACGGTTTCAGGTTTTGCGAAAAATCACTTAATTCTCCTACTTTCACATCTAGAGGGTTAAAACTATGTTGGAAAGCATACCAAAAGAGTTCCCAAAGAGGGGGTATAGTGCCTGTTTGATTTGTGGAAAAATAAATTTTGGATGAAAATCATCCATTTTTGGCTTGGCCGGGTATTAGATTTTTTCACGTTTTCAGGTTTTGCGAAAAATCACTGAATTCTCCTACTTCTACATCTAGAGGGTTAAAACTATGTTGGAAAGCATCCCAAAAGAGTTCCCAAAGAGGGGGTATAGTGCGTGTTTGATTTGTAGCAAAAAAAAATTTGGCTTATAATCAGCCATTTTTGGCTTGGCCGGGTATTAGATTTTTTGACGTTTTCAGGTTTTGCGAAAAATCATTAAATTCTCCTACTTCTACATCTAGAGGGTTAAAACTATGTTGGCAAGCATCCCAAAAGAGTTCCCAAAGAGGGGGTATAGTGCCTGTTTGATTTGTGGAAAAATAAATTTTGGATGAAAATCATCCATTTTTGGCTTGGCCGGGTATTAGATTTTTTGACGTTTTCAGGTTTTGCGAAAAATCACTTAAATCTCCTACTTCTACATCTAGAGGGTTAAAACTATGTTGGAAAGCATCCCAAAAGAGTTCCCAAAGAGGGGGTATAGTGCGTGTTTGATTTGTGGAAAAAAAAATTTTGGCTGAAAATCAGCCATTTTTGGCTTGGCCAGGTATTAGATTTTTTGACGTTTTCAGGTTTTGCGAAAAATCACTTAATTCTCCTACTTCTACATCTAGAGGGTTAAAACTATGTTGGAAAGCATCCCAAAAGAGTTCCCAAAGAGGGGGTATAGTGCATGTTTGATTTGTGGAAAAAAAAATTTGGCTGAAAATCAGCCATTTTTGGCTTGGCCGGGTATTAGATTTTTTGACGTTTTCAGGTTTTGCGAAAAATCACTTAATTCTCCTACTTCTACATCTAGAGGGTTAAAACTATGTTGGAAAGCATCCCAAAAGAGTTCCCAAAGAGGGGGTATAGTGCATGTTTGATTTGTGGAAAAAAAATTTTGGCTGAAAATCAGCCATTTTTGGCTTGGCCGGGTATTAGATTTTTTGACGTTTTCAGGTTTTGAGAAAAATCACTTAATTCTCCTACTTCTACATCTAGGGTGTTAAAACTATGTTGGAAAGCATCCCAAAAGAATTCCCAAAGAGTGGGTAAAGTGCGTGTTTGATTTGTGGCAAAAAAAAATTTGGCTTATAATCAGCCATTTTTCGCTTGGCCGGGTATTAGATTTTTTGACGTTTTCAGATTTTGCGAAAAATCACTTAATTCTCCTACTTCTACATCTAGAGGGTTAAAACTATGTTGGAAAGCATCCCAAAAGAGTTCCCAAAGAGGGGGTATAGTGCGTGTTTGATTTGTGGAAAAAAAAAAATTTGGCTGAAAATCAGCCATTTTTGGCTTGGCCGGCTGATTTTTTGACGTTTTCACGTTTTGCGAAAAATCACTTAATTCTCCTACTTCTACATCTAGAGGGTTAAAACTATGTTGGAAAGCATTCCAAAAGAGTTCCCAAAGAGGGGGTATAGTGCATGTTTGATTTGTGGAAAAAAAATTTTGGCTGAAAATCAGCCATTTTTGGCTTGGCCGGGTATTAGATTTTTTGACGTTTTCAGATTTTGCGAAAAATCACTTAATTCTCCTACTTCTACATCTAGGGGGTTAAAACTATGTTGGAAAGCATCCCAAAACAGTTCCCAAAGAGGGGGTATAGTGCATGTTTGATTTGTGGAAAAAAAATTTTGGCTGAAAATCAGCCATTTTTGGCTTGGCCGGGTATTAGATTTTTTGACGTTTTCAGGTTTTGAGAAAAATCACTTAATTCTCCTACTTCTACATCTAGGGGGTTAAAACTATGTTGGAAAGCATCCCAAAAGAGTTCCCAAAGAGTGGGTATAGTGCGTGTTTGATTTGTAGCAAAAAAAATTTTGGCTTATAATCAGCCATTTTTGGCTTGGCCAGGTATTAGATTTTTTGACGTTTTCAGGTTTTGCGAAAAATCATTTAATTCTCCTACTTCTACATCTAGAGGGTTAAAACTATGTTGGAAAGCATCCCAAAAGAGTTCCCAAAGAGGGGGTATAGTGCCTGTTTGATTTGTGGAAAAATAAATTTTGGATGAATATCATCCATTTTTGGCTTGGCCGGGTATCAGGTTTTTTAAAGTTTTCAGGTTTTGCGAAAAATCACTTAATTCTCCTACTTTCACATCTAGAGGGTTAAAACTATGTTGGAAAGCATCCCAAAAGAGTTCCCAAAGAGGGGGTATAGTGCCTGTTTGATTTGTGGAAAAATAAATTTTGGATGAAAATCATCCATTTTTGGCTTGGCCGGGTATTAGATTTTTTCACGTTTTCAGGTTTTGCGAAAAATCACTGAATTCTCCTACTTCTACATCTAGAGGGTTAAAACTATGTTGGAAAGCATCCCAAAAGAGTTTCCAACGAGGGGGTATAGTGTGTGTTTGATTTGTGGAAAAAAAAATTTTGGATGAAAATCAGCCAATTTTGGCTTGGCCGGGTATTAGATTTTTTGACGTTTTCAGGTTTTGCGAAAAATCACTTAAATCTCCTACTTCTACATCTAGAGGGTTAAAACTATGTTGGAAAGCATCCCAAAAGAGTTCCCAAAGAGGGGGTATAGTGCGTGTTTGATTTGTGGAAAAAAAAAATTTGGCTGAAAATCAGCCATTTTTGGCTTGGCCAGGTATTAGATTTTTTGACGTTTTCAGGTTTTGCGAAAAATCACTTAATTCTCCTACTTCTACATCTAGAGGGTTAAAACTATGTTGGAAAGCATCCCAAAAGAGTTCCCAAAGAGGGGGTATAGTGCATGTTTGATTTGTGGAAAAAAAAATTTGGCTGAAAATCAGCCATTTTTGGCTTGGCCGGGTATTAGATTTTTTGACGTTTTCAGGTTTTGAGAAAAATCACTTAATTCTCCTACTTCTACATCTAGGGTGTTAAAACTATGTTGGAAAGCATCCCAAAAGAATTCCCAAAGAGTGGGTAAAGTGCGTGTTTGATTTGTGGCAAAAAAAAATTTGGCTTATAATCAGCCATTTTTCGCTTGGCCGGGTATTAGATTTTTTGACGTTTTCAGATTTTGCGAAAAATCACTTAATTCTCCTACTTCTACATCTAGAGGGTTAAAACTATGTTGGAAAGCATCCCAAAAGAGTTCCCAAAGAGGGGGTATAGTGCGTGTTTGATTTGTGGAAAAAAAAAAATTTGGCTGAAAATCAGCCATTTTTGGCTTGGCCGGCTGATTTTTTGACGTTTTCACGTTTTGCGAAAAATCACTTAATTCTCCTACTTCTACATCTAGAGGGTTAAAACTATGTTGGAAAGCATTCCAAAAGAGTTCCCAAAGAGGGGGTATAGTGCATGTTTGATTTGTGGAAAAAAAATTTTGGCTGAAAATCAGCCATTTTTGGCTTGGCCGGGTATTAGATTTTTTGACGTTTTCAGATTTTGCGAAAAATCACTTAATTCTCCTACTTCTACATCTAGGGGGTTAAAACTATGTTGGAAAGCATCCCAAAACAGTTCCCAAAGAGGGGGTATAGTGCATGTTTGATTTGTGGAAAAAAAATTTTGGCTGAAAATCAGCCATTTTTGGCTTGGCCGGGTATTAGATTTTTTGACGTTTTCAGGTTTTGAGAAAAATCACTTAATTCTCCTACTTCTACATCTAGGGGGTTAAAACTATGTTGGAAAGCATCCCAAAAGAGTTCCCAAAGAGTGGGTATAGTGCGTGTTTGATTTGTAGCAAAAAAAATTTTGGCTTATAATCAGCCATTTTTGGCTTGGCCAGGTATTAGATTTTTTGACGTTTTCAGGTTTTGCGAAAAATCATTTAATTCTCCTACTTCTACATCTAGAGGGTTAAAACTATGTTGGAAAGCATCCCAAAAGAGTTCCCAAAGAGGGGGTATAGTGCCTGTTTGATTTGTGGAAAAATAAATTTTGGATGAATATCATCCATTTTTGGCTTGGCCGGGTATCAGGTTTTTTAAAGTTTTCAGGTTTTGCGAAAAATCACTTAATTCTCCTACTTTCACATCTAGAGGGTTAAAACTATGTTGGAAAGCATCCCAAAAGAGTTCCCAAAGAGGGGGTATAGTGCCTGTTTGATTTGTGGAAAAATAAATTTTGGATGAAAATCATCCATTTTTGGCTTGGCCGGGTATTAGATTTTTTCACGTTTTCAGGTTTTGCGAAAAATCACTGAATTCTCCTACTTCTACATCTAGAGGGTTAAAACTATGTTGGAAAGCATCCCAAAAGAGTTTCCAAGGAGGGGGTATAGTGTGTGTTTGATTTGTGGAAAAAAAAATTTTGGATGAAAATCAGCCAATTTTGGCTTGGCCGGGTATTAGATTTTTTGACGTTTTCAGGTTTTGCGAAAAATCACTTAAATCTCCTACTTCTACATCTAGAGGGTTAAAACTATGTTGGAAAGCATCCCAAAAGAGTTCCCAAAGAGGGGGTATAGTGCCTGTTTGATTTGTGGAAAAATAAATTTTGGATGAAAATCATCCATTTTTGGCTTGGCCGGGTATTAGATTTTTTCACGTTTTCAGGTTTTGCGAAAAATCACTGAATTCTCCTACTTCTACATCTAGAGGGTTAAAACTATGTTGGAAAGCATCCCAAAAGAGTTTCCAAGGAGGGGGTATAGTGTGTGTTTGATTTGTGGAAAAAAAAATTTTGGATGAAAATCAGCCAATTTTGGCTTGGCCGGGTATTAGATTTTTTGACGTTTTCAGGTTTTGCGAAAAATCACTTAAATCTCCTACTTCTACATCTAGAGGGTTAAAACTATGTTGGAAAGCATCCCAAAAGAGTTCCCAAAGAGGGGGTATAGTGCGTGTTTGATTTGTGGAAAAAAAAAATTTGGCTGAAAATCAGCCATTTTTGGCTTGGCCAGGTATTAGATTTTTTGACGTTTTCAGGTTTTGCGAAAAATCACTTAATTCTCCTACTTCTACATCTAGAGGGTTAAAACTATGTTGGAAAGCATCCCAAAAGAGTTCCCAAAGAGGGGGTATAGTGCATGTTTGATTTGTGGAAAAAAAAATTTGGCTGAAAATCAGCCATTTTTGGCTTGGCCGGGTATTAGATTTTTTGACGTTTTCAGGTTTTGAGAAAAATCACTTAATTCTCCTACTTCTACATCTAGGGTGTTAAAACTATGTTGGAAAGCATCCCAAAAGAATTCCCAAAGAGTGGGTAAAGTGCGTGTTTGATTTGTGGCAAAAAAAAATTTGGCTTATAATCAGCCATTTTTCGCTTGGCCGGGTATTAGATTTTTTGACGTTTTCAGATTTTGCGAAAAATCACTTAATTCTCCTACTTCTACATCTAGAGGGTTAAAACTATGTTGGAAAGCATCCCAAAAGAGTTCCCAAAGAGGGGGTATAGTGCGTGTTTGATTTGTGGAAAAAAAAAAATTTGGCTGAAAATCAGCCATTTTTGGCTTGGCCGGCTGATTTTTTGACGTTTTCACGTTTTGCGAAAAATCACTTAATTCTCCTACTTCTACATCTAGAGGGTTAAAACTATGTTGGAAAGCATTCCAAAAGAGTTCCCAAAGAGGGGGTATAGTGCATGTTTGATTTGTGGAAAAAAAATTTTGGCTGAAAATCAGCCATTTTTGGCTTGGCCGGGTATTAGATTTTTTGACGTTTTCAGATTTTGCGAAAAATCACTTAATTCTCCTACTTCTACATCTAGGGGGTTAAAACTATGTTGGAAAGCATCCCAAAACAGTTCCCAAAGAGGGGGTATAGTGCATGTTTGATTTGTGGAAAAAAAATTTTGGCTGAAAATCAGCCATTTTTGGCTTGGCCGGGTATTAGATTTTTTGACGTTTTCAGGTTTTGAGAAAAATCACTTAATTCTCCTACTTCTACATCTAGGGGGTTAAAACTATGTTGGAAAGCATCCCAAAAGAGTTCCCAAAGAGTGGGTATAGTGCGTGTTTGATTTGTAGCAAAAAAAATTTTGGCTTATAATCAGCCATTTTTGGCTTGGCCAGGTATTAGATTTTTTGACGTTTTCAGGTTTTGCGAAAAATCATTTAATTCTCCTACTTCTACATCTAGAGGGTTAAAACTATGTTGGAAAGCATCCCAAAAGAGTTCCCAAAGAGGGGGTATAGTGCCTGTTTGATTTGTGGAAAAATAAATTTTGGATGAATATCATCCATTTTTGGCTTGGCCGGGTATCAGGTTTTTTAAAGTTTTCAGGTTTTGCGAAAAATCACTTAATTCTCCTACTTTCACATCTAGAGGGTTAAAACTATGTTGGAAAGCATCCCAAAAGAGTTCCCAAAGAGGGGGTATAGTGCCTGTTTGATTTGTGGAAAAATAAATTTTGGATGAAAATCATCCATTTTTGGCTTGGCCGGGTATTAGATTTTTTCACGTTTTCAGGTTTTGCGAAAAATCACTGAATTCTCCTACTTCTACATCTAGAGGGTTAAAACTATGTTGGAAAGCATCCCAAAAGAGTTTCCAAGGAGGGGGTATAGTGTGTGTTTGATTTGTGGAAAAAAAAATTTTGGATGAAAATCAGCCAATTTTGGCTTGGCCGGGTATTAGATTTTTTGACGTTTTCAGGTTTTGCGAAAAATCACTTAAATCTCCTACTTCTACATCTAGAGGGTTAAAACTATGTTGGAAAGCATCCCAAAAGAGTTCCCAAAGAGGGGGTATAGTGCGTGTTTGATTTGTGGAAAAAAAAAATTTGGCTGAAAATCAGCCATTTTTGGCTTGGCCAGGTATTAGATTTTTTGACGTTTTCAGGTTTTGCGAAAAATCACTTAATTCTCCTACTTCTACATCTAGAGGGTTAAAACTATGTTGGAAAGCATCCCAAAAGAGTTCCCAAAGAGGGGGTATAGTGCATGTTTGATTTGTGGAAAAAAAAATTTGGCTGAAAATCAGCCATTTTTGGCTTGGCCGGGTATTAGATTTTTTGACGTTTTCAGGTTTTGCGAAAAATCACTTAATTCTCCTACTTCTACATCTAGAGGGTTAAAACTATGTTGGAAAGCATCCCAAAAGAGTTCCCAAAGAGGGGGTATAGTGCATGTTTGATTTGTGGAAAAAAAATTTTGGCTGAAAATCAGCAATTTTTGGCTTGGCCGGGTATTAGATTTTTTGACGTTTTCAGGTTTTGAGAAAAATCACTTAATTCTCCTACTTCTACATCTAGGGTGTTAAAACTATGTTGGAAAGCATCCCAAAAGAATTCCCAAAGAGTGGGTAAAGTGCGTGTTTGATTTGTGGCAAAAAAAAATTTGGCTTATAATCAGCCATTTTTCGCTTGGCCGGGTATTAGATTTTTTGACGTTTTCAGATTTTGCGAAAAATCACTTAATTCTCCTACTTCTACATCTAGAGGGTTAAAACTATGTTGGAAAGCATCCCAAAAGAGTTCCCAAAGAGGGGGTATAGTGCGTGTTTGATTTGTGGAAAAAAAAAAATTTGGCTGAAAATCAGCCATTTTTGGCTTGGCCGGCTGTTAGATTTTTTGACGTTTTCACGTTTTGCGAAAAATCACTTAATTCTCCTACTTCTACATCTAGAGGGTTAAAACTATGTTGGAAAGCATTCCAAAAGAGTTCCCAAAGAGGGGGTATAGTGCATGTTTGATTTGTGGAAAAAAAAATTTTGGCTGAAAATCAGCCATTTTTCGCTTGGCCGGGTATTAGATATTTTGACGTTTTCAGGTTTTGCGAAAAATCACTTAATTCCCCTACTTCTACATCTAGAGGGTTAAAACTATGTTGGAAAGCATCCCAAAAGAGTTCCCAAAGAGGGGGTATAGTGCGTGTTTGATTTGTGTAAAAAAAATTTTTGCCTGAAAATCAGCCATTTTTGGCTTGGCCGGGTATTAGATTTTTTGACGTTTTCAGGTTTTGCGAAAAATCACTTAATTCTCCTACTTCTACATCTAGGGGGTTAAAACTATGTTGGAAAGTATCCCAAAAGAGTTCCCAAAGAGGGGGTATAGTGCATGTTTGATTTGTGGAAAAAAAAATTTTGGCTGAAAAACAGCCATTTTTGGCTTGGCCGGGTATTAGATTTTTAGACGTTTTCAGGTTTTGCGAAAAATCACTTATTTCTCCTACTTCTACATCTAGAGGGTTAAAACTATGTTGGAAAGCATCCCAAAAGAGTTCCCAAAGAAAGGGTATAGTGCGTGTTTTATTTGTGGGAAAAAAAAATTTGGCTGAAAATCAGCCGTTTTTGGCTTGGCCGGGTATTAGATTTTTAGACGTTTTCAGGTTTTGCGAAAAATCACTTAATTCTCCTACTTCTACATCTAGAGGGTTAAAACTATGTTGGAAAGCATCCCAAAAGAGTTACCAAAGAGGGGGTATAGTGCATGTTTGATTTGTGGAAAAAAAAATTTTGGCTGAAAATCAGCCATTTTTTGCTTGGCCGGGTATTAGATTTTTTTACGTTTTCAGGTTTTGCGAAAAATCACTTAATTCCCCTAGTTCTACATCTAGAGGGTTAAAACTATGTTGGAAAGCATCCCAAAAGAGTTCCCAAAGAAGGGGTATAGTGCGTGTTTGATTTGTGGGAAAAAAAATTTTGGCTGAAAATCAGCCATTTTTGGTGTGGCCGGGTAATAGATTTTTTGACGTTTTCAGGTTTTGCGAAAAATCACTTAAATCTCCTACTTCTACATCTAGAGGGTTAAAACTATGTTGGAAAGCATCCCAAAAGAGTTTCCAAGGAGGGGGTATAGTGTGTGTTTGATTTGTGGAAAAAAAATTTTGGATGAAAATCAGCCAATTTTGGCTTGGCCGGGTATTAGATTTTTTGACGTTTTCAGGTTTTGCGAAAAATCACTTAAATCTCCTACTTCTACATCTAGAGGGTTAAAACTATGTTGGAAAGCATCCCAAAAGAGTTCCCAAAGAGGGGGTATAGTGCGTGTTTGATTTGTGGAAAAAAAATTTTGGCTGAAAATCAGCCATTTTTGGCTTGGCCGGGTATTAGATTTTTTTGACGTTTTCATGTTTTGCGAAAAATCACTTAATTCTCCTACTTCTACATCTAGAGGGTTAAAACTATGTTGGAAAGCATCCCAAAAGAGTTCCCAAAGAGGGGGTATAGTGCGTGTTTGATTTGTGGAAAAAAATTTTTTGGCTGAAAATCAGCCATTTTTGGCTTGGCCGGCCGTTAGATTTTTTGACGTTTTCAGGTTTTGCGAAAAATCACTTAATTCTCCTACTTCTACATCTAGAGGGTTAAAACTATGTTGGAAGCATTCTAAAAGTGTTCCCAAAGAGGGGGTATAGTGCATGTTTGATTTGTGGAAAAAAAAATTTTGGCTGAGAATCAGCCATTTTTCGCTTGGTCGTGTATTAGATTTTTTGACGTTTTCAGGTTTTGCGAAAAATCACTTAATTCTCCTACTTTCACATCTAGAGGGTTAAAACTATGTTGGAAAGCATCCCAAAAGAGTTCCCAAAGAGGGGGTATAGTGCCTGTTTGATTTGTGGAAAAATAAATTTTGGATGAAAATCATCCATTTTTGGCTTGGCCGGGTATTAGATTTTTTCACGTTTTCAGGTTTTGCGAAAAATCACTGAATTCTCCTACTTCTACATCTAGAGGGTTAAAACTATGTTGGAAAGCATCCCAAAAGAGTTCCCAAAGAGGGGGTATAGTGCGTGTTTGATTTGTAGCAAAAAAAATTTTGGCTTATAATCAGCCATTTTTGGCTTGGCCGGGTATTAGATTTTTTGACGTTTTCAGGTTTTGCGAAAAATCATTTAATTCTCCTACTTCTACATCTAGAGGGTTAAAACTATGTTGGCAAGCATCCCAAAAGAGTTCCCAAAGAGGGGGTATAGTGCCTGTTTGATTTGTGGAAAAATAAATTTTGGATGAAAATCATCCATTTTTGGCTTGGCCGGGTATTAGATTTTTTCACGTTTTCAGGTTTTGCGAAAAATCACTGAATTCTCCTACTTCTACATCTAGAGGGTTAAAACTATGTTGGAAAGCATCCCAAAAGAGTTCCCAAAGAGGGGGTATAGTGCGTGTTTGATTTGTGGAAAAAATTTTTTGGCTGAAATCTGCCAATTTTGGCTTGGCCGGGTATCAGGTTTTTTAAAGATTTCAGGTTTTGCGAAAAATCACTTAATTCCCCTGCTTCTACATCTAGAGGGTTAAAACTATGTTGGAAAGCATCCCAAAAGAGTTCCCAAAGAGGGGGTATAGTGCCTGTTTGATTTGTGGAAAAATAAATTTTGGATGAAAATCATCCATTTTTGGCTTGGCCGGGTATTAGATTTTTTCACGTTTTCAGGTTTTGCAAAAAATCACTGAATTCTCCTACTTCTACATCTAGAGGGTTAAAACTATGTTGGAAAGCATCCCAAAAGAGTTCCCAAAGAGGGGGTATAGTGCGTGTTTGATTTGTAGCAAAAAAAATTTTGGCTTATAATCAGCCATTTTTGGCTTGGCCGGGTATTAGATTTTTTGACGTTTTCAGGTTTTGCGAAAAATCATTTAATTCTCCTACTTCTACATCTAGAGGGTTAAAACTATGTTGGCAAGCATCCCAAAAGAGTTCCCAAAGAGGGGGTATAGTGCCTGTTTGATTTGTGGAAAAATAAATTTTGGATGAAAATCATCCATTTTTGGCTTGGCCGGGTATTAGATTTTTTCACGTTTTCAGGTTTTGCGAAAAATCACTGAATTCTCCTACTTCTACATCTAGATGGTTAAAACTATGTTGGAAAGCATCCCAAAAGAGTTCCCAAAGAGGGGGTATAGTGCGTGTTTGATTTGTGGAAAAAAATTTTTTGGCTGAAATCTGCCAATTTTGGCTTGGCCGGGTATCAGGTTTTTTAAAGATTTCAGGTTTTGCGAAAAATCACTTAATTCCCCTGCTTCTACATCTAGAGGGTTAAAACTATGTTGGAAAGCATCCCAAAAGAGTTCCCAAAGAGGGGGTATAGTGCCTGTTTGATTTGTGGAAAAATAAATTTTGGATGAAAATCATCCATTTTTGGCTTGGCCGGGTATTAGATTTTTTCACGTTTTCAGGTTTTGCGAAAAATCACTGAATTCTCCTACTTCTACATCTAGAGGGTTAAAACTATGTTGGAAAGCATTCCAAAAGAGTTCCCAAAGAGGGGGTATAGTGCATGTTTGATTTGTGGAAAAAAAAATTGTGCTGAAAATCAGCCATTTTTGGCTTGGCCGGGTATTAGATTTTTTGACGTTTTCAGGTTTTGCGAAAAATCACTTAATTCTCCTACTTCTACATCTAGAGGGTTAAAACTATGTTGGAAAGCATCCCAAAAGAGTTCCCAAAGAGGGGGTATAGTGCGTGTTTTGATTTGTGGAAAAAAAAATTGTGCCTGAAAATCAGCCATTTTTGGCTTGGCCGGGTATTAGATTTTTTGACATTTTCATGTTTTGCGAAAAATCACTTAGTTTTAACCCTCTAGATGTAGAAGTAGGAGAATTATGTTGGAAAGCATCCCAAAAGAGTTCCCAAAGAGGGGGTATAGTGTGTGTTTGATTTGTGGAAAAAAAAATTTTGACTGAAAATCAGCCATTTTTGGCTTGGCCGGGTATTTGATTTTTTGACGTTTTCAGGTTTTGCAAAAAATCACTTAATTCTCCTACTTTTACATCTAGAGGGTTAAAACTATGTTGGAAAGCATCCCAAAAGAGTTCCCAAAGAGGGGGTATAGTGCGTGTTTGATTTGTGGGAAAAAAATTTTTGGCTGAAAATCAGCCATTTTTGTCTTGGCCGTGTATTAGATTTTTAGACGTTTTCAGGTTTTGCGAAAAATCACTTAATTCTCCTACTTCTACATCTAGGGGGTTAAAACTATGTTGGAAAGCATCCCAAAAGAGTTCCCAAAGAGGGGGTATAGTGCGTGTTTGATTTGTGGAAAAAAAAATTTTGGCTGAAAATCAGCCATTTTTGGCTTGGCCGGGTATTAGATTTTTTGACGTTTTCAGGTTTTGCGATAAATCACTTAATTCCCCTACTTCTACATCTAGAGGGTTAAAACTATGTTGGAAAGCATCCCAGAAGAGTTCCCAAAGAGGGGGTATAGTGCGTGTTTGATTTGTGGCAAAAAAAAATTTGGCTTATAATCAGCCATTTTTGGCTTGGCCGGCTGTTAGATTTTTTGACGTTTTCAGGTTTTGCGAAAAATCACTTAATTCTCCTACTTCTACATCTAGGGGGTTAAAACTATGTTGGAAAGCATCCCAAAAGAGTTCCCAAAGAGGGGGTATAGTGCATGTTTGATTTGTGGAAAAAAAATTTTTGGCGGAAAATCAGCCATTTTTGGCTTGGCCGGGTATTAGATTTTTTGACGTTTTCAGGTTTTGAGAAAAATCACTTAATTCTCCTACTTCTACATCTAGGGTGTTAAAACTATGTTGGAAAGCATCCCAAAAGAGTTCCCAAAGAGTGGGTATAGTGCGTGTTTGATTTGTGGCAAAAAAAAATTTGGCTTATAATCAGCCATTTTTGGCTTGGCCGGCTGTTAGATTTTTTGACGTTTTCAGGTTTTGCGAAAAATCACTTAATTCTCCTACTTCTACATCTAGGGGGTTAAAACTATGTTGGAAAGCATCCCAAAAGAGTTCCCAAAGAGGGGGTATAGTGCATGTTTGATTTGTGGAAAAAAAATTTTTGGCGGAAAATCAGCCATTTTTGGCTTGGCCGGCTGTTAGATTTTTTGACGTTTTCACGTTTTGCGAAAAATCACTTAATTCTCCTACTTCTACATCTAGAGGGTTAAAACTATGTTGGAAAGCATTCCAAAAGAGTTCCCAAAGAGGGGGTATAGTGCATGTTTGATTTGTGGAAAAAAAAATTTTGGCTGAAAATCAGCCATTTTTTGCTTGGCCGGGTATTAGATTTTTTTACGTTTTCAGGTTTTGCGAAAAATCACTTAATTCCCCTAGTTCTACATCTAGAGGGTTAAAACTATGTTGGAAAGCATCCCAAAAGAGTTCCCAAAGAAGGGGTATAGTGCGTGTTTGATTTGTGGGAAAAAAAATTTTGGCTGAAAATCAGCCATTTTTGGTGTGGCCGGGTAATAGATTTTTTTGACGTTTTCAGGTTTTGCGAAAAATCACTTAAATCTCCTACTTCTACATCTAGAGGGTTAAAACTATGTTGGAAAGCATCCCAAAAGAGTTTCCAAGGAGGGGGTATAGTGTGTGTTTGATTTGTGGAAAAAAAATTTTGGATGAAAATCAGCCAATTTTGGCTTGGCCGGGTATTAGATTTTTTGACGTTTTCAGGTTTTGCGAAAAATCACTTAAATCTCCTACTTCTACATCTAGAGGGTTAAAACTATGTTGGAAAGCATCCCAAAAGAGTTCCCAAAGAGGGGGTATAGTGCGTGTTTGATTTGTGGAAAAAAATTTTGGCTGAAAATCAGCCATTTTTGGCTTGGCCGGGTATTAGATTTTTTTGACGTTTTCATGTTTTGCGAAAAATCACTTAATTCTCCTACTTCTACATCTAGAGGGTTAAAACTATGTTGGAAAGCATCCCAAAAGAGTTCCCAAAGAGGGGGTATAGTGCATGTTTGATTTGTGGAAAAAAAATTTTTGGCTGAAAATCAGCCATTTTTGGCTTGGCCGGCCGTTAGATTTTTTGACGTTTTCAGGTTTTGAGAAAAATCACTTAATTCTCCTACTTCTACATCTAGGGTGTTAAAACTATGTTGGAAAGCATCCCAAAAGAGTTCCCAAAGAGTGGGTATAGTGCGTGTTTGATTTGTGGCAAAAAAAAATTTGGCTTATAATCAGCCATTTTTGGCTTGGCCGGGTATTAGATATTTTGACGTTTTCAGATTTTGCGAAAAATCACTTAATTCTCCTACTTCTACATCTAGAGGGTTAAAACTTTGTTGGAAAGCATCCCAAAAGAGTTCCCAAAGAGGGGGTATAGTGCATGTTTGATTTGTGGAAAAAAAAATTTTGGCTGAAAATCAGTCATTTTTGGCTTGGCCAGCCGTTAGATTTTTTGACGTTTTCACGTTTTGCGAAAAATCACTTAATTCTCCTACTTCTACATCTAGAGGGTTAAAACTATGTTGGAAAGCATTCCAAAAGAGTTACCAAAGAGGGGGTATAGTGCATGTTTGATTTGGGGAAAAAAAAATTTTGGCTGAAAATCAGCCATTTTTGGCTTGGCCGGGTATTAGATTTTTTGACGTTTTCAGGTTTTGCGAAAAATCACTTAATTCCTCTACTTCTACATCTAGAGGGTTAAAACTATGTTGGAAAGCATCCCAAAAGAGTTCCCAAAGAGGGGGTATAGTGCGTGTTTGATTTGTGGGAAAAAAAATTTTGGCTGAAAATCAGCCATTTTCGGTTTGGCCGGGTATACGATTTTTTGACGTTTTCAGGTTTTGCAAAAAATCACTTAATTCTCCTACTTCTACATCTAGAGGGTTAAAACTATGTTGGAAAGCATCCCAAAAGAGTTTCCAAGGAGGGGGTATAGTGTGTGTTTGATTTGTGGAAAAAAATTTTTTGGATGAAAATCAGCCAATTTTGGCTTGGCCGGGTATTAGATTTTTTGACGTTTTCAGGTTTTGCAAAAAATCACTTAAATCTCCTACTTCTACATCTAGAGGGTTAAAACTATGTTGGAAAGCATCCCAAAAGAGTTCCCAAAGAGGGGGTATAGTGCGTGTTTGATTTGTGGAAAAAAAATTTTGGCTGAAAATCAGCCATTTTTGGCTTGGCCGGGTATTAGATTTTTTTGACGTTTTCATGTTTTGCGAAAAATCACTTAATTCTCCTACTTCTACATCTAGAGAGTTAAAACTATGTTGGAAAGCATCCCAAAAGAGTTCCCAAAGAGGGGGTATAGTGTGTGTTTGATTTGTGGAAAAAAAATTTTTGACTGAAAATCAGCCATTTTTGGCTTGGCCGGCTGTTAGATTTTTTGACGTTTTCAGGTTTCGCGAAAAATCACTTAATTCTCCTACTTCTACATCTAGGGGGTTAAAACTATGTTGGAAAGCATCCCAAAAGAGTTCCCAAAGAGGGGGTATAGTGCATGTTTGATTTGTGGAAAAAAAATTTTTGGCTGAGAATCAGCCATTTTTCGCTTGGCCGGGTATTAGATTTTTTGACGTTTTCAGGTTTTGAGAAAAATCACTTAATTCTCCTACTTCTACATCTAGGGTGTTAAAACTATGTTGGAAAGCATCCCAAAAGAGTTCCCAAAGAGTGGGTATAGTGCATGTTTGATTTGTGGAAAAAAAAATTTTGGCTGAGAATCAGCCATTTTTCGCTTGGCCGGGTATTAGATTTTTTGACGTTTTCAGGTTTTGAGAAAAATCACTTAATTCTCCTACTTCTACATCTAGGGTGTTAAAACTATGTTGGAAAGCATCCCAAAAGAGTTCCCAAAGAGTGGGTATAGTGCGTGTTTGATTTGCGGCAAAAAAAAATTTGGCTTATAATCAGCCATTTTTGGCTTGGCCGGGTATTAGATATTTTGACGTTTTCAGATTTTGCGAAAAATCACTTAATTCTCCTACTTCTACATCTAGAGGGTTAAAACTATGTTGGAAAGCATCCCAAAAGAGTTCCCAAAGAGGGGGTATAGTGCATGTTTGATTTGTGGGAAAAAAAATTTTGGCTGAAAATCAGTCATTTTTGGCTTGGCCGGCCGTTAGATTTTTTGATGTTTTCACGTTTTGCGAAAAATCACTTAATTCTCCTACTTCTACATCTAGAGGGTTAAAACTATGTTGGATAGCATTCCAAAAGAGTTACCAAAGAGGGGGTATAGTGCATGTTTGATTTGTGGAAAAAAAAATTTTGGCTGAAAATCAGCCATTTTTGGCTTGGCCGGGTATTAGATTTTTTGACGTTTTCAGGTTTTGCGAAAAATCACTTAATTCCCCTACTTCTACATCTAGAGGGTTAAAACTATGTTGGAAAGCATCCCAAAAGAGTTCCCAAAGAGGGGGTATAGTGCGTGTTTGATTTGTGGGAAAAAAATTTTTGGCTGAAAATCAGCCATTTTTGGTTTGGCCGGGTATTAGATTTTTTGACGTTTTCAGGTTTTGCGAAAAATCACTTAATTCTCTTACTTCTACATCTAGAGGGTTAAAACTATGTTGGAAAGCATCCCAAAAGAGTTTCCAAGGAGGGGGTATAGTGTGTGTTTGATTTGTGGAAAAAAAAATTTTGGATGAAAATCAGCCAATTTTGGCTTGGCCGGGTATTAGATTTTTTGACGTTTTCAGGTTTTGCGAAAAATCACTTAAATCTCCTACTTCTACATCTAGAGGGTTAAAACTATGTTGGAAAGCATCCCAAAAGAGTTCCCAAAGAGGGGGTATAGTGCGTGTTTGATTTGTGGAAAAAAAAATTTTGGCTGAAAATCAGCAATTTTTGGCTTGGCTGGGTATTAGATTTTTTGACGTTTTCATGTTTTGCGAAAAATCACTTAATTCTCCTACTTCTACATCTAGAGGGTTAAAACTATGTTGGAAAGCATCCCAAAAGAGTTCCCAAAGAGGGGGTATAGTGCGTGTTTGTTTTGTGGAACAAAAATTTTTGACTGAAAATCAGCCATTTTTGGCTTGGCCGGGTATTAGATTTTTTGACGTTTTCAGGTTTTGCGAAAAATCACTTAATTCTCCTACTTCTACATCTAGGGGGTTAAAACTATGTTGGAAAGCATTCCAAAAGAGTTCCCAAAGAGGGGGTATAGTGCATGTTTGATTTGTGGAAAAAAAAATTTTGGCTGAAAATCAGCCATTTTTCGCTTGGCCGGGTATTAGATATTTTGACGTTTTCAGGTTTTGCGAAAAATCACTTAATTCCCCTACTTCTACATCTAGAGGGTTAAAACTATGTTGGAAAGCATCCCAAAAGAGTTCCCAAAGAGGGGGTATAGTGCGTGTTTGATTTGTGTAAAAAAAATTTTTGCCTGAAAATCAGCCATTTTTGGCTTGGCCGGGTATTAGATTTTTTGACGTTTTCAGGTTTTGCGAAAAATCACTTAATTCTCCTACTTCTACATCTAGGGGGTTAAAACTATGTTGGAAAGTATCCCAAAAGAGTTCCCAAAGAGGGGGTATAGTGCATGTTTGATTTGTGGAAAAAAAAAATTTGGCTGAAAAACAGCCATTTTTGGCTTGGCCGGGTATTAGATTTTTAGACGTTTTCAGGTTTTGCGAAAAATCACTTATTTCTCCTACTTCTACATCTAGAGGGTTAAAACTATGTTGGAAAGCATCCCAAAAGAGTTCCCAAAGAAAGGGTATAGTGCGTGTTTTATTTGTGGGGAAAAAAAATTTGGCTGAAAATCAGCCGTTTTTGGCTTGGCCGGGTATTAGATTTTTAGACGTTTTCAGGTTTTGCGAAAAATCACTTAATTCTCCTACTTCTACATCTAGAGGGTTAAAACTATGTTGGAAAGCATCCCAAAAGAGTTACCAAAGAGGGGGTATAGTGCATGTTTGATTTGTGGAAAAAAAAATTTTGGCTGAAAATCAGCCATTTTTTGCTTGGCCGGGTATTAGATTTTTTTACGTTTTCAGGTTTTGCGAAAAATCACTTAATTCCCCTAGTTCTACATCTAGAGGGTTAAAACTATGTTGGAAAGCATCCCAAAAGAGTTCCCAAAGAAGGGGTATAGTGCGTGTTTGATTTGTGGGAAAAAAAATTTTGGCTGAAAATCAGCCATTTTTGGTGTGGCCGGGTAATAGATTTTTTGACGTTTTCAGGTTTTGCGAAAAATCACTTAAATCTCCTACTTCTACATCTAGAGGGTTAAAACTATGTTGGAAAGCATCCCAAAAGAGTTTCCAAGGAGGGGGTATAGTGTGTGTTTGATTTGTGGAAAAAAAATTTTGGATGAAAATCAGCCAATTTTGGCTTGGCCGGGTATTAGATTTTTTGACGTTTTCAGGTTTTGCGAAAAATCACTTAAATCTCCTACTTCTACATCTAGAGGGTTAAAACTATGTTGGAAAGCATCCCAAAAGAGTTCCCAAAGAGGGGGTATAGTGCGTGTTTGATTTGTGGAAAAAAAATTTTGGCTGAAAATCAGCCATTTTTGGCTTGGCCGGGTATTAGATTTTTTTGACGTTTTCATGTTTTGCGAAAAATCACTTAATTCTCATACTTCGACATCTAGAGGGTTAAAACTATGTTGGAAAGCATCCCAAAAGAGTTCCCAAAGAGGGGGTATAGTGCATGTTTGATTTGTGGAAAAAAAATTTTTGGCTGAAAATCAGCCATTTTTGGCTTGGCCGGCCGTTAGATTTTTTGACGTTTTCAGGTTTTGCGAAAAATCACTTAATTCTCCTACTTCTACATCTAGAGGGTTAAAACTATGTTGGAAGCATTCTAAAAGTGTTCCCAAAGAGGGGGTATAGTGCATGTTTGATTTGTGGAAAAAAAAATTTTGGCTGAGAATCAGCCATTTTTCGCTTGGCCGGGTATTAGATTTTTTGACGTTTTCAGGTTTTGAGAAAAATCACTTAATTCTCCTACTTCTACATCTAGGGTGTTAAAACTATGTTGGAAAGCATCCCAAAAGAGTTCCCAAAGAGTGGGTATAGTGCGTGTTTGATTTGTGGCAAAAAAAATTTGGCTTATAATCAGCCATTTTTGGCTTGGCCGGGTATTAGATATTTTGACGTTTTCAGATTTTGCGAAAAATCACTTAATTCTCCTACTTCTACATCTAGAGGGTTAAAACTATGTTGGAAAGCATCCCAAAAGAGTTCCCAAAGAGGGGGTATAGTGCATGTTTGATTTGTGGAAAAAAAAATTTTGGCTGAAAATCAGTCATTTTTGGCTTGGCCGGCCGTTAGATTTTTTGACGTTTTCACGTTTTGCGAAAAATCACTTAATTCTCCTACTTCTACATCTAGAGGGTTAAAACTATGTTGGAAAGCATTCCAAAAGAGTTACCAAAGAGGGGGTATAGTGCATGTTTGATTTGGGGAAAAAAAAATTTTGGCTGAAAATCAGCCATTTTTGGCTTGGCCGGGTATTAGATTTTTTGACGTTTTCAGGTTTTGCGAAAAATCACTTAATTCCTCTACTTCTACATCTAGAGGGTTAAAACTATGTTGGAAAGCATCCCAAAAGAGTTCCCAAAGAGGGGGTATAGTGCGTGTTTGATTTGTGGGAAAAAAATTTTTGGCTGAAAATCAGCCATTTTTGGTTTGGCCGGGTATTAGATTTTTTTGACGTTTTCATGTTTTGCGAAAAATCACTTAATTCTCCTACTTCTACATCTAGAGAGTTAAAACTATGTTGGAAAGCATCCCAAAAGAGTTCCCAAAGAGGGGGTATAGTGTGTGTTTGATTTGTGGAAAAAAAATTTTTGACTGAAAATCAGCCATTTTTGGCTTGGCCGGCTGTTAGATTTTTTGACGTTTTCAGGTTTCGCGAAAAATCACTTAATTCTCCTACTTCTACATCTAGGGGGTTAAAACTATGTTGGAAAGCATCCCAAAAGAGTTCCCAAAGAGGGGGTATAGTGCATGTTTGATTTGTGGAAAAAAAAATTTTGGCTGAGAATCAGCCATTTTTCGCTTGGCCGGGTATTAGATTTTTTGACGTTTTCAGGTTTTGAGAAAAATCACTTAATTCTCCTACTTCTACATCTAGGGTGTTAAAACTATGTTGGAAAGCATCCCAAAAGAGTTCCCAAAGAGTGGGTATAGTGCATGTTTGATTTGTGGAAAAAAAAATTTTGGCTGAGAATCAGCCATTTTTCGCTTGGCCGGGTATTAGATTTTTTGACGTTTTCAGGTTTTGAGAAAAATCACTTAATTCTCCTACTTCTACATCTAGGGTGTTAAAACTATGTTGGAAAGCATCCCAAAAGAGTTCCCAAAGAGTGGGTATAGTGCGTGTTTGATTTGTGGCAAAAAAAAATTTGGCTTATAATCAGCCATTTTTGGCTTGGCCGGGTATTAGATATTTTGACGTTTTCAGATTTTGCGAAAAATCACTTAATTCTCCTACTTCTACATCTAGAGGGTTAAAACTATGTTGGAAAGCATCCCAAAAGAGTTCCCAAAGAGGGGGTATAGTGCATGTTTGATTTGTGGAAAAAAAAATTTTGGCTGAAAATCAGTCATTTTTGGCTTGGCCGGCCGTTAGATTTTTTGATGTTTTCACGTTTTGCGAAAAATCACTTAATTCTCCTACTTCTACATCTAGAGGGTTAAAACTATGTTGGAAAGCATTCCAAAAGAGTTACCAAAGAGGGGGTATAGTGCATGTTTGATTTGTGGAAAAAAAAATTTTGGCTGAAAATCAGCCATTTTTGGCTTGGCCGGGTATTAGATTTTTTGACGTTTTCAGGTTTTGCGAAAAATCACTTAATTCCCCTACTTCTACATCTAGAGGGTTAAAACTATGTTGGAAAGCATCCCAAAAGAGTTCCCAAAGAGGGGGTATAGTGCGTGTTTGATTTGTGGGAAAAAAAATTTTGGCTGAAAATCAGCCATTTTTGGTTTGGCCGGGTATTAGATTTTTTGACGTTTTCAGGTTTTGCGAAAAATCACTTAATTCTCTTACTTCTACATCTAGAGGGTTAAAACTATGTTGGAAAGCATCCCAAAAGAGTTTCCAAGGAGGGGGTATAGTGCGTGTTTGATTTGTGGAAAAAAAATTTTTGGATGAAAATCAGCCAATTTTGGCTTGGCCGGGTATTAGATTTTTTGACGTTTTCAGGTTTTGAGAAAAATCACTTAATTCTCCTACTTCTACATCTAGAGGGTTAAAACTATGTTGGAAAGCATCCCAAAAGAGTTCCCAAAGAGGGGGTATAGTGCATGTTTGATTTGTGGAAAAAAAATTTGGGCTGAAAATCAGCCATTTTTGGTTTGGCCGGGTATTAGATTTTTTGACGTTTTCAGGTTTTGAGAAAAATCACTTAATTCTCCTACTTCTACATCTAGAGGGTTAAAACTATGTTGGAAAGCATCCCAAAAGAGTTCCCAAAGAGGGGGTATAGTGCGTGTTTGATTTGTGGAAAAAAAAATTTTGGCTGAAAATCAGCCATTTTTGGCTTGGCCGGCTGTTAGATTTTTTGACGTTTTCACGTTTTGCGAAAAATCACTTAATTCTCCTACTTCTACATCTAGAGGGTTAAAACTATGTTGGAAAGCATTCCAAAAGAGTTCCCAAAGAGGGGGTATAGTGCATGTTTGATTTGTGGAAAAAAAATTTTTGGCTGAGAATCAGCCATTTTTCGCTTGGCCGGGTATTAGATTTTTTGACGTTTTCAGGTTTTGAGAAAAATCACTTAATTCTCCTACTTCTACATCTAGGGTGTTAAAACTATGTTGGAAAGCATCCCAAAAGAGTTCCCAAAGAGTGGGTATAGTGCGTGTTTGATTTGTGGCAAAAAAAATTTGGCTTATAATCAGCCATTTTTGGCTTGGCCGGGTATTAGATATTTTGACGTTTTCAGATTTTGCGAAAAATCACTTAATTCTCCTACTTCTACATCTAGAGGGTTAAAACTATGTTGGAAAGCATCCCAAAAGAGTTCCCAAAGAGGGGGTATAGTGCATGTTTGATTTGTGGAAAAAAAAATTTTGGCTGAAAATCAGTCATTTTTGGCTTGGCCGGCCGTTAGATTTTTTGACGTTTTCACGTTTTGCGAAAAATCACTTAATTCTCCTACTTCTACATCTAGAGGGTTAAAACTATGTTGGAAAGCATTCCAAAAGAGTTACCAAAGAGGGGGTATAGTGCATGTTTGATTTGGGGAAAAAAAAATTTTGGCTGAAAATCAGCCATTTTTGGCTTGGCCGGGTATTAGATTTTTTGACGTTTTCAGGTTTTGCGAAAAATCACTTAATTCCTCTACTTCTACATCTAGAGGGTTAAAACTATGTTGGAAAGCATCCCAAAAGAGTTCCCAAAGAGGGGGTATAGTGCGTGTTTGATTTGTGGGAAAAAAAATTTTGGCTGAAAATCAGCCATTTTTGGTTTGGCCGGGTATACGATTTTTTGACGTTTTCAGGTTTTGCAAAAAATCACTTAATTCTCCTACTTCTACATCTAGAGGGTTAAAACTATGTTGGAAAGCATCCCAAAAGAGTTTCCAAGGAGGGGGTATAGTGTGTGTTTGATTTGTGGAAAAAAAATTTTTGGATGAAAATCAGCCAATTTTGGCTTGGCCGGGTATTAGATTTTTTGACGTTTTCAGGTTTTGCAAAAAATCACTTAAATCTCCTACTTCTACATCTAGAGGGTTAAAACTATGTTGGAAAGCATCCCAAAAGAGTTCCCAAAGAGGGGGTATAGTGCGTGTTTGATTTGTGGAAAAAAAAATTTGGCTGAAAATCAGCCATTTTTGGCTTGGCCGGGTATTAGATTTTTTTGACGTTTTCATGTTTTGCGAAAAATCACTTAATTCTCCTACTTCTACATCTAGAGAGTTAAAACTATGTTGGAAAGCATCCCAAAAGAGTTCCCAAAGAGGGGGTATAGTGTGTGTTTGATTTGTGGAAAAAAAAATTTTGACTGAAAATCAGCCATTTTTGGCTTGGCCGGCTGTTAGATTTTTTGACGTTTTCAGGTTTCGCGAAAAATCACTTAATTCTCCTACTTCTACATCTAGGGGGTTAAAACTATGTTGGAAAGCATCCCAAAAGAGTTCCCAAAGAGGGGGTATAGTGCATGTTTGATTTGTGGAAAAAAAATTTTTGGCTGAGAATCAGCCATTTTTCGCTTGGCCGGGTATTAGATTTTTTGACGTTTTCAGGTTTTGAGAAAAATCACTTAATTCTCCTACTTCTACATCTAGGGTGTTAAAACTATGTTGGAAAGCATCCCAAAAGAGTTCCCAAAGAGTGGGTATAGTGCATGTTTGATTTGTGGAAAAAAAAATTTTGGCTGAGAATCAGCCATTTTTCGCTTGGCCGGGTATTAGATTTTTTGACGTTTTCAGGTTTTGAGAAAAATCACTTAATTCTCCTACTTCTACATCTAGGGTGTTAAAACTATGTTGGAAAGCATCCCAAAAGAGTTCCCAAAGAGTGGGTATAGTGCGTGTTTGATTTGTGGCAAAAAAAAATTTGGCTTATAATCAGCCATTTTTGGCTTGGCCGGGTATTAGATATTTTGACGTTTTCAGATTTTGCGAAAAATCACTTAATTCTCCTACTTCTACATCTAGAGGGTTAAAACTATGTTGGAAAGCATCCCAAAAGAGTTCCCAAAGAGGGGGTATAGTGCATGTTTGATTTGTGGAAAAAAAAATTTTGGCTGAAAATCAGTCATTTTTGGCTTGGCCGGCCGTTAGATTTTTTGATGTTTTCACGTTTTGCGAAAAATCACTTAATTCTCCTACTTCTACATCTAGAGGGTTAAAACTATGTTGGAAAGCATTCCAAAAGAGTTACCAAAGAGGGGGTATAGTGCATGTTTGATTTGTGGAAAAAAAAATTTTGGCTGAAAATCAGCCATTTTTGGCTTGGCCGGGTATTAGATTTTTTGACGTTTTCAGGTTTTGCGAAAAATCACTTAATTCCCCTACTTCTACATCTAGAGGGTTAAAACTATGTTGGAAAGCATCCCAAAAGAGTTCCCAAAGAGGGGGTATAGTGCGTGTTTGATTTGTGGGAAAAAAAATTTTGGCTGAAAATCAGCCATTTTTGGTTTGGCCGGGTATTAGATTTTTTGACGTTTTCAGGTTTTGCGAAAAATCACTTAATTCTCTTACTTCTACATCTAGAGGGTTAAAACTATGTTGGAAAGCATCCCAAAAGAGTTTCCAAGGAGGGGGTATAGTGTGTGTTTGATTTGTGGAAAAAAAAATTTTGGATGAAAATCAGCCAATTTTGGCTTGGCCGGGTATTAGATTTTTTGACGTTTTCAGGTTTTGCGAAAAATCACTTAAATCTCCTACTTCTACATCTAGAGGGTTAAAACTATGTTGGAAAGCATCCCAAAAGAGTTCCCAAAGAGGGGGTATAGTGCGTGTTTGATTTGTGGAAAAAAAAATTTTGGCTGAAAATCAGCAATTTTTGGCTTGGCTGGGTATTAGATTTTTTGACGTTTTCATGTTTTGCGAAAAATCACTTAATTCTCCTACTTCTACATCTAGAGGGTTAAAACTATGTTGGAAAGCATCCCAAAAGAGTTCCCAAAGAGGGGGTATAGTGCGTGTTTGTTTTGTGGAACAAAAATTTTTGACTGAAAATCAGCCATTTTTGGCTTGGCCGGGTATTAGATTTTTTGACGTTTTCAGGTTTTGCGAAAAATCACTTAATTCTCCTACTTCTACATCTAGGGGGTTAAAACTATGTTGGAAAGCATCCCAAAAGAGTTCCCAAAGAGGGGGTATAGTGCATGTTTGATTTGTGGAAAAAAAATTTGGGCTGAAAATCAGCCATTTTTGGTTTGGCCGGGTATTAGATTTTTTGACGTTTTCAGGTTTTGAGAAAAATCACTTAATTCTCCTACTTCTACATCTAGAGGGTTAAAACTATGTTGGAAAGCATCCCAAAAGAGTTCCCAAAGAGGGGGTATAGTGCGTGTTTGATTTGTGGAAAAAAAAATTTTGGCTGAAAATCAGCCATTTTTGGCTTGGCCGGCTGTTAGATTTTTTGACGTTTTCACGTTTTGCGAAAAATCACTTAATTCTCCTACTTCTACATCTAGAGGGTTAAAACTATGTTGGAAAGCATTCCAAAAGAGTTCCCAAAGAGGGGGTATAGTGCATGTTTGATTTGTGGAAAAAAAAATTTTGGCTGAAAATCAGCCATTTTTCGCTTGGCCGGGTATTAGATATTTTGACGTTTTCAGGTTTTGCGAAAAATCACTTAATTCCCCTACTTCTACATCTAGAGGGTTAAAACTATGTTGGAAAGCATCCCAAAAGAGTTCCCAAAGAGGGGGTATAGTGCGTGTTTGATTTGTGTAAAAAAAATTTTTGCCTGAAAATCAGCCATTTTTGGTTTGGCCGGGTATTAGATTTTTTGACGTTTTCAGGTTTTGCGAAAAATCACTTAATTCTCCTACTTCTACATCTAGGGGGTTAAAACTATGTTGGAAAGTATCCCAAAAGAGTTCCCAAAGAGGGGGTATAGTGCATGTTTGATTTGTGGAAAAAAAAATTTTGGCTGAAAAACAGCCATTTTTGGCTTGGCCGGGTATTAGATTTTTAGACGTTTTCAGGTTTTGCGAAAAATCACTTATTTCTCCTACTTCTACATCTAGAGGGTTAAAACTATGTTGGAAAGCATCCCAAAAGAGTTCCCAAAGAAAGGGTATAGTGCGTGTTTTATTTGTGGGAAAAAAAAATTTGGCTGAAAATCAGCCGTTTTTGGCTTGGCCGGGTATTAGATTTTTAGACGTTTTCAGGTTTTGCGAAAAATCACTTAATTCTCCTACTTCTACATCTAGAGGGTTAAAACTATGTTGGAAAGCATCCCAAAAGAGTTACCAAAGAGGCGGTATAGTGCCTGTTTGATTTGTGGAAAAAAAAATTTTGGATGAAAATCATCCATTTTTGGCTTGGCCGGGTATTAGATTTTTTCACATTTTCAGGTTTTGCGAAAAATCACTGAATTCTCCTACTTCTACATCTAGAGGGTTAAAACTATGTTGGAAAGCATCCCAAAAGAGTTCCCAAAGAGGGGGTATAGTGCGTGTTTGATTTGTGGAAAAAAATTTTTTGGCTGAAATCAGCCAATTTTGGCTTGGCCGGGTATCAGATTTTTTGACGTTTTCAGGTTTTGCGATAAATCACTTAATTCCCCTACTTCTACATCTAGAGGGTTAAAACTATGTTGGAAAGCATCCCAAAAGAGTTCCCAAAGAGTAGGTATAGTGCGTGTTTGATTTGTGGCAAAAAAAATTTTGGCTTATAATCAGCCATTTTTCGCTTGGCCGGGTATTAGATTTTTTGACGTTTTCAGATTTTGCGAAAAATCACTTAATTCTCCTACTTCTACATCTAGAGGGTTAAAACTATGTTGGAAAACATTCCAAAAGAGTTCCCAAAGAGGGGGTATAGTGCATGTTTGATTTGTGGAAAAAAAATTTTTGGCTGAAAATCAGCCATTTTTCGCTTGGCCGGGTATTAGATTTTTTAACGTTTTCAGGATTTGCGAAAAATCACTTAATTCCCCTACTTCTACATCTAGAGGGTTAAAACTATATTGGAAAGCATCCCAAAAGAGTTCCCAAAGAGGGGGTATAGTGCGTGTTTGATTTGTGTAAAAAAAATTTTTGCCTGAAAATCAGCCATTTTTGGTATTAGATTTTTTGACGTTTTCAGGTTTTGCGAAAAATCACTTAATTCTCCTACTTCTACATCAAGGGGGTTAAAACTATGTTGGAAAGTATCCCAAAAGAGTTCCCAAAGAGGGGGTATAGTGCATGTTTGATTTGTGGAAAAAAAAATTTTGGCTGAAAATCAGCCATTTTTGGCTTGGCCGGGTATTAGATTTTTTGACGTTTTCAGGTTTTGCGAAAAATCACTGAATTCTCCTACTTCTACATCTAGAGGGTTAAAACTATGTTGGAAAGCATCCCCAAAGAGTTCCCAAAGAGGGGGTATAGTGCGTGTTTTATTTGTAGAAAAAAAAAATTTGGCTGAAAATCAGCCATTTTTGGCTTGGCCGGGTATTTGATTTTTTGACGTTTTCAGGTTTTGCGAAAAATCACTTAATTCTCCTACTTCTACATCTAGAGGGTTAAATCTATGTTGGAAAGCATCCCAAAAGAGTTCCCAAAGAGTGGGTATAGTGCGTGTTTGATTTGTGGCAAAAAAAAAATTGGCTTATAATCAGCCATTTTTCGCTTGGCAGGGTATTAGATTTTTTGACGTTTTCAGGTTTTGCGAAAAATCACTTAATTCTCCTACTTCTACATCTAGAGGGTTAAAACTATGTTGGAAAGCATCCCAAAAGAGTTACCAAAGAGGGGGTATAGTGCGTGTTTGATTTGTGGAAAAAAAATTTTTGGCTGAAATCTGCCAATTTTGGCTTGGCCGGGTATCAGATTTTTTGACGTTTTCAGGTTTTGCGATAAATCACTTAATTCCCCTACTTCTACATCTAGAGGGTTAAAACTATGTTGGAAAGCATCCCAAAAGAGTTCCCAAAGAGGGGGTATAGTGCATGTTTGATTTGTGGAAAAAAGTTTTTTGGCTAAAAATCAGCCATTTTTGGCTTGGCCGTGTATTAGATTTTTTGACGTTTTCAGGTTTTGCGAAAAATCACTTAATTCTCCTACTTCTACATCTAGAGGGTTAAAACTATGTTGGAAAGCATCCCAAAAGAGTTCCCAAAGAGGGGGTATAGTGCGTGTTTGATTTGTGGAAAAAAAATTTTTGGCTGAAAATCAGCAATTTTTGGCTTGGCTGGGTATTAGATTTTTTGACGTTTTCATGTTTTGCGAAAAATCACTTAATTCTCCTACTTCTACATCTAGAGGGTTAAAACTATGTTGGAAAGCATCCCAAAAGAGTTCCCAAAGAGGGGGTATAGTGCGTGTTTGTTTTGTGGAACAAAAATTTTTGACTGAAAATCAGCCATTTTTGGCTTGGCCGGGTATTAGATTTTTTGACGTTTTCAGGTTTTGCGAAAAATCACTTAATTCTCCTACTTCTACATCTAGGGGGTTAAAACTATGTTGGAAAGCATCCCAAAAGAGTTCCCAAAGAGGGGGTATAGTGCATGTTTGATTTGTGGAAAAAAAATTTGGGCTGAAAATCAGCCATTTTTGGTTTGGCCGGGTATTAGATTTTTTGACGTTTTCAGGTTTTGAGAAAAATCACTTAATTCTCCTACTTCTACATCTAGAGGGTTAAAACTATGTTGGAAAGCATCCCAAAAGAGTTCCCAAAGAGGGGGTATAGTGCGTGTTTGATTTGTGGAAAAAAAAATTTTGGGCTGAAAATCAGCCATTTTTGGCTTGGCCGGCTGTTAGATTTTTTGACGTTTTCACGTTTTGCGAAAAATCACTTAATTCTCCTACTTCTACATCTAGAGGGTTAAAACTATGTTGGAAAGCATTCCAAAAGAGTTCCCAAAGAGGGGGTATAGTGCGTGTTTGATTTGTGGAAAAAAAATTTTTGGCTGAAAATCAGCAATTTTTGGCTTGGCTGGGTATTAGATTTTTTGACGTTTTCATGTTTTGCGAAAAATCACTTAATTCTCCTACTTCTACATCTAGAGGGTTAAAACTATGTTGGAAAGCATCCCAAAAGAGTTCCCAAAGAGGGGGTATAGTGCGTGTTTGTTTTGTGGAACAAAAATTTTTGACTGAAAATCAGCCATTTTTGGCTTGGCCGGGTATTAGATTTTTTGACGTTTTCAGGTTTTGCGAAAAATCACTTAATTCTCCTACTTCTACATCTAGGGGGTTAAAACTATGTTGGAAAGCATCCCAAAAGAGTTCCCAAAGAGGGGGTATAGTGCATGTTTGATTTGTGGAAAAAAAATTTGGGCTGAAAATCAGCCATTTTTGGTTTGGCCGGGTATTAGATTTTTTGACGTTTTCAGGTTTTGAGAAAAATCACTTAATTCTCCTACTTCTACATCTAGAGGGTTAAAACTATGTTGGAAAGCATCCCAAAAGAGTTCCCAAAGAGGGGGTATAGTGCGTGTTTGATTTGTGGAAAAAAAAATTTTGGGCTGAAAATCAGCCATTTTTGGCTTGGCCGGCTGTTAGATTTTTTGACGTTTTCACGTTTTGCGAAAAATCACTTAATTCTCCTACTTCTACATCTAGAGGGTTAAAACTATGTTGGAAAGCATCCCAAAAGAGTTCCCAAAGAGGGGGTATAGTGCGTGTTTGATTTGTGTAAAAAAAATTTTTGCCTGAAAATCAGCCATTTTTGGCTTGGCCGGGTATTAGATTTTTTGACGTTTTCAGGTTTTGCGAAAAATCACTTAATTCTCCTACTTCTACATCTAGGGGGTTAAAACTATGTTGGAAAGTATCCCAAAAGAGTTCCCAAAGAGGGGGTATAGTGCATGTTTGATTTGTGGAAAAAAAAAATTTGGCTGAAAAACAGCCATTTTTGGCTTGGCCGGGTATTAGATTTTTTGACGTTTTCAGGTTTTGCGAAAATTCACTGAATTCTCCTACTTCTACATCTAGAGGGTTAAAACTATGTTGGAAAGCATCCCAAAAGAGTTCCCAATGAGGGGGTATAGTGTGTGTTTGATTTGTGGAAAAAAAAATTTTGGCTGAAAATCAGCCATTTTTGGCTTGGCCGGGTATTAGATTTTTTGACGTTTTCAGGTTTTGCGAAAAATCACTTATTTCTCCTACTTCTACATCTAGAGGGTTAAAACTATGTTGGAAAGCATCCCAAAAGAGTTCCCAAAGAAAGGGTATAGTGCGTGTTTTATTTGTGGGAAAAAAAAATTTGGCTGAAAATCAGCCGTTTTTGGCTTGGCCGGGTATTAGATTTTTAGACGTTTTCAGGTTTTGCGAAAAATCACTTAATTCTCCTACTTCTACATCTAGAGGGTTAAAACTATGTTGGAAAGCATCCCAAAAGAGTTACCAAAGAGGGGGTATAGTGCCTGTTTGATTTGTGGAAAAAAAAATTTTGGATGAAAATCATCCATTTTTGGCTTGGCCGGGTATTAGATTTTTTCACATTTTCAGGTTTTGCGAAAAATCACTGAATTCTCCTACTTCTACATCTAGAGGGTTAAAACTATGTTGGAAAGCATCCCAAAAGAGTTCCCAAAGAGGGGGTATAGTGCGTGTTTGATTTGTGGAAAAAAAATTTTTGGCTGAAATCAGCCAATTTTGGCTTGGCCGGGTATCAGATTTTTTGACGTTTTCAGGTTTTGCGATAAATCACTTAATTCCCCTACTTCTACATCTAGAGGGTTAAAACTATGTTGGAAAGCATCCCAAAAGAGTTCCCAAAGAGTAGGTATAGTGCGTGTTTGATTTGTGGCAAAAAAAATTTTGGCTTATAATCAGCCATTTTTCGCTTGGCCGGGTATTAGATTTTTTGACGTTTTCAGATTTTGCGAAAAATCACTTAATTCTCCTACTTCTACATCTAGAGGGTTAAAACTATGTTGGAAAACATTCCAAAAGAGTTCCCAAAGAGGGGGTATAGTGCATGTTTGATTTGTGGAAAAAAATTTTTGGGCTGAAAATCAGCCATTTTTCGCTTGGCCGGGTATTAGATTTTTTAACGTTTTCAGGATTTGCGAAAAATCACTTAATTCCCCTACTTCTACATCTAGAGGGTTAAAACTATATTGGAAAGCATCCCAAAAGAGTTCCCAAAGAGGGGGTATAGTGCGTGTTTGATTTGTGTAAAAAAAATTTTTGCCTGAAAATCAGCCATTTTTGGTATTAGATTTTTTGACGTTTTCAGGTTTTGCGAAAAATCACTTAATTCTCCTACTTCTACATCAAGGGGGTTAAAACTATGTTGGAAAGTATCCCAAAAGAGTTCCCAAAGAGGGGGTATAGTGCATGTTTGATTTGTGGAAAAAAAAATTTTGGCTGAAAATCAGCCATTTTTGGCTTGGCCGGGTATTAGATTTTTTGACGTTTTCAGGTTTTGCGAAAAATCACTGAATTCTCCTACTTCTACATCTAGAGGGTTAAAACTATGTTGGAAAGCATCCCAAAAGAGTTCCCAAAGAGGGGGTATAGTGCGTGTTTGATTTGTAGAAAAAAAAAATTTGGCTGAAAATCAGCCATTTTTGGCTTGGCCGGGTATTTGATTTTTTGACGTTTTCAGGTTTTGCGAAAAATCACTTAATTCTCCTACTTCTACATCTAGAGGGTTAAAACTATGTTGGAAAGCATCCCAAAAGAGTTCCCAAAGAGTGGGTATAGTGCGTGTTTGATTTGTGGCAAAAAAAAATTTGGCTTATAATCAGCCATTTTTCGCTTGGCAGGGTATTAGATTTTTTGACGTTTTCAGGTTTTGCGAAAAATCACTTAATTCTCCTACTTCTACATCTAGAGGGTTAAAACTATGTTGGAAAGCATCCCAAAAGAGTTACCAAAGAGGGGGTATAGTGCGTGTTTGATTTGTGGAAAAAAATTTTTTGGCTGAAATCTGCCAATTTTGGCTTGGCCGGGTATCAGATTTTTTGACGTTTTCAGGTTTTGCGATAAATCACTTAATTCCCCTACTTCTACATCTAGAGGGTTAAAACTATGTTGGAAAGCATCCCAAAAGAGTTCCCAAAGAGGGGGTATAGTGCATGTTTGATTTGTGGAAAAAAGTTTTTTGGCTAAAAATCAGCCATTTTTGGCTTGGCCGTGTATTAGATTTTTTGACGTTTTCAGGTTTTGCGAAAAATCACTTAATTCTCCTACTTCTACATCTAGAGGGTTAAAACTATGTTGGAAAGCATCCCAAAAGAGTTCCCAAAGAGGGGGTATAGTGCGTGTTTGATTTGTGGAAAAAAAAATTTTGGCTGAAAATCAGCAATTTTTGGCTTGGCTGGGTATTAGATTTTTTGACGTTTTCATGTTTTGCGAAAAATCACTTAATTCTCCTACTTCTACATCTAGAGGGTTAAAACTATGTTGGAAAGCATCCCAAAAGAGTTCCCAAAGAGGGGGTATAGTGCGTGTTTGTTTTGTGGAACAAAAATTTTTGACTGAAAATCAGCCATTTTTGGCTTGGCCGGGTATTAGATTTTTTGACGTTTTCAGGTTTTGCGAAAAATCACTTAATTCTCCTACTTCTACATCTAGGGGGTTAAAACTATGTTGGAAAGCATCCCAAAAGAGTTCCCAAAGAGGGGGTATAGTGCATGTTTGATTTGTGGAAAAAAAATTTGGGCTGAAAATCAGCCATTTTTGGTTTGGCCGGGTATTAGATTTTTTGACGTTTTCAGGTTTTGAGAAAAATCACTTAATTCTCCTACTTCTACATCTAGAGGGTTAAAACTATGTTGGAAAGCATCCCAAAAGAGTTCCCAAAGAGGGGGTATAGTGCGTGTTTGATTTGTGGAAAAAAAAATTTTGGCTGAAAATCAGCCATTTTTGGCTTGGCCGGCTGTTAGATTTTTTGACGTTTTCACGTTTTGCGAAAAATCACTTAATTCTCCTACTTCTACATCTAGAGGGTTAAAACTATGTTGGAAAGCATTCCAAAAGAGTTCCCAAAGAGGGGGTATAGTGCATGTTTGATTTGTGGAAAAAAAAATTTTGGCTGAAAATCAGCCATTTTTCGCTTGGCCGGGTATTAGATATTTTGACGTTTTCAGGTTTTGCGAAAAATCACTTAATTCCCCTACTTCTACATCTAGAGGGTTAAAACTATGTTGGAAAGCATCCCAAAAGAGTTCCCAAAGAGGGGGTATAGTGCATGTTTGATTTGTGTAAAAAAAATTTTTGCCTGAAAATCAGCCATTTTTGGCTTGGCCGGGTATTAGATTTTTTGACGTTTTCAGGTTTTGCGAAAAATCACTTAATTCTCCTACTTCTACATCTAGGGGGTTAAAACTATGTTGGAAAGTATCCCAAAAGAGTTCCCAAAGAGGGGGTATAGTGCATGTTTGATTTGTGGAAAAAAAAATTTTGGCTGAAAAACAGCCATTTTTGGCTTGGCCGGGTATTAGATTTTTTGACGTTTTCAGGTTTTGCGAAAATTCACTGAATTCTCCTACTTCTACATCTAGAGGGTTAAAACTATGTTGGAAAGCATCCCAAAAGAGTTCCCAAAGAGGGGGTATAGTGTGTGTTTGATTTGTGGAAAAAAAAATTTTGGCTGAAAATCAGCCATTTTTGGCTTGGCCGGGTATTAGATTTTTTGACGTTTTCAGGTTTTGCGAAAAATCACTTAATTCTCCTACTTCTACATCTAGAGGGTTAAAACTATGTTGGAAAGCATCCCAAAAGAGTTACCAAAGAGGGGGTATAGTGCCTGTTTGATTTGTGGAAAAAAAAATTTTGGATGAAAATCATCCATTTTTGGCTTGGCCGGGTATCAGATTTTTTGACGTTTTCAGGTTTTGCGATAAATCACTTAATTCCCCTACTTCTACATCTAGAGGGTTAAAACTATGTTGGAAAGCATCCCAAAAGAGTTCCCAAAGAGTAGGTATAGTGCGTGTTTGATTTGTGGCAAAAAAAATTTTGGCTTATAATCAGCCATTTTTCGCTTGGCCGGGTATTAGATTTTTTGACGTTTTCAGATTTTGCGAAAAATCACTTAATTCTCCTACTTCTACATCTAGAGGGTTAAAACTATGTTGGAAAACATTCCAAAAGAGTTCCCAAAGAGGGGGTATAGTGCATGTTTGATTTGTGGAAAAAAAATTTTTGGCTGAAAATCAGCCATTTTTCGCTTGGCCGGGTATTAGATTTTTTAACGTTTTCAGGATTTGCGAAAAATCACTTAATTCCCCTACTTCTACATCTAGAGGGTTAAAACTATATTGGAAAGCATCCCAAAAGAGTTCCCAAAGAGGGGGTATAGTGCGTGTTTGATTTGTGTAAAAAAAAAATTTGCCTGAAAATCAGCCATTTTTGGTATTAGATTTTTTGACGTTTTCAGGTTTTGCGAAAAATCACTTAATTCTCCTACTTCTACATCAAGGGGGTTAAAACTATGTTGGAAAGTATCCCAAAAGAGTTCCCAAAGAGGGGGTATAGTGCATGTTTGATTTGTGGAAAAAAAAATTTTGGCTGAAAATCAGCCATTTTTGGCTTGGCCGGGTATTAGATTTTTTGACGTTTTCAGGTTTTGCGAAAAATCACTGAATTCTCCTACTTCTACATCTAGAGGGTTAAAACTATGTTGGAAAGCATCCCAAAAGAGTTCCCAAAGAGGGGGTATAGTGCGTGTTTGATTTGTAGAAAAAAAAAATTTGGCTGAAAATCAGCCATTTTTGGCTTGGCCGGGTATTTGATTTTTTGACGTTTTCAGGTTTTGCGAAAAATCACTTAATTCTCCTACTTCTACATCTAGAGGGTTAAAACTATGTTGGAAAGCATCCCAAAAGAGTTCCCAAAGAGTGGGTATAGTGCGTGTTTGATTTGTGGCAAAAAAAAATTTGGCTTATAATCAGCCATTTTTCGCTTGGCAGGGTATTAGATTTTTTGACGTTTTCAGGTTTTGCGAAAAATCACTTAATTCTCCTACTTCTACATCTAGAGGGTTAAAACTATGTTGGAAAGCATCCCAAAAGAGTTACCAAAGAGGGGGTATAGTGCGTGTTTGATTTGTGGAAAAAAATTTTTTGGCTGAAATCTGCCAATTTTGGCTTGGCCGGGTATTAGATTTTTAGACGTTTTCAGGTTTTGCGAAAAATCACTTAATTCTCCTACTTCTACATCTAGAGGGTTAAAACTATGTTGGAAAGCATCCCAAAAGAGTTACCAAAGAGGGGGTATAGTGCCTGTTTGATTTGTGGAAAAAAAAATTTTGGATGAAAATCATCCATTTTTGGCTTGGCCGGGTATTAGATTTTTTCACGTTTTCAGGTTTTGCGAAAAATCACTGAATTCTCCTACTTCTACATCTAGAGGGTTAAAACTATGTTGGAAAGCATCCCAAAAGAGTTCCCAAAGAGGGGGTATAGTGCGTGTTTGATTTGTGGAAAAAAATTTTTTGGCTGAAATCAGCCAATTTTGGCTTGGCCGGGTATCAGATTTTTTGACGTTTTCAGGTTTTGCGAAAAATCACTTAATTCTCCTACTTCTACATCTAGAGGGTTAAAACTATGTTGGAAAACATTCCAAAAGAGTTCCCAAAGAGGGGGTATAGTGCATGTTTGATTTGTGGAAAAAAAATTTTTGGCTGAAAATCAGCCATTTTTCGCTTGGCCGGGTATTAGATTTTTTAACGTTTTCAGGATTTGCGAAAAATCACTTAATTCCCCTACTTCTACATCTAGAGGGTTAAAACTATATTGGAAAGCATCCCAAAAGAGTTCCCAAAGAGGGGGTATAGTGCGTGTTTGATTTGTGTAAAAAAAATTTTTGCCTGAAAATCAGCCATTTTTGGTATTAGATTTTTTGACGTTTTCAGGTTTTGCGAAAAATTACTTAATTCTCCTACTTCTACATCAAGGGGGTTAAAACTATGTTGGAAAGTATCCCAAAAGAGTTCCCAAAGAGGGGGTATAGTGCATGTTTGATTTGTGGAAGAAAAAATTTTGGCTGAAAATCAGCCATTTTTGGCTTGGCCGGGTATTAGATTTTTTGACGTTTTCAGGTTTTGCGAAAAATCACTGAATTCTCCTACTTCTACATCTAGAGGGTTAAAACTATGTTGGAAAGCATCCCAAAAGAGTTCCCAAAGAGGGGGTATAGTGCGTGTTTGATTTGTAGAAAAAAAAAATTTGGCTGAAAATCAGCCATTTTTGGCTTGGCCGGGTATTTGATTTTTTGACGTTTTCAGGTTTTGCGAAAAATCACTTAATTCTCCTACTTCTACATCTAGAGGGTTAAAACTACGTTGGAAAGCATCCCAAAAGAGTTCCCAAAGAGTGGGTATAGTGCGTGTTTGATTTGTGGCAAAAAAAAATTTGGCTTATAATCAGCCATTTTTCGCTTGGCAGGGTATTAGATTTTTTGACGTTTTCAGGTTTTGCGAAAAATCACTTAATTCTCCTACTTCTACATCTAGAGGGTTAAAACTATGTTGGAAAGCATCCCAAAAGAGTTACCAAAGAGGGGGTATAGTGCGTGTTTGATTTGTGGAAAAAAATTTTTTGGCTGAAATCTGCCAATTTTGGCTTGGCCGGGTATCAGATTTTTTGACGTTTTCAGGTTTTGCGATAAATCACTTAATTCCCCTACTTCTACATCTAGAGGGTTAAAACTATGTTGGAAAGCATCCCAAAAGAGTTCCCAAAGAGGGGGTATAGTGCGTGTTTGATTTGTGTAAAAAAAAATTTTGGCTGAAAATCAGCCATTTTTGGCTTGGCCGTGTATTAGATTTTTTGACGTTTTCAGGTTTTGCGAAAAATCACTTAATTCTCCTACTTCTACATCTAGAGGGTTAAAACTATGTTGGAAAGCATCCCAAAAGAGTTCCCAAAGAGGGGGTATAGTGCGTGTTTGATTTGTGTAAAAAAAAATTTTGGCTGAAAATCAGCCATTTTTCGCTTGGCCGGGTATTAGATTTTTTGATGTTTTCAGGTTTTGCGAAAAATCACTTAATTCTCCTACTTCTACATCTAGAGGGTTAAATCTATGTTGGAAAGCATCCCAAAAGAGTTCCCAAAGAGGGGGTATAGTGCGTGTTTGATTTGTGGAAAAAAAAATTTTGCCTGAAAATGAGCCATTTTTGGCTTGGCCGGGTATTAGATTTTTTGACGTTTTCAGGTTTTGCGAAAAATCACTTAATTCTCCTACTTCTACATCTAGGGGGTTAAAACTATGTTGGAAAGTATCCCAAAAGAGTTCCCAAAGAGGGGGTATAGTGCGTGTTTGATTTGTGGAAAAAAAAATTTTTGGCTGAAAAACAGCCATTTTTGGCTTGGCCGGGTATTAGATTTTTTGACGTTTTCAGGTTTTGCGAAAATTCACTGAATTCTCCTACTTCTACATCTAGAGGGTTAAAACTATGTTGGAAAGCATCCCAAAAGAGTTCCCAAAGAGGGGGTATAGTGTGTGTTTGATTTGTGGAAAAAAAAATTTTGGCTGAAAATCAGCCACTTTTGGCTTGGCCGGGTATTAGATTATTTGACGTTTTCTGGTTTTGCGAAAAATCATTTAATTCTCCTACTTCTACATCTAGAGGGTTAAAACTATGTTGGAAAGCATCCCAAAAGAGTTCCCAAAGAGGGGGTATAGTGCATGTTTGATTTGTGAAAAAAAAAATTTGGCTGAAAATCAGCCGTTTTTGGCTTGGCCGGGTATTAGATTTTTTGACGTTTTCAGGTTTTGCGAAAAATCACTTAATTCTCCTACTTTTACATCTAGAGGGTTAAAACTATGTTGGAAAGCATCCCAAAAGAGTTCCCAAAGAAAGGGTATAGTGCGTGTTTTATTTGTGGAAAAAAAAAAATTTGGCTGAAAATCAGCCGTTTTTGGCTTGGCCGGGTATTAGATTTTTAGACGTTTTCAGGTTTTGCGAAAAATCACTTAATTCTCCTACTTCTACATCTAGAGGGTTAAAACTATGTTGGAAAGCATTCCAAAAGAGTTCCCAAAGAGGGGGTATAGTGCATGTTTGATTTGTGGAAAAAAAAATTTTTGCTGAAAATCAGCCATTTTTCGCTTGGCCGGGTATTAGATTTTTTGACGTTTTCAGGTTTTGCGAAAAAACACTTAATTCCCCTACTTCTACATCTAGAGGGTTAAAACTATATTGGAAAGCATCCCAAAAGAGTTCCCAAAGAGGGGGTATAGTGCGTGTTTGCTTTTGTGTAAAAAAAATTTTTGCCTGAAAATCAGCCATTTTTGGTATTAGATTTTTTGACGTTTTCAGGTTTTGCGAAAAATCACTGAATTCTCCTACTTCTACATCTAGAGGAAAACTATGTTGGAAAGCATCCCAAAAGAGTTCCCAAAGAGGGGGTATAGTGCGTGTTTGATTTGTAGAAAAAAAAAATTTGGCTGAAAATCAGCCATTTTTGGCTTGGCCGGGTATTTGATTTTTTGACGTTTTCAGGTTTTGCGAAAAATCACTTAATTCTCCTACTTCTACATCTAGAGGGTTAAAACCATGTTGGAAAGCATCCCAAAAGAGTTCCCAAAGAGTGGGTATAGTGCGTGTTTGATTTGTGGCAAAAAAAAATTTGGCTTATAATCAGCCATTTTTCGCTTGGCAGGGTATTAGATTTTTTGACGTTTTCAGGTTTTGCGAAAAATCACTGAATTCTCCTACTTCTACATCTAGAGGGTTAAAACTATGTTGGAAAGCATCCCAAAAGAGTTCCCAAAGAGGGGGTATAGTGCATGTTTGATTTGTGGAAAAAAGTTTTTTGGCTAAAAATCAGCCATTTTTGGCTTGGCCGGGTATTAGATTTTTTGACATTTTCAGGTTTTGCGAAAAATCACTTAATTCTCCTACTTCTACATCTAGAGGGTTAAAACTATGTTGGAAAGCATCCCAAAAGAGTTCCCAAAGAGGGGGTATAGTGCATGTTTGATTTGTGGAAAAAAATTTTTGGCTGAAAATCAGCCATTTTTCGCTTGGCCGGGTATTAGATTTTTTGACGTTTTCAGGTTTTGCGAAAAATCACTTAATTCCCCTACTTCTACATCTAGAGGGTTAAAACTATGTTGGAAAGCATCCCAAAAGAGTTCCCAAAGAGGGGGTATAGTGCGTGTTTGATTTGTGTAAAAAAAATTTTGCCTGAAAATCAGCCATTTTTGGCTTGGCCGGGTATTAGATTTTTTGACGTTTTCAGGTTTTGCGAAAAATCACTTAATTCTCCTACTTCTACATCTAGGGGGTTAAAACTATGTTGGAAAGAATCCCAAAAGAGTTCCCAAAGAGGGGGTATAGTGCATGTTTGATTTGTGGAAAAAAAATTTTTGGCTGAAAAACAGCCATTTTTGGCTTGGCCGGGTATTAGATTTTTTGACGTTTTCAGGTTTTGCGAAAATTCACTGAATTCTCCTACTTCTACATCTAGAGGGTTAAAACTATGTTGGAAAGCATCCCAAAAGAGTTCCCAAAGAGGGGGTATAGTGTGTGTTTGATTTGTGGAAAAAAAATTTTTTGGCTGAAAATCAGCCATTTTTGGCTTGGCCGGGTATTAGATTTTTTGACGTTTTCAGGTTTTGCGAAAAATCACTTAATTCTCCTACTTCTACATCTAGAGGGTTAAAACTATGTTGGAAAGCATTCCAAAAGAGTTCCCAAAGAGGGGGTATAGTGCATGTTTGATTTGTGGAAAAAAAAATTTTTGCTGAAAATCAGCCATTTTTCGCTTGGCCGGGTATTAGATTTTTTGACGTTTTCAGGTTTTGCGAAAAAACACTTAATTCCCCTACTTCTACATCTAGAGGGTTAAAACTATATTGGAAAGCATCCCAAAAGAGTTCCCAAAGAGGGGGTATAGTGCGTGTTTGCTTTTGTGTAAAAAAAATTTTTGCCTGAAAATCAGCCATTTTTGGTATTAGATTTTTTGACGTTTTCAGGTTTTGCGAAAAATCACTGAATTCTCCTACTTCTACATCTAGAGGAAAACTATGTTGGAAAGCATCCCAAAAGAGTTCCCAAAGAGGGGGTATAGTGCGTGTTTGATTTGTAGAAAAAAAAAATTTGGCTGAAAATCAGCCATTTTTGGCTTGGCCGGGTATTTGATTTTTTGACGTTTTCAGGTTTTGCGAAAAATCACTTAATTCTCCTACTTCTACATCTAGAGGGTTAAAACCATGTTGGAAAGCATCCCAAAAGAGTTCCCAAAGAGTGGGTATAGTGCGTGTTTGATTTGTGGCAAAAAAAAATTTGGCTTATAATCAGCCATTTTTCGCTTGGCAGGGTATTAGATTTTTTGACGTTTTCAGGTTTTGCGAAAAATCACTGAATTCTCCTACTTCTACATCTAGAGGGTTAAAACTATGTTGGAAAGCATCCCAAAAGAGTTCCCAAAGAGGGGGTATAGTGCATGTTTGATTTGTGGAAAAAAGTTTTTTGGCTAAAAATCAGCCATTTTTGGCTTGGCCGGGTATTAGATTTTTTGACATTTTCAGGTTTTGCGAAAAATCACTTAATTCTCCTACTTCTACATCTAGAGGGTTAAAACTATGTTGGAAAGCATCCCAAAAGAGTTCCCAAAGAGGGGGTATAGTGCATGTTTGATTTGTGGAAAAAAATTTTTGGCTGAAAATCAGCCATTTTTCGCTTGGCCGGGTATTAGATTTTTTGACGTTTTCAGGTTTTGCGAAAAATCACTTAATTCCCCTACTTCTACATCTAGAGGGTTAAAACTATGTTGGAAAGCATCCCAAAAGAGTTCCCAAAGAGGGGGTATAGTGCGTGTTTGATTTGTGTAAAAAAAATTTTTGCCTGAAAATCAGCCATTTTTGGCTTGGCCGGGTATTAGATTTTTTGACGTTTTCAGGTTTTGCGAAAAATCACTTAATTCTCCTACTTCTACATCTAGGGGGTTAAAACCATGTTGGAAAGCATCCCAAAAGAGTTCCCAAAGAGTGGGTATAGTGCGTGTTTGATTTGTGGCAAAAAAAAATTTGGCTTATAATCAGCCATTTTTCGCTTGGCAGGGTATTAGATTTTTTGACGTTTTCAGGTTTTGCGAAAAATCACTGAATTGTCCTACTTCTACATCTAGAGGGTTAAAACTATGTTGGAAAGCATCCCAAAAGAGTTCCCAAAGAGGGGGTATAGTGCATGTTTGATTTGTGGAAAAAAGTTTTTTGGCTAAAAATCAGCCATTTTTGGCTTGGCCGGGTATTAGATTTTTTGACATTTTCAGGTTTTGCGAAAAATCACTTAATTCTCCTACTTCTACATCTAGAGGGTTAAAACTATGTTGGAAAGCATCCCAAAAGAGTTCCCAAAGAGGGGGTATAGTGCATGTTTGATTTGTGGAAAAAAATTTTTGGCTGAAAATCAGCCATTTTTCGCTTGGCCGGGTATTAGATTTTTTGACGTTTTCAGGTTTTGCGAAAAATCACTTAATTCCCCTACTTCTACATCTAGAGGGTTAAAACTATGTTGGAAAGCATCCCAAAAGAGTTCCCAAAGAGGGGGTATAGTGCGTGTTTGATTTGTGTAAAAAAAATTTTTGCCTGAAAATCAGCCATTTTTGGCTTGGCCGGGTATTAGATTTTTTGACGTTTTCAGGTTTTGCGAAAAATCACTTAATTCTCCTACTTCTACATCTAGGGGGTTAAAACTATGTTGGAAAGAATCCCAAAAGAGTTCCCAAAGAGGGGGTATAGTGCATGTTTGATTTGTGGAAAAAAAATTTTTGGCTGAAAAACAGCCATTTTTGGCTTGGCCGGGTATTAGATTTTTTGACGTTTTCAGGTTTTGCGAAAATTCACTGAATTCTCCTACTTCTACATCTAGAGGGTTAAAACTATGTTGGAAAGCATCCCAAAAGAGTTCCCAAAGAGGGGGTATAGTGTGTGTTTGATTTGTGGAAAAAAAAAATTTTGGCTGAAAATCAGCCATTTTTGGCTTGGCCGGGTATTAGATTTTTTGACGTTTTCAGGTTTTGCGAAAAATCACTTAATTCTCCTACTTTTACATCTAGAGGGTTAAAACTATGTTGGAAAGCATCCCAAAAGAGTTCCCAAAGAAAGGGTATAGTGCGTGTTTTATTTGTGGAAAAAAAAAATTTGGCTGAAAATCAGCCGTTTTTGGCTTGGCCGGGTATTAGATTTTTAGACGTTTTCAGGTTTTGCGAAAAATCACTTAATTCTCCTACTTCTACATCTAGAGGGTTAAAACTATGTTGGAAAGCATTCCAAAAGAGTTCCCAAAGAGGGGGTATAGTGCATGTTTGATTTGTGGAAAAAAAATTTTTTGCTGAAAATCAGCCATTTTTCGCTTGGCCGGGTATTAGATTTTTTGACGTTTTCAGGTTTTGCGAAAAAACACTTAATTCCCCTACTTCTACATCTAGAGGGTTAAAACTATATTGGAAAGCATCCCAAAAGAGTTCCCAAAGAGGGGGTATAGTGCGTGTTTGCTTTTGTGTAAAAAAAATTTTTGCCTGAAAATCAGCCATTTTTGGTATTAGATTTTTTGACGTTTTCAGGTTTTGCGAAAAATCACTGAATTCTCCTACTTCTACATCTAGAGGAAAACTATGTTGGAAAGCATCCCAAAAGAGTTCCCAAAGAGGGGGTATAGTGCGTGTTTGATTTGTAGAAAAAAAAAATTTGGCTGAAAATCAGCCATTTTTGGCTTGGCCGGGTATTAGATTTTTTGACGTTTTCAGGTTTTGCGAAAAATCACTTAATTCTCCTACTTCTACATCTAGAGGGTTAAAACCATGTTGGAAAGCATCCCAAAAGAGTTCCCAAAGAGTGGGTATAGTGCGTGTTTGATTTGTGGCAAAAAAAAATTTGGCTTATAATCAGCCATTTTTCGCTTGGCAGGGTATTAGATTTTTTGACGTTTTCAGGTTTTGCGAAAAATCACTGAATTCTCCTACTTCTACATCTAGAGGGTTAAAACTATGTTGGAAAGCATCCCAAAAGAGTTCCCAAAGAGGGGGTATAGTGCATGTTTGATTTGTGGAAAAAAGTTTTTTGGCTAAAAATCAGCCATTTTTGGCTTGGCCGGGTATTAGATTTTTTGACATTTTCAGGTTTTGCGAAAAATCACTTAATTCTCCTACTTCTACATCTAGAGGGTTAAAACTATGTTGGAAAGCATCCCAAAAGAGTTCCCAAAGAGGGGGTATAGTGCATGTTTGATTTGTGGAAAAAAATTTTTGGCTGAAAATCAGCCATTTTTCGCTTGGCCGGGTATTAGATTTTTTGACGTTTTCAGGTTTTGCGAAAAATCACTTAATTCCCCTACTTCTACATCTAGAGGGTTAAAACTATGTTGGAAAGCATCCCAAAAGAGTTCCCAAAGAGGGGGTATAGTGCGTGTTTGATTTGTGTAAAAAAAATTTTTGCCTGAAAATCAGCCATTTTTGGCTTGGCCGGGTATTAGATTTTTTCACGTTTTCAGGTTTTGCGAAAATTCACTGAATTCTCCTACTTCTACATCTAGAGGGTTAAAACTATGTTGGAAAGCATCCCAAAAGAGTTCCCAAAGAGGGGGTATAGTGTGTGTTTGATTTGTGGAAAAAAAAAATTTTGGCTGAAAATCAGCCATTTTTGGCTTGGCCGGGTATTAGATTTTTTGACGTTTTCAGGTTTTGCGAAAAATCACTTAATTCTCCTACTTCTACATCTAGAGGGTTAAAACTATGTTGGAAAGCATCCCAAAAGAGTTCCCAAAGAGGGGGTATAGTGCATGTTTGAATTGTGGAAAAAAAAAATTTGGCTGAAAATCAGCCGTTTTTGGCTTGGCCGGGTAATAGATTTTTTGACGTTTTCAGGTTTTGCGAAAAATCACTTAATTCTCCTACTTTTACATCTAGAGGGTTAAAACTATGTTGGAAAGCATCCCAAAAGAGTTCCCAAAGAAAGGGTATAGTGCGTGTTTGATTTGTGGAAAAAAAAAATTTGGCTGAAAATCAGCCGTTTTTGGCTTGGCCGGGTATTAGATTTTTAGACGTTTTCAGGTTTTGCGAAAAATCACTTAATTCTCCTACTTCTACATCTAGAGGGTTAAAACTATGTTGGAAAGCATCCCAAAAGAGTTCCCAAAGAGGGGGTATAGTGCATGTTTGATTTGTGGAAAAAAAAATTTTGGCTGAAAAACAGCCATTTTTGGCTTGGCCGGGTATTAGATTTTTTGACGTTTTCAGGTTTTGCGAAAATTCACTGAATTCTCCTACTTCTACATCTAGAGGGTTAAAACTATGTTGGAAAGCATCCCAAAAGAGTTCCCAAAGAGGGGGTATAGTGTGTGTTTGATTTGTGGAAAAAAAAAATTTTGGCTGAAAATCAGCCATTTTTGGCTTGGCCGGGTATTAGATTTTTTGACGTTTTCAGGTTTTGCGAAAAATCACTTAATTCTCCTACTTCTACATCTAGAGGGTTAAAACTATGTTGGAAAGCATCCCAAAAGAGTTCCCAAAGAGGGGGTATAGTGCATGTTTGAATTGTGGAAAAAAAAAATTTGGCTGAAAATCAGCCGTTTTTGGCTTGGCCGGGAAATAGATTTTTTGACGTTTTCAGGTTTTGCGAAAAATCACTTAATTCTCCTACTTTTACATCTAGAGGGTTAAAACTATGTTGGAAAGCATCCCAAAAGAGTTCCCAAAGAAAGGGTATAGTGCGTGTTTGATTTGTGGAAAAAAAAAATTTGGCTGAAAATCAGCCGTTTTTGGCTTGGCCGGGTATTAGATTTTTAGACGTTTTCAGGTTTTGCGAAAAATCACTTAATTCTCCTACTTCTACATCTAGAGGGTTAAAACTATGTTGGAAAGCATCCCAAAAGAGTTACCAAAGAGGGGGTATAGTGCCTGTTTGATTTGTGGGAAAAAAAATTTTGGCTGAAAATCATCCATTTTTGGCTTGGCCGGGTATTAGATTTTTTCACGTTTTCAGGTTTTGCGAAAAATCACTTAATTCTCCTACTTCTACATCTAGAGGGTTAAAACTATGTTGGAAAGCATCCCAAAAGAGTTCCCAAAGAGGGGGTATAGTGCGTGTTTGATTTGTGGAAAAAAATTTTTTGGCTGAAATCAGCCAATTTTGGCTTGGCCAGGTATCAGATTTTTTGACGTTTTCAGGTTTTTCGATAAATCACTTAATTCCCCTACTTCTACATCTAGAGGGTTAAAAATATGTTGGAAAGCATCCCAAAAGAGTTCCCAAAGAGTAGGTATAGTGCGTGTTTGATTTGTGGCAAAAAAAATTTTGGCTTATAATCAGCCATTTTTCGCTTGGCCGGGTATTCGATTTTTTGACGTTTTCAGATTTTGCGAAAAATCACTGAATTCTCCTACTTCTACATCTAGAGGGTTAAAACTATGTTGGAAAGCATCCCAAAAGAGTTCCCAAAGAGGGGGTATAGTGCATGTTTGATTTGTGGAAAAAAGTTTTTTGGCTAAAAATCAGCCATTTTTGGCTTGGCCGGGTATTAGATTTTTTGACATTTTCAGGTTTTGCGAAAAATCACTTAATTCTCCTACTTCTACATCTAGAGGGTTAAAACTATGTTGGAAAGCATCCCAAAAGAGTTCCCAAAGAGGGGGTATAGTGCATGTTTGATTTGTGGAAAAAATTTTTTGGCTGAAAATCAGCCATTTTTCGCTTGGCCGGGTATTAGATTTTTTGACGTTTTCAGGTTTTGCGAAAAATCACTTAATTCCCCTACTTCTACATCTATAGGGTTAAAACTATGTTGGAAAGCATCCCAAAAGAGTTCCCAAAGAGGGGGTATAGTGCGTGTTTGATTTGTGTAAAAAAAATTTTTGCCTGAAAATCAGCCATTTTTGGCTTGGCCGGGTATTAGATTTTTTGACGTTTTCAGGTTTTGCGAAAAATCACTTAATTCTCCTACTTCTACATCTAGGGGGTTAAAACTATGTTGGAAAGAATCCCAAAAGAGTTCCCAAAGAGGGGGTATAGTGCATGTTTGATTTGTGGAAAAAAAAATTTTGGCTGAAAAACAGCCATTTTTGGCTTGGCCGGGTATTAGATTTTTTGACGTTTTCAGGTTTTGCGAAAATTCACTGAATTCTCCTACTTCTACATCTAGAGGGTTAAAACTATGTTGGAAAGCATCCCAAAAGAGTTCCCAAAGAGGGGGTATAGTGTGTGTTTGATTTGTGGAAAAAAAAAATTTTGGCTGAAAATCAGCCATTTTTGGCTTGGCCGGGTATTAGATTTTTTGACGTTTTCAGGTTTTGCGAAAAATCACTTAATTCTCCTACTTTTACATCTAGAGGGTTAAAACTATGTTGGAAAGCATCCCAAAAGAGTTCCCAAAGAAAGGGTATAGTGCGTGTTTTATTTGTGGAAAAAAAAAATTTGGCTGAAAATCAGCCGTTTTTGGCTTGGCCGGGTATTAGATTTTTAGACGTTTTCAGGTTTTGCGAAAAATCACTTAATTCTCCTACTTCTACATCTAGAGGGTTAAAACTATGTTGGAAAGCATTCCAAAAGAGTTCCCAAAGAGGGGGTATAGTGCATGTTTGATTTGTGGAAAAAATTTTTTTTGCTGAAAATCAGCCATTTTTCGCTTGGCCGGGTATTAGATTTTTTGACGTTTTCAGGTTTTGCGAAAAAACACTTAATTCCCCTACTTCTACATCTAGAGGGTTAAAACTATATTGGAAAGCATCCCAAAAGAGTTCCCAAAGAGGGGGTATAGTGCGTGTTTGCTTTTGTGTAAAAAAAATTTTTGCCTGAAAATCAGCCATTTTTGGTATTAGATTTTTTGACGTTTTCAGGTTTTGCGAAAAATCACTGAATTCTCCTACTTCTACATCTAGAGGAAAACTATGTTGGAAAGCATCCCAAAAGAGTTCCCAAAGAGGGGGTATAGTGCGTGTTTGATTTGTAGAAAAAAAAAATTTGGCTGAAAATCAGCCATTTTTGGCTTGGCCGGGTATTTGATTTTTTGACGTTTTCAGGTTTTGCGAAAAATCACTTAATTCTCCTACTTCTACATCTAGAGGGTTAAAACCATGTTGGAAAGCATCCCAAAAGAGTTCCCAAAGAGTGGGTATAGTGCGTGTTTGATTTGTGGCAAAAAAAAATTTGGCTTATAATCAGCCATTTTTCGCTTGGCAGGGTATTAGATTTTTTGACGTTTTCAGGTTTTGCGAAAAATCACTGAATTCTCCTACTTCTACATCTAGAGGGTTAAAACTATGTTGGAAAGCATCCCAAAAGAGTTCCCAAAGAGGGGGTATAGTGCATGTTTGATTTGTGGAAAAAAGTTTTTTGGCTAAAAATCAGCCATTTTTGGCTTGGCCGGGTATTAGATTTTTTGACATTTTCAGGTTTTGCGAAAAATCACTTAATTCTCCTACTTCTACATCTAGAGGGTTAAAACTATGTTGGAAAGCATCCCAAAAGAGTTCCCAAAGAGGGGGTATAGTGCATGTTTGATTTGTGGAAAAAAGTTTTTTGGCTAAAAATCAGCCATTTTTGGCTTGGCCGGGTATTAGATTTTTTGACATTTTCAGGTTTTGCGAAAAATCACTTAATTCTCCTACTTCTACATCTAGAGGGTTAAAACTATGTTGGAAAGCATCCCAAAAGAGTTCCCAAAGAGGGGGTATAGTGCATGTTTGATTTGTGGAAAAAATTTTTTGGCTGAAAATCAGCCATTTTTCGCTTGGCCGGGTATTAGATTTTTTGACGTTTTCAGGTTTTGCGAAAAATCACTTAATTCCCCTACTTCTACATCTATAGGGTTAAAACTATGTTGGAAAGCATCCGAAAAGAGTTCCCAAAGAGGGGGTATAGTGCGTGTTTGATTTGTGTAAAAAAATTTTTTGCCTGAAAATCAGCCATTTTTGGCTTGGCCGGGTATTAGATTTTTTGACGTTTTCAGGTTTTGCGAAAAATCACTTAATTCTCCTACTTCTACATCTAGGGGGTTAAAACTATGTTGGAAAGAATCCCAAAAGAGTTCCCAAAGAGGGGGTATAGTGCATGTTTGATTTGTGGAAAAAAAAATTTTGGCTGAAAAACAGCCATTTTTGGCTTGGCCGGGTATTAGATTTTTTGACGTTTTCAGGTTTTGCGAAAATTCACTGAATTCTCCTACTTCTACATCTAGAGGGTTAAAACTATGTTGGAAAGCATCCCAAAAGAGTTCCCAAAGAGGGGGTATAGTGTGTGTTTGATTTGTGGAAAAAAAAAATTTTGGCTGAAAATCAGCCATTTTTGGCTTGGCCGGGTATTAGATTTTTTGACGTTTTCAGGTTTTGCGAAAAATCACTTAATTCTCCTACTTTTACATCTAGAGGGTTAAAACTATGTTGGAAAGCATCCCAAAAGAGTTCCCAAAGAAAGGGTATAGTGCGTGTTTTATTTGTGGAAAAAAAAAATTTGGCTGAAAATCAGCCGTTTTTGGCTTGGCCGGGTATTAGATTTTTAGACGTTTTCAGGTTTTGCGAAAAATCACTTAATTCTCCTACTTCTACATCTAGAGGGTTAAAACTATGTTGGAAAGCATTCCAAAAGAGTTCCCAAAGAGGGGGTATAGTGCATGTTTGATTTGTGGAAAAAAATTTTTTTGCTGAAAATCAGCCATTTTTCGCTTGGCCGGGTATTAGATTTTTTGACGTTTTCAGGTTTTGCGAAAAAACACTTAATTCCCCTACTTCTACATCTAGAGGGTTAAAACTATATTGGAAAGCATCCCAAAAGAGTTCCCAAAGAGGGGGTATAGTGCGTGTTTGCTTTTGTGTAAAAAAAATTTTTGCCTGAAAATCAGCCATTTTTGGTATTAGATTTTTTGACGTTTTCAGGTTTTGCGAAAAATCACTGAATTCTCCTACTTCTACATCTAGAGGAAAACTATGTTGGAAAGCATCCCAAAAGAGTTCCCAAAGAGGGGGTATAGTGCGTGTTTGATTTGTAGAAAAAAAAAATTTGGCTGAAAATCAGCCATTTTTGGCTTGGCCGGGTATTTGATTTTTTGACGTTTTCAGGTTTTGCGAAAAATCACTTAATTCTCCTACTTCTACATCTAGAGGGTTAAAACCATGTTGGAAAGCATCCCAAAAGAGTTCCCAAAGAGTGGGTATAGTGCGTGTTTGATTTGTGGCAAAAAAAAATTTGGCTTATAATCAGCCATTTTTCGCTTGGCAGGGTATTAGATTTTTTGACGTTTTCAGGTTTTGCGAAAAATCACTGAATTCTCCTACTTCTACATCTAGAGGGTTAAAACTATGTTGGAAAGCATCCCAAAAGAGTTCCCAAAGAGGGGGTATAGTGCATGTTTGATTTGTGGAAAAAAGTTTTTTGGCTAAAAATCAGCCATTTTTGGCTTGGCCGGGTATTAGATTTTTTGACATTTTCAGGTTTTGCGAAAAATCACTTAATTCTCCTACTTCTACATCTAGAGGGTTAAAACTATGTTGGAAAGCATCCCAAAAGAGTTCCCAAAGAGGGGGTATAGTGCATGTTTGATTTGTGGAAAAAAATTTTTGGCTGAAAATCAGCCATTTTTCGCTTGGCCGGGTATTAGATTTTTTGACGTTTTCAGGTTTTGCGAAAAATCACTTAATTCCCCTACTTCTACATCTAGAGGGTTAAAACTATGTTGGAAAGCATCCCAAAAGAGTTCCCAAAGAGGGGGTATAGTGCGTGTTTGATTTGTGTAAAAAAAATTTTTGCCTGAAAATCAGCCATTTTTGGCTTGGCCGGGTATTAGATTTTTTGACGTTTTCAGGTTTTGCGAAAAATCACTTAATTCTCCTACTTCTACATCTAGGGGGTTAAAACTATGTTGGAAAGAATCCCAAAAGAGTTCCCAAAGAGGGGGTATAGTGCATGTTTGATTTGTGGAAAAAAAAAATTTGGCTGAAAAACAGCCATTTTTGGCTTGGCCGGGTATTAGATTTTTTGACGTTTTCAGGTTTTGCGAAAATTCACTGAATTCTCCTACTTCTACATCTAGAGGGTTAAAACTATGTTGGAAAGCATCCCAAAAGAGTTCCCAAAGAGGGGGTATAGTGTGTGTTTGATTTGTGGAAAAAAAAAATTTGGCTGAAAATCAGCCGTTTTTGGCTTGGCCGGGTATTAGATTTTTTGACATTTTCAGGTTTTGCGAAAAATCACTTAATTCTCCTACTTCTACATCTAGAGGGTTAAAACTATGTTGGAAAGCATCCCAAAAGAGTTCCCAAAGAGGGGGTATAGTGCATGTTTGATTTGTGGAAAAAATTTTTTGGCTGAAAATCAGCCATTTTTCGCTTGGCCGGGTATTAGATTTTTTGACGTTTTCAGGTTTTGCGAAAAATCACTTAATTCCCCTACTTCTACATCTATAGGGTTAAAACTATGTTGGAAAGCATCCCAAAAGAGTTCCCAAAGAGGGGGTATAGTGCGTGTTTGATTTGTGTAAAAAAAATTTTTGCCTGAAAATCAGCCATTTTTGGCTTGGCCGGGTATTAGATTTTTTGACGTTTTCAGGTTTTGCGAAAAATCACTTAATTCTCCTACTTCTACATCTAGGGGGTTAAAACTATGTTGGAAAGAATCCCAAAAGAGTTCCCAAAGAGGGGGTATAGTGCATGTTTGATTTGTGGAAAAAAAAATTTTGGCTGAAAAACAGCCATTTTTGGCTTGGCCGGGTATTAGATTTTTTGACGTTTTCAGGTTTTGCGAAAATTCACTGAATTCTCCTACTTCTACATCTAGAGGGTTAAAACTATGTTGGAAAGCATCCCAAAAGAGTTCCCAAAGAGGGGGTATAGTGTGTGTTTGATTTGTGGAAAAAAAAAATTTTGGCTGAAAATCAGCCATTTTTGGCTTGGCCGGGTATTAGATTTTTTGACGTTTTCAGGTTTTGCGAAAAATCACTTAATTCTCCTACTTTTACATCTAGAGGGTTAAAACTATGTTGGAAAGCATCCCAAAAGAGTTCCCAAAGAAAGGGTATAGTGCGTGTTTTATTTGTGGAAAAAAAAAATTTGGCTGAAAATCAGCCGTTTTTGGCTTGGCCGGGTATTAGATTTTTAGACGTTTTCAGGTTTTGCGAAAAATCACTTAATTCTCCTACTTCTACATCTAGAGGGTTAAAACTATGTTGGAAAGCATTCCAAAAGAGTTCCCAAAGAGGGGGTATAGTGCATGTTTGATTTGTGGAAAAAATTTTTTTTGCTGAAAATCAGCCATTTTTCGCTTGGCCGGGTATTAGATTTTTTGACGTTTTCAGGTTTTGCGAAAAAACACTTAATTCCCCTACTTCTACATCTAGAGGGTTAAAACTATATTGGAAAGCATCCCAAAAGAGTTCCCAAAGAGGGGGTATAGTGCGTGTTTGCTTTTGTGTAAAAAAAATTTTTGCCTGAAAATCAGCCATTTTTGGTATTAGATTTTTTGACATTTTCAGGTTTTGCGAAAAATCACTGAATTCTCCTACTTCTACATCTAGAGGAAAACTATGTTGGAAAGCATCCCAAAAGAGTTCCCAAAGAGGGGGTATAGTGCGTGTTTGATTTGTAGAAAAAAAAAATTTGGCTGAAAATCAGCCATTTTTGGCTTGGCCGGGTATTTGATTTTTTGACGTTTTCAGGTTTTGCGAAAAATCACTTAATTCTCCTACTTCTACATCTAGAGGGTTAAAACCATGTTGGAAAGCATCCCAAAAGAGTTCCCAAAGAGTGGGTATAGTGCGTGTTTGATTTGTGGCAAAAAAAAATTTGGCTTATAATCAGCCATTTTTCGCTTGGCAGGGTATTAGATTTTTTGACGTTTTCAGGTGTTGCGAAAAATCACTGAATTCTCCTACTTCTACATCTAGAGGGTTAAAACTATGTTGGAAAGCATCCCAAAAGAGTTCCCAAAGAGGGGGTATAGTGCATGTTTGATTTGTGGAAAAAAGTTTTTTGGCTAAAAATCAGCCATTTTTGGCTTGGCCGGGTATTAGATTTTTTGACATTTTCAGGTTTTGCGAAAAATCACTTAATTCTCCTACTTCTACATCTAGAGGGTTAAAACTATGTTGGAAAGCATCCCAAAAGAGTTCCCAAAGAGGGGGTATAGTGCATGTTTGATTTGTGGAAAAAAAATTTTGGCTGAAAATCAGCCATTTTTCGCTTGGCCGGGTATTAGATTTTTTGACGTTTTCAGGTTTTGCGAAAAATCACTTAATTCCCCTACTTCTACATCTAGAGGGTTAAAACTATGTTGGAAAGCATCCCAAAAGAGTTCCCAAAGAGGGGGTATAGTGCGTGTTTGATTTGTGTAAAAAAAATTTTTGCCTGAAAATCAGCCATTTTTGGCTTGGCCGGGTATTAGATTTTTTGACGTTTTCAGGTTTTGCGAAAAATCACTTAATTCTCCTACTTCTACATCTAGGGGGTTAAAACTATGTTGGAAAGAATCCCAAAAGAGTTCCCAAAGAGGGGGTATAGTGCATGTTTGATTTGTGGAAAAAAAAAATTTGGCTGAAAAACAGCCATTTTTGGCTTGGCCGGGTATTAGATTTTTTGACGTTTTCAGGTTTTGCGAAAATTCACTGAATTCTCCTACTTCTACATCTAGAGGGTTAAAACTATGTTGGAAAGCATCCCAAAAGAGTTCCCAAAGAGGGGGTATAGTGTGTGTTTGATTTGTGGAAAAAAAAAATTTGGCTGAAAATCAGCCGTTTTTGGCTTGGCCGGGTATTAGATTTTTAGACGTTTTCAGGTTTTGCGAAAAATCACTTAATTCTCCTACTTCTACATCTAGAGGGTTAAAACTATGTTGGAAAGCATCCCAAAAGAGTTCCCAAAGAGGGGGTATAGTGCATGTTTGATTTGTGGAAAAAAAAATTTTGGCTGAAAAACAGCCATTTTTGGCTTGGCCGGGTATTAGATTTTTTGACGTTTTCAGGTTTTGCGAAAATTCACTGAATTCTCCTACTTCTACATCTAGAGGGTTAAAACTATGTTGGAAAGCATCCCAAAAGAGTTCCCAAAGAGGGGGTATAGTGTGTGTTTGATTTGTGGAAAAAAAAAATTTTGGCTGAAAATCAGCCATTTTTGGCTTGGCCGGGTATTAGATTTTTTGACGTTTTCAGGTTTTGCGAAAAATCACTTAATTCTCCTACTTCTACATCTAGAGGGTTAAAACTATGTTGGAAAGCATCCCAAAAGAGTTCCCAAAGAGGGGGTATAGTGCATGTTTGAATTGTGGAAAAAAAAAATTTGGCTGAAAATCAGCCGTTTTTGGCTTGGCCGGGAAATAGATTTTTTGACGTTTTCAGGTTTTGCGAAAAATCACTTAATTCTCCTACTTTTACATCTAGAGGGTTAAAACTATGTTGGAAAGCATCCCAAAAGAGTTCCCAAAGAAAGGGTATAGTGCGTGTTTGATTTGTGGAAAAAAAAAATTTGGCTGAAAATCAGCCGTTTTTGGCTTGGCCGGGTATTAGATTTTTAGACGTTTTCAGGTTTTGCGAAAAATCACTTAATTCTCCTACTTCTACATCTAGAGGGTTAAAACTATGTTGGAAAGCATCCCAAAAGAGTTCCCAAAGAGGGGGTATAGTGCATGTTTGAATTGTGGAAAAAAAAAATTTGGCTGAAAATCAGCCGTTTTTGGCTTGGCCGGGTAATAGATTTTTTGACGTTTTCAGGTTTTGCGAAAAATCACTTAATTCTCCTACTTCTACATCTAGAGGGTTAAAACTATGTTGGAAAGCATCCCAAAAGAGTTCCCAAAGAGGGGGTATAGTGCATGTTTGAATTGTGGAAAAAAAAAATTTGGCTGAAAATCAGCCGTTTTTGGCTTGGCCGGGTAATAGATTTTTTGACGTTTTCAGGTTTTGCGAAAAATCACTTAATTCTCCTACTTTTACATCTAGAGGGTTAAAACTATGTTGGAAAGCATCCCAAAAGAGTTCCCAAAGAAAGGGTATAGTGCGTGTTTGATTTGTGGAAAAAAAAATTTGGCTGAAAATCAGCCGTTTTTGGCTTGGCCGGGTATTAGATTTTTAGACGTTTTCAGGTTTTGCGAAAAATCACTTAATTCTCCTACTTCTACATCTAGAGGGTTAAAACTATGTTGGAAAGCATCCCAAAAGAGTTCCCAAAGAGGGGGTATAGTGCATGTTTGATTTGTGGAAAAAAAAATTTTGGCTGAAAAACAGCCATTTTTGGCTTGGCCGGGTATTAGATTTTTTGACGTTTTCAGGTTTTGCGAAAATTCACTGAATTCTCCTACTTCTACATCTAGAGGGTTAAAACTATGTTGGAAAGCATCCCAAAAGAGTTCCCAAAGAGGGGGTATAGTGTGTGTTTGATTTGTGGAAAAAAAAAATTTTGGCTGAAAATCAGCCATTTTTGGCTTGGCCGGGTATTAGATTTTTTGACGTTTTCAGGTTTTGCGAAAAATCACTTAATTCTCCTACTTCTACATCTAGAGGGTTAAAACTATGTTGGAAAGCATCCCAAAAGAGTTCCCAAAGAGGGGGTATAGTGCATGTTTGAATTGTGGAAAAAAAAAATTTGGCTGAAAATCAGCCGTTTTTGGCTTGGCCGGGTATTAGATTTTTTGACGTTTTCAGGTTTTGCGAAAATTCACTGAATTCTCCTACTTCTACATCTAGAGGGTTAAAACTATGTTGGAAAGCATCCCAAAAGAGTTCCCAAAGAGGGGGTATAGTGCCTGTTTGATTTGTGGGAAAAAAATTTTTGGATGAAAATCATCCATTTTTGGCTTGGCCGGGTATTAGATTTTTTCACGTTTTCAGGTTTTGCGAAAAATCACTTAATTCTCCTACTTCTACATCTAGAGGGTTAAAACTATGTTGGAAAGCATCCCAAAAGAGTTCCCAAAGAGGGGGTATAGTGCGTGTTTGATTTGTGGAAAAAAAATTTTTGGCTGAAATCAGCCAATTTTGGCTTGGCCAGGTATCAGATTTTTTGACGTTTTCAGGTTTTTCGATAAATCACTTAATTCCCCTACTTCTACATCTAGAGGGTTAAAAATATGTTGGAAAGCATCCCAAAAGAGTTCCCAAAGAGTAGGTATAGTGCGTGTTTGATTTGTGGCAAAAAAAATTTTGGCTTATAATCAGCCATTTTTCGCTTGGCCGGGTATTCGATTTTTTGACATTTTCAGATTTTGCGAAAAATCACTGAATTCTCCTACTTCTACATCTAGAGGGTTAAAACTATGTTGGAAAGCATCCCAAAAGAGTTCCCAAAGAGGGGGTATAGTGCATGTTTGATTTGTGGAAAAAAGTTTTTTGGCTAAAAATCAGCCATTTTTGGCTTGGCCGGGTATTAGATTTTTTGACATTTTCAGGTTTTGCGAAAAATCACTTAATTCTCCTACTTCTACATCTAGAGGGTTAAAACTATGTTGGAAAGCATCCCAAAAGAGTTCCCAAAGAGGGGGTATAGTGCATGTTTGATTTGTGGAAAAAAATGTTTGGCTGAAAATCAGCCATTTTTCGCTTGGCCGGGTATTAGATTTTTTGACGTTTTCAGGTTTTGCGAAAAATCACTTAATTCCCCTACTTCTACATCTAGAGGGTTAAAACTATGTTGGAAAGCATCCCAAAAGAGTTCCCAAAGAGGGGGTATAGTGCGTGTTTGATTTGTGTAAAAAAAATTTTTGCCTGAAAATCAGCCATTTTTGGCTTGGCCGGGTATTAGATTTTTTGACGTTTTCAGGTTTTGCGAAAAATCACTTAATTCTCCTACTTCTACATCTAGGGGGTTAAAACTATGTTGGAAAGAATCCCAAAAGAGTTCCCAAAGAGGGGGTATAGTGCATGTTTGATTTGTGGAAAAAAAAATTTTGGCTGAAAAACAGCCATTTTTGGCTTGGCCGGGTATTAGATTTTTTGACGTTTTCAGGTTTTGCGAAAATTCACTGAATTCTCCTACTTCTACATCTAGAGGGTTAAAACTATGTTGGAAAGCATCCCAAAAGAGTTCCCAAAGAGGGGGTATAGTGTGTGTTTGATTTGTGGAAAAAAAAAATTTTGGCTGAAAATCAGCCATTTTTGGCTTGGCCGGGTATTAGATTTTTTGACGTTTTCAGGTTTTGCGAAAAATCACTTAATTCTCCTACTTCTACATCTAGAGGGTTAAAACTATGTTGGAAAGCATCCCAAAAGAGTTCCCAAAGAGGGGGTATAGTGCATGTTTGAATTGTGGAAAAAAAAAATTTGGCTGAAAATCAGCCGTTTTTGGCTTGGCCGGGTAATAGATTTTTTGACGTTTTCAGGTTTTGCGAAAAATCACTTAATTCTCCTACTTTTACATCTAGAGGGTTAAAACTATGTTGGAAAGCATCCCAAAAGAGTTCCCAAAGAAAGGGTATAGTGCGTGTTTGATTTGTGGAAAAAAAAAATTTGGCTGAAAATCAGCCGTTTTTGGCTTGGCCGGGTATTAGATTTTTAGACGTTTTCAGGTTTTGCGAAAAATCACTTAATTCTCCTACTTCTACATCTAGAGGGTTAAAACTATGTTGGAAAGCATCCCAAAAGAGTTCCCAAAGAGGGGGTATAGTGCATGTTTGATTTGTGGAAAAAAAAATTTTGGCTGAAAAACAGCCATTTTTGGCTTGGCCGGGTATTAGATTTTTTGACGTTTTCAGGTTTTGCGAAAATTCACTGAATTCTCCTACTTCTACATCTAGAGGGTTAAAACTATGTTGGAAAGCATCCCAAAAGAGTTCCCAAAGAGGGGGTATAGTGTGTGTTTGATTTGTGGAAAAAAAAATTTTGGCTGAAAATTAGCCATTTTTGGCTTGGCCGGGTATTAGATTTTTTGACGTTTTCAGGTTTTGCAAAAAATCACTTAATTCTCCTACTTCTACATCTAGAGGGTTAAAACTATGTTGGAAAGCATCCCAAAAGAGTTCCCAAAGAGGGGGTATAGTGCATGTTTGAATTGTGGAAAAAAAAAATTTGGCTGAAAATCAGCCGTTTTTGGCTTGGCCGGGAAATAGATTTTTTGACGTTTTCAGGTTTTGCGAAAAATCACTTAATTCTCCTACTTTTACATCTAGAGGGTTAAAACTATGTTGGAAAGCATCCCAAAAGAGTTCCCAAAGAAAGGGTATAGTGCGTGTTTGATTTGTGGAAAAAAAAAATTTGGCTGAAAATCAGCCGTTTTTGGCTTGGCCGGGTATTAGATTTTTAGACGTTTTCAGGTTTTGCGAAAAATCACTTAATTCTCCTACTTCTACATCTAGAGGGTTAAAACTATGTTGGAAAGCATCCCAAAAGAGTTCCCAAAGAGGGGGTATAGTGCATGTTTGAATTGTGGAAAAAAAAAATTTGGCTGAAAATCAGCCGTTTTTGGCTTGGCCGGGTATTAGATTTTTTGACGTTTTCAGGTTTTGCGAAAATTCACTGAATTCTCCTACTTCTACATCTAGAGGGTTAAAACTATGTTGGAAAGCATCCCAAAAGAGTTCCCAAAGAGGGGGTATAGTGCCTGTTTGATTTGTGGGAAAAAAAATTTTGGATGAAAATCATCCATTTTTGGCTTGGCCGGGTATTAGATTTTTTCACGTTTTCAGGTTTTGCGAAAAATCACTTAATTCTCCTACTTCTACATCTAGAGGGTTAAAACTATGTTGGAAAGCATCCCAAAAGAGTTCCCAAAGAGGGGGTATAGTGCGTGTTTGATTTGTGGAAAAAATTTTTTTGGCTGAAATCAGCCAATTTTGGCTTGGCCAGGTATCAGATTTTTTGACGTTTTCAGGTTTTTCGATAAATCACTTAATTCCCCTACTTCTACATCTAGAGGGTTAAAAATATGTTGGAAAGCATCCCAAAAGAGTTCCCAAAGAGTAGGTATAGTGCGTGTTTGATTTGTGGCAAAAAAAATTTTGGCTTATAATCAGCCATTTTTCGCTTGGCCGGGTATTCGATTTTTTGACATTTTCAGATTTTGCGAAAAATCACTGAATTCTCCTACTTCTACATCTAGAGGGTTAAAACTATGTTGGAAAGCATCCCAAAAGAGTTCCCAAAGAGGGGGTATAGTGCATGTTTGATTTGTGGAAAAAAGTTTTTTGGCTAAAAATCAGCCATTTTTGGCTTGGCCGGGTATTAGATTTTTTGACATTTTCAGGTTTTGCGAAAAATCACTTAATTCTCCTACTTCTACATCTAGAGGGTTAAAACTATGTTGGAAAGCATCCCAAAAGAGTTCCCAAAGAGGGGGTATAGTGCATGTTTGATTTGTGGAAAAAAATTTTTGGCTGAAAATCAGCCATTTTTCGCTTGGCCGGGTATTAGATTTTTTGACGTTTTCAGGTTTTGCGAAAAATCACTTAATTCCCCTACTTCTACATCTAGAGGGTTAAAACTATGTTGGAAAGCATCCCAAAAGAGTTCCCAAAGAGGGGGTATAGTGCGTGTTTGATTTGTGTAAAAAAATTTTTTGCCTGAAAATCAGCCATTTTTGGCTTGGCCGGGTATTAGATCTTTTGACGTTTTCAGGTTTTGCGAAAAATCACTTAATTCTCCTACTTCTACATCTAGGGGGTTAAAACTATGTTGGAAAGAATCCCAAAAGAGTTCCCAAAGAGGGGGTATAGTGCATGTTTGATTTGTGGAAAAAAAAATTTTGGCTGAAAAACAGCCATTTTTGGCTTGGCCGGGTATTAGATTTTTTGACGTTTTCAGGTTTTGCGAAAATTCACTGAATTCTCCTACTTCTACATCTAGAGGGTTAAAACTATGTTGGAAAGCATCCCAAAAGAGTTCCCAAAGAGGGGGTATAGTGTGTGTTTGATTTGTGGAAAAAAAAAATTTTGGCTGAAAATCAGCCATTTTTGGCTTGGCCGGGTATTAGATTTTTTGACGTTTTCAGGTTTTGCGAAAAATCACTTAATTCTCCTACTTCTACATCTAGAGGGTTAAAACTATGTTGGAAAGCATCCCAAAAGAGTTCCCAAAGAGGGGGTATAGTGCATGTTTGAATTGTGGAAAAAAAAAATTTGGCTGAAAATCAGCCGTTTTTGGCTTGGCCGGGTAATAGATTTTTTGACGTTTTCAGGTTTTGCGAAAAATCACTTAATTCTCCTACTTTTACATCTAGAGGGTTAAAACTATGTTGGAAAGCATCCCAAAAGAGTTCCCAAAGAAAGGGTATAGTGCGTGTTTGATTTGTGGAAAAAAAAAATTTGGCTGAAAATCAGCTGTTTTTGGCTTGGCCGGGTATTAGATTTTTAGACGTTTTCAGGTTTTGCGAAAAATCACTTAATTCTCCTACTTCTACATCTAGAGGGTTAAAACTATGTTGGAAAGCATCCCAAAAGAGTTCCCAAAGAGGGGGTATAGTGCATGTTTGATTTGTGGAAAAAAAAATTTTGGCTGAAAAACAGCCATTTTTGGCTTGGCCGGGTATTAGATTTTTTGACGTTTTCAGGTTTTGCGAAAATTCACTGAATTCTCCTACTTCTACATCTAGAGGGTTAAAACTATGTTGGAAAGCATCCCAAAAGAGTTCCCAAAGAGGGGGTATAGTGTGTGTTTGATTTGTGGAAAAAAAAATTTTGGCTGAAAATTAGCCATTTTTGGCTTGGCCGGGTATTAGATTTTTTGACGTTTTCAGGTTTTGCGAAAAATCACTTAATTCTCCTACTTCTACATCTAGAGGGTTAAAACTATGTTGGAAAGCATCCCAAAAGAGTTCCCAAAGAGGGGGTATAGTGCATGTTTGAATTGTGGAAAAAAAAAATTTGGCTGAAAATCAGCCGTTTTTGGCTTGGCCGGGAAATAGATTTTTTGACGTTTTCAGGTTTTGCGAAAAATCACTTAATTCTCCTACTTTTACATCTAGAGGGTTAAAACTATGTTGGAAAGCATCCCAAAAGAGTTCCCAAAGAAAGGGTATAGTGCGTGTTTGATTTGTGGAAAAAAAAAATTTGGCTGAAAATCAGCCGTTTTTGGCTTGGCCGGGTATTAGATTTTTAGACGTTTTCAGGTTTTGCGAAAAATCACTTAATTCTCCTACTTCTACATCTAGAGGGTTAAAACTATGTTGGAAAGCATCCCAAAAGAGTTACCAAAGAGGGGGTATAGTGCCTGTTTGATTTGTGGAAAAAAAAATTTTGGATGAAAATCATCCATTTTTGGCTTGGCCGGGTATTAGATTTTTTCACGTTTTCAGGTTTTGCGAAAAATCACTTAATTCTCCTACTTCTACATCTAGAGGGTTAAAACTATGTTGGAAAGCATCCCAAAAGAGTTCCCAAAGAGGGGGTATAGTGCGTGTTTGATTTGTGGAAAAAAAATTTTTGGCTGAAATCAGCCAATTTTGGCTTGGCCAGGTATCAGATTTTTTGACGTTTTCAGGTTTTTCGATAAATCACTTAATTCCCCTACTTCTACATCTAGAGGGTTAAAAATATGTTGGAAAGCATCCCAAAAGAGTTCCCAAAGAGTAGGTATAGTGCGTGTTTGATTTGTGGCAAAAAAAATTTTGGCTTATAATCAGCCATTTTTCGCTTGGCCGGGTATTCGATTTTTTGACGTTTTCAGATTTTGCGAAAAATCACTTAATTCTCCTACTTCTACATCTAGAGGGTTAAAACTATGTTGGAAAGCATCCCAAAAGAGTTCCCAAAGAGGGGGTATAGTGCGTGTTTGATTTGTGGAAAAAAAAATTTTGGCTGAAAATCAGCCATTTTTGGCTTGGCCGGCTGTTAGATTTTTTGACATTTTCATGTTTTGCTAAAAATCACTTAATTCTCCTACTTCTACATCTAGAGGGTTAAAACTATGTTGGAAAGCATTCCAAAAGAGTTCCCAAAGAGGGGGTATAGTGCATGTTTGATTTGTGGAAAAAAAATTTTTGGCTGAAAATCAGCCATTTTTCGCTTGGCCGGGTATTAGATTTTTTGACGTTTTCAGGTTTTGCGAAAAATCACTTAATTCCCCTACTTCTACATCTAGAGGGTTAAAACTATATTGGAAAGCATCCCAAAAGAGTTCCCAAAGAGGGGGTATAGTGCGTGTTTGATTTGTGTAAAAAAAATTTTTGCCTGAAAATCAGCCATTTTTGGCTTGGCCGGGTATTAGATTTTTTGACGTTTTCAGGTTTTGCGAAAAATCACTTAATTCTCCTACTTCTACATCTAGGGGGTTAAAACTATGTTGGAAAGTATCCCAAAAGAGTTCCCAAAGAGGGGGTATAGTGCATGTTTGATTTGTGGAAAAAAAAATTTTGGCTGAAAATCAGCCATTTTTGGCTTGGCCGGGTATTAGATTTTTTGACGTTTTCAGGTTTTGCGAAAAATCACTGAATTCTCCTACTTCTACATCTAGAGGGTTAAAACTATGTTGGAAAGCATCCCAAAAGAGTTCCCAAAGAGGGGGTATAGTGCATGTTTGATTTGTGGAAAAAAAAATTTTGGCTGAAAAACAGCCATTTTTGGCTTGGCCGGGTATTAGATTTTTTGACGTTTTCAGGTTTTGCGAAAAATCACTTAATTCTCCTACTTCTACATCTAGAGGGTTAAAACTATGTTGGAAAGCATCCCAAAAGAGTTCCCAAAGAGGGGGTATAGTGCATGTTTGAATTGTGGAAAAAAAAAATTTGGCTGAAAATCAGCCGTTTTTGGCTTGGCCGGGTATTAGATTTTTTGACGTTTTCAGGTTTTGCGAAAATTCACTGAATTCTCCTACTTCTACATCTAGAGGGTTAAAACTATGTTGGAAAGCATCCCAAAAGAGTTCCCAAAGAGGGGGTATAGTGCCTGTTTGATTTGTGGGAAAAAAAATTTTGGATGAAAATCATCCATTTTTGGCTTGGCCGGGTATTAGATTTTTTCACGTTTTCAGGTTTTGCGAAAAATCACTTAATTCTCCTACTTCTACATCTAGAGGGTTAAAACTATGTTGGAAAGCATCCCAAAAGAGTTCCCAAAGAGGGGGTATAGTGCGTGTTTGATTTGTGGAAAAAAAATTTTTGGCTGAAATCAGCCAATTTTGGCTTGGCCAGGTATCAGATTTTTTGACGTTTTCAGGTTTTTCGATAAATCACTTAATTCCCCTACTTTTACATCTAGAGGGTTAAAAATATGTTGGAAAGCATCCCAAAAGAGTTCCCAAAGAGTAGGTATAGTGCGTGTTTGATTTGTGGCAAAAAAAATTTTGGCTTATAATCAGCCATTTTTCGCTTGGCCGGGTATTCGATTTTTTGACGTTTTCAGATTTTGCGAAAAATCACTGAATTCTCCTACTTCTACATCTAGAGGGTTAAAACTATGTTGGAAAGCATCCCAAAAGAGTTCCCAAAGAGGGGGTATAGTGCATGTTTGATTTGTGGAAAAAAGTTTTTTGGCTAAAAATCAGCCATTTTTGGCTTGGCCGGGTATTAGATTTTTTGACATTTTCAGGTTTTGCGAAAAATCACTTAATTCTCCTACTTCTACATCTAGAGGGTTAAAACTATGTTGGAAAGCATCCCAAAAGAGTTCCCAAAGAGGGGGTATAGTGCATGTTTGATTTGTGGAAAAAAATTTTTGGCTGAAAATCAGCCATTTTTCGCTTGGCCGGGTATTAGATTTTTTGACGTTTTCAGGTTTTGCGAAAAATCACTTAATTCCCCTACTTCTACATCTAGAGGGTTAAAACTATGTTGGAAAGCATCCCAAAAGAGTTCCCAAAGAGGGGGTATAGTGCGTGTTTGATTTGTGTAAAAAAAATTTTTGCCTGAAAATCAGCCATTTTTGGCTTGGCCGGGTATTAGATTTTTTGACGTTTTCAGGTTTTGCGAAAAATCACTTAATTCTCCTACTTCTACATCTAGGGGGTTAAAACTATGTTGGAAAGAATCCCAAAAGAGTTCCCAAAGAGGGGGTATAGTGCATGTTTGATTTGTGGAAAAAAAAATTTTGGCTGAAAAACAGCCATTTTTGGCTTGGCCGGGTATTAGATTTTTTGACGTTTTCAGGTTTTGCGAAAATTCACTGAATTCTCCTACTTCTACATCTAGAGGGTTAAAACTATGTTGGAAAGCATCCCAAAAGAGTTCCCAAAGAGGGGGTATAGTGTGTGTTTGATTTGTGGAAAAAAAAAATTTTGGCTGAAAATCAGCCATTTTTGGCTTGGCCGGGTATTAGATTTTTTGACGTTTTCAGGTTTTGCGAAAAATCACTTAATTCTCCTACTTCTACATCTAGAGGGTTAAAACTATGTTGGAAAGCATCCCAAAAGAGTTCCCAAAGAGGGGGTATAGTGCATGTTTGAATTGTGGAAAAAAAAAATTTGGCTGAAAATCAGCCGTTTTTGGCTTGGCCGGGTAATAGATTTTTTGACGTTTTCAGGTTTTGCGAAAAATCACTTAATTCTCCTACTTTTACATCTAGAGGGTTAAAACTATGTTGGAAAGCATCCCAAAAGAGTTCCCAAAGAAAGGGTATAGTGCGTGTTTGATTTGTGGAAAAAAAAAATTTGGCTGAAAATCAGCCGTTTTTGGCTTGGCCGGGTATTAGATTTTTAGACGTTTTCAGGTTTTGCGAAAAATCACTTAATTCTCCTACTTCTACATCTAGAGGGTTAAAACTATGTTGGAAAGCATCCCAAAAGAGTTCCCAAAGAGGGGGTATAGTGCATGTTTGATTTGTGGAAAAAAAAATTTTGGCTGAAAAACAGCCATTTTTGGCTTGGCCGGGTATTAGATTTTTTGACGTTTTCAGGTTTTGCGAAAATTCACTGAATTCTCCTACTTCTACATCTAGAGGGTTAAAACTATGTTGGAAAGCATCCCAAAAGAGTTCCCAAAGAGGGGGTATAGTGTGTGTTTGATTTGTGGAAAAAAAAATTTTGGCTGAAAATTAGCCATTTTTGGCTTGGCCGGGTATTAGATTTTTTGACGTTTTCAGGTTTTGCGAAAAATCACTTAATTCTCCTACTTCTACATCTAGAGGGTTAAAACTATGTTGGAAAGCATCCCAAAAGAGTTCCCAAAGAGGGGGTATAGTGCATGTTTGAATTGTGGAAAAAAAAAATTTGGCTGAAAATCAGCCGTTTTTGGCTTGGCCGGGAAATAGATTTTTTGACGTTTTCAGGTTTTGCGAAAAATCACTTAATTCTCCTACTTTTACATCTAGAGGGTTAAAACTATGTTGGAAAGCATCCCAAAAGAGTTCCCAAAGAAAGGGTATAGTGCGTGTTTGATTTGTGGAAAAAAAAAATTTGGCTGAAAATCAGCCGTTTTTGGCTTGGCCGGGTATTAGATTTTTAGACGTTTTCAGGTTTTGCGAAAAATCACTTAATTCTCCTACTTCTACATCTAGAGGGTTAAAACTATGTTGGAAAGCATCCCAAAAGAGTTACCAAAGAGGGGGTATAGTGCCTGTTTGATTTGTGGAAAAAAAATTTTTGGATGAAAATCATCCATTTTTGGCTTGGCCGGGTATTAGATTTTTTCACGTTTTCAGGTTTTGCGAAAAATCACTTAATTCTCCTACTTCTACATCTAGAGGGTTAAAACTATGTTGGAAAGCATCCCAAAAGAGTTCCCAAAGAGGGGGTATAGTGCGTGTTTGATTTGTGGAAAAAAATTTTTTGGCTGAAATCAGCCAATTTTGGCTTGGCCAGGTATCAGATTTTTTGACGTTTTCAGGTTTTTCGATAAATCACTTAATTCCCCTACTTCTACATCTAGAGGGTTAAAAATATGTTGGAAAGCATCCCAAAAGAGTTCCCAAAGAGTAGGTATAGTGCGTGTTTGATTTGTGGCAAAAAAAATTTTGGCTTATAATCAGCCATTTTTCGCTTGGCCGGGTATTCGATTTTTTGACGTTTTCAGATTTTGCGAAAAATCACTTAATTCTCCTACTTCTACATCTAGAGGGTTAAAACTATGTTGGAAAGCATCCCAAAAGAGTTCCCAAAGAGGGGGTATAGTGCGTGTTTGATTTGTGGAAAAAAAAATTTTGGCTGAAAATCAGCCATTTTTGGCTTGGCCGGCTGTTAGATTTTTTGACATTTTCATGTTTTGCTAAAAATCACTTAATTCTCCTACTTCTACATCTAGAGGGTTAAAACTATGTTGGAAAGCATTCCAAAAGAGTTCCCAAAGAGGGGGTATAGTGCATGTTTGATTTGTGGAAAAAAAATTTTTGGCTGAAAATCAGCCATTTTTCGCTTGGCCGGGTATTAGATTTTTTGACGTTTTCAGGTTTTGCGAAAAATCACTTAATTCCCCTACTTCTACATCTAGAGGGTTAAAACTATATTGGAAAGCATCCCAAAAGAGTTCCCAAAGAGGGGGTATAGTGCGTGTTTGATTTGTGTAAAAAAAATTTTTGCCTGAAAATCAGCCATTTTTGGCTTGGCCGGGTATTAGATTTTTTGACGTTTTCAGGTTTTGCGAAAAATCACTTAATTCTCCTACTTCTACATCTAGGGGGTTAAAACTATGTTGGAAAGTATCCCAAAAGAGTTCCCAAAGAGGGGGTATAGTGCATGTTTGATTTGTGGAAAAAAAAATTTTGGCTGAAAATCAGCCATTTTTGGCTTGGCCGGGTATTAGATTTTTTGACGTTTTCAGGTTTTGCGAAAAATCACTGAATTCTCCTACTTCTACATCTAGAGGGTTAAAACTATGTTGGAAAGCATCCCAAAAGAGTTCCCAAAGAGTGGGTATAGTGCGTGTTTGATTTGTGGCAAAAAAAAATTTGGCTTATAATCAGCCATTTTTCGCTTGGCAGGGTATTAGATTTTTTGACGTTTTCAGGTTTTGCGAAAAATCACTTAATTCTCCTACTTCTACATCTAGAGGGTTAAAACTATGTTGGAAAGCATCCCAAAAGAGTTCCCAAAGAAAGGGTATAGTGCGTGTTTGATTTGTGGAAAAAAAAATTTGGCTGAAAATCAGCCGTTTTTGGCTTGGCCGGGTATTAGATTTTTAGACGTTTTCAGGTTTTGCGAAAAATCACTTAATTCTCCTACTTCTACATCTAGAGGGTTAAAACTATGTTGGAAAGCATCCCAAAAGAGTTCCCAAAGAGGGGGTATAGTGCATGTTTGATTTGTGGAAAAAAAAATTTTGGCTGAAAAACAGCCATTTTTGGCTTGGCCGGGTATTAGATTTTTTGACGTTTTCAGGTTTTGCGAAAATTCACTGAATTCTCCTACTTCTACATCTAGAGGGTTAAAACTATGTTGGAAAGCATCCCAAAAGAGTTCCCAAAGAGGGGGTATAGTGTGTGTTTGATTTGTGGAAAAAAAAAATTTTGGCTGAAAATCAGCCATTTTTGGCTTGGCCGGGTATTAGATTTTTTGACGTTTTCAGGTTTTGCGAAAAATCACTTAATTCTCCTACTTCTACATCTAGAGGGTTAAAACTATGTTGGAAAGCATCCCAAAAGAGTTCCCAAAGAGGGGGTATAGTGCATGTTTGAATTGTGGAAAAAAAAAATTTGGCTGAAAATCAGCCGTTTTTGGCTTGGCCGGGTATTAGATTTTTTGACGTTTTCAGGTTTTGCGAAAATTCACTGAATTCTCCTACTTCTACATCTAGAGGGTTAAAACTATGTTGGAAAGCATCCCAAAAGAGTTCCCAAAGAGGGGGTATAGTGCCTGTTTGATTTGTGGGAAAAAAAATTTTGGATGAAAATCATCCATTTTTGGCTTGGCCGGGTATTAGATTTTTTCACGTTTTCAGGTTTTGCGAAAAATCACTTAATTCTCCTACTTCTACATCTAGAGGGTTAAAACTATGTTGGAAAGCATCCCAAAAGAGTTCCCAAAGAGGGGGTATAGTGCGTGTTTGATTTGTGGAAAAAAATTTTTTGGCTGAAATCAGCCAATTTTGGCTTGGCCAGGTATCAGATTTTTTGACGTTTTCAGGTTTTTCGATAAATCACTTAATTCCCCTACTTCTACATCTAGAGGGTTAAAAATATGTTGGAAAGCATCCCAAAAGAGTTCCCAAAGAGTAGGTATAGTGCGTGTTTGATTTGTGGCAAAAAAAATTTTGGCTTATAATCAGCCATTTTTCGCTTGGCCGGGTATTCGATTTTTTGACGTTTTCAGATTTTGCGAAAAATCACTGAATTCTCCTACTTCTACATCTAGAGGGTTAAAACTATGTTGGAAAGCATCCCAAAAGAGTTCCCAAAGAGGGGGTATAGTGCATGTTTGATTTGTGGAAAAAAGTTTTTTGGCTAAAAATCAGCCATTTTTGGCTTGGCCGGGTATTAGATTTTTTGACATTTTCAGGTTTTGCGAAAAATCACTTAATTCTCCTACTTCTACATCTAGAGGGTTAAAACTATGTTGGAAAGCATCCCAAAAGAGTTCCCAAAGAGGGGGTATAGTGCATGTTTGATTTGTGGAAAAAAATTTTTGGCTGAAAATCAGCCATTTTTCGCTTGGCCGGGTATTAGATTTTTTGACGTTTTCAGGTTTTGCGAAAAATCACTTAATTCCCCTACTTCTACATCTAGAGGGTTAAAACTATGTTGGAAAGCATCCCAAAAGAGTTCCCAAAGAGGGGGTATAGTGCGTGTTTGATTTGTGTAAAAAAAATTTTTGCCTGAAAATCAGCCATTTTTGGCTTGGCCGGGTATTAGATTTTTTGACGTTTTCAGGTTTTGCGAAAAATCACTTAATTCTCCTACTTCTACATCTAGGGGGTTAAAACTATGTTGGAAAGAATCCCAAAAGAGTTCCCAAAGAGGGGGTATAGTGCATGTTTGATTTGTGGAAAAAAAAATTTTGGCTGAAAAACAGCCATTTTTGGCTTGGCCGGGTATTAGATTTTTTGACGTTTTCAGGTTTTGCGAAAATTCACTGAATTCTCCTACTTCTACATCTAGAGGGTTAAAACTATGTTGGAAAGCATCCCAAAAGAGTTCCCAAAGAGGGGGTATAGTGTGTGTTTGATTTGTGGAAAAAAAAAATTTTGGCTGAAAATCAGCCATTTTTGGCTTGGCCGGGTATTAGATTTTTTGACGTTTTCAGGTTTTGCGAAAAATCACTTAATTCTCCTACTTCTACATCTAGAGGGTTAAAACTATGTTGGAAAGCATCCCAAAAGAGTTCCCAAAGAGGGGGTATAGTGCATGTTTGAATTGTGGAAAAAAAAAATTTGGCTGAAAATCAGCCGTTTTTGGCTTGGCCGGGTAATAGATTTTTTGACGTTTTCAGGTTTTGCGAAAAATCACTTAATTCTCCTACTTTTACATCTAGAGGGTTAAAACTATGTTGGAAAGCATCCCAAAAGAGTTCCCAAAGAAAGGGTATAGTGCGTGTTTGATTTGTGGAAAAAAAAAATTTGGCTGAAAATCAGCCGTTTTTGGCTTGGCCGGGTATTAGATTTTTAGACGTTTTCAGGTTTTGCGAAAAATCACTTAATTCTCCTACTTCTACATCTAGAGGGTTAAAACTATGTTGGAAAGCATCCCAAAAGAGTTCCCAAAGAGGGGGTATAGTGCATGTTTGATTTGTGGAAAAAAAAATTTTGGCTGAAAAACAGCCATTTTTGGCTTGGCCGGGTATTAGATTTTTTGACGTTTTCAGGTTTTGCGAAAATTCACTGAATTCTCCTACTTCTACATCTAGAGGGTTAAAACTATGTTGGAAAGCATCCCAAAAGAGTTCCCAAAGAGGGGGTATAGTGTGTGTTTGATTTGTGGAAAAAAAAAATTTTGGCTGAAAATTAGCCATTTTTGGCTTGGCCGGGTATTAGATTTTTTGACGTTTTCAGGTTTTGCGAAAAATCACTTAATTCTCCTACTTCTACATCTAGAGGGTTAAAACTATGTTGGAAAGCATCCCAAAAGAGTTCCCAAAGAGGGGGTATAGTGCATGTTTGAATTGTGGAAAAAAAAAATTTGGCTGAAAATCAGCCGTTTTTGGCTTGGCCGGGAAATAGATTTTTTGACGTTTTCAGGTTTTGCGAAAAATCACTTAATTCTCCTACTTTTACATCTAGAGGGTTAAAACTATGTTGGAAAGCATCCCAAAAGAGTTCCCAAAGAAAGGGTATAGTGCGTGTTTGATTTGTGGAAAAAAAAAATTTGGCTGAAAATCAGCCGTTTTTGGCTTGGCCGGGTATTAGATTTTTAGACGTTTTCAGGTTTTGCGAAAAATCACTTAATTCTCCTACTTCTACATCTAGAGGGTTAAAACTATGTTGGAAAGCATCCCAAAAGAGTTACCAAAGAGGGGGTATAGTGCCTGTTTGATTTGTGGAAAAAAAAATTTTGGATGAAAATCATCCATTTTTGGCTTGGCCGGGTATTAGATTTTTTCACGTTTTCAGGTTTTGCGAAAAATCACTTAATTCTCCTACTTCTACATCTAGAGGGTTAAAACTATGTTGGAAAGCATCCCAAAAGAGTTCCCAAAGAGGGGGTATAGTGCGTGTTTGATTTGTGGAAAAAAAAATTTTGGCTGAAAATCAGCCATTTTTGGCTTGGCCGGCTGTTAGATTTTTTGACATTTTCATGTTTTGCTAAAAATCACTTAATTCTCCTACTTCTACATCTAGAGGGTTAAAACTATGTTGGAAAGCATTCCAAAAGAGTTCCCAAAGAGGGGGTATAGTGCATGTTTGATTTGTGGAAAAAAAATTTTTGGCTGAAAATCAGCCATTTTTCGCTTGGCCGGGTATTAGATTTTTTGACGTTTTCAGGTTTTGCGAAAAATCACTTAATTCCCCTACTTCTACATCTAGAGGGTTAAAACTATATTGGAAAGCATCCCAAAAGAGTTCCCAAAGAGGGGGTATAGTGCGTGTTTGATTTGTGTAAAAAAAATTTTTGCCTGAAAATCAGCCATTTTTGGCTTGGCCGGGTATTAGATTTTTTGACGTTTTCAGGTTTTGCGAAAAATCACTTAATTCTCCTACTTCTACATCTAGGGGGTTAAAACTATGTTGGAAAGTATCCCAAAAGAGTTCCCAAAGAGGGGGTATAGTGCATGTTTGATTTGTGGAAAAAAAAATTTTGGCTGAAAATCAGCCATTTTTGGCTTGGCCGGGTATTAGATTTTTTGACGTTTTCAGGTTTTGCGAAAAATCACTGAATTCTCCTACTTCTACATCTAGAGGGTTAAAACTATGTTGGAAAGCATCCCAAAAGAGTTCCCAAAGAGTGGGTATAGTGCGTGTTTGATTTGTGGCAAAAAAAAATTTGGCTTATAATCAGCCATTTTTCGCTTGGCAGGGTATTAGATTTTTTGACGTTTTCAGGTTTTGCGAAAAATCACTTAATTCTCCTACTTCTACATCTAGAGGGTTAAAACTATGTTGGAAAGCATCCCAAAAGAGTTACCAAAGAGGGGGTATAGTGCGTGTTTGATTTGTGGAAAAAAAAATTTTGGCTGAAATCTGCCAATTTTGGCTTGGCCGGGTATCAGATTTTTTGACGTTTTCAGGTTTTGCGATAAATCACTTAATTCCCCTACTTCTACATCTAGAGGGTTAAAACTATGTTGGAAAGCATCCCAAAAGAGTTCCCAAAGAGGGGGTATAGTGCATGTTTGATTTGTGGAAAAAAGTTTTTTGGCTAAAAATCAGCCATTTTTGGCTTGGCCGTGTATTAGATTTTTTGACGTTTTCAGGTTTTGCGAAAAATCACTTAATTCTCCTACTTCTACATCTAGAGGGTTAAAACTATGTTGGAAAGCATCCCAAAAGAGTTCCCAAAGAGGGGGTATAGTGCGTGTTTGATTTGTGGAAAAAAAAATTTTGGCTGAAAATCAGCCATTTTTCGCTTGGCCGGGTATTAGATTTTTTGACGTTTTCAGGTTTTGCGAAAAATCACTTAATTCTCCTACTTCTACATCTAGAGGGTTAAAACTATGTTGGAAAGCATCCCAAAAGAGTTCCCAAAGAGGGGGTATAGTGCGTGTTTGATTTGTGGAAAATAAAATTTTGCCTGAAAATGAGCCATTTTTGGCTTGGCCGGGTATTAGATTTTTTGAAGTTTTCAGGTTTTGCGAAAAATCACTGAATTCTCCTACTTCTACATCTAGAGGGTTAAAACTATGTTGGAAAGCATCCCAAAAGAGTTCCCAAAGAGGGGGTATAGTGCGTGATTGATTTGTGGGAAAAGAAATTTTGGCTGAAAATCAGCCATTTTTGGCTTGGCCGGGTATTAGATTTTTTGACGTTTTCAGGTTTTGCCAAAAATCACTTTATTCTCCTACTTCTACATCTAGAGGGTTAAAACTATGTTGGAAAGGATCCCAAAAGAGTTCCCAAAGAGGGTGTATAGTGCGTGTTTGATTTGTGGGAAAAAAAATTTTGGCTGAAAATCAGCCATTTTTGTCTTGGCCGGGTATTAGATTTTTTGACGTTTTCAGGTTTTGCGAAAAATCACTTAATTCTCCTACTTCTAAATCTAGAGGGTTAAAACTATGTTGGAAAGCATTCCAAAAGAGTTCCCAAAGAGGGGGTATAGTGCGTGTTTGATTTGTGGAAAAAAAAATTTTGGCTGAAAATCAGCCATTTTTGGCTTGGCCGGGTATTAGATTTTTTTGACGTTTTCAGGTTTTGCAAAAAATCACTTAATTCTCCTACTTCTACATCTAGAGGGTTAAAACTATGTTGGAAAGCATCCCAAAAGAGTTCCCAAAGAGGGGGTATAGTGCATGTTTGATTTGTGGAAAAAAGTTTTTTGGCTAAAAATCAGCCATTTTTGGCTTGGCCGGGTATTAGATTTTTTGACGTTTTCAGGTTTTGCGAAAAATCATTTAATTCTCCTACTTCTACATCTAGAGGGTTAAAACTATGTTGGAAAGCATCCCAAAAGAGTTCCCAAAGAGGGGGTATTGTGCATGTTTGATTTGTGGAAAAAAAAATTTGGCTGAAAATCAGCCATTTTTGGCTTGGCTGGGTATTAGATTTTTTGACGTTTTCAGGTTTTGCGAAAAATCACTTAATTCTCCTACTTCTACATCTAGAGGGTTGAAACTATGTTGGAAAGCATCCCAAAAGAGTTCCCAAAGAGGGGGTATAGTGCCTGTTTGATTTGTGGAAAAATAAATTTTGGATGAAAATCATCCATTTTTGGCTTGGCCGGGTATTAGATTTTTTCACGTTTTCAGGTTTTGCGAAAAATCACTGAATTCTCCTACTTCTACATCTAGAGGGTTAAAACTATGTTGGAAAGCATCCCAAAAGAGTTCCCAAAGAGGGGGTATAGTGCGTGTTTGATTTGTGGAAAAAAAAATTTTGGCTGAAAATCAGCCATTTTTCGCTTGGCCGGGTATTAGATTTTTGACGTTTTCAGGTTTTGCGAAAAATCACTTAATTCTCCTACTTCTACATCTAGAGGGTTAAAACTATGTTGGAAAGCATTCCAAAAGAGTTCCCAAAGAGGGGGTATAGTGCGTGTTTGATTTGTGGAAAAAAAAATTTGGCTGAAAATCAGCCATTTTTGGCTTGGCCGGGTATTAGATTTTTTGACGTTTTCAAGTTTTACAAAAAATCACTTAATTCTCCTACTTCTACATCTAGAGGGTTAAAACTATGTTGGAAAGCATCCCAAAAGAGTTCCCAAAGAGGGGGTATAGTGCATGTTTGATTTGTGGAAAAAAGTTTTTTGGCTAAAAATCAGCCATTTTTGGCTTGGCTGGGTATTAGATTTTTTGACGATTTCAGGTTTTGTGAAAAATCATTTAATTCTCCTACTTCTACATCTAGAGGGTTAAAACTATGTTGGAAAGCATCCCAAAAGAGTTCCCAAAGAGGGGGTATTGTGCATGTTTGATTTGTGGAAAAAAAATTTTGGCTGAAAATCAGCCATTTTTGGCTTGGCCGGGTATTAGATTTTTTGACGTTTTCAGGTTTTGCGAAAAATCACTTAATTCTCCTACTTCTACATCTAGAGGGTTGAAACTATGTTGGAAAGCATCCCAAAAGAGTTCCCAAAGAGGGGGTATAGTGCCTGTTTGATTTGTGGAAAAATAAATTTTGGATGAAAATCATCCATTTTTGGCTTGGCCGGGTATTAGATTTTTTCACGTTTTCAGGTTTTGCGAAAAATCACTGAATTCTCCTACTTCTACATCTAGAGGGTTAAAACTATGTTGGAAAGCATCCCAAAAGAGTTCCCAAAGAGGGGGTATAGTGCATGTTTGATTTGGGGAAAAAAGTTTTTTGGCTAAAAAATCAGCCTTTTTTGGCTTGGCCGTGTATTAGATTTTTTGACGTTTTCAGGTTTTGCGAAAAATCACTTAATTCTCCTACTTCTACATCTAGAGGGTTAAAACTGTGTTGGAAAGCATCCCAAAAGAGTTCCCAAAGATGGGGTATAGTGCGTGTTTGATTTGTGGAAATAAAAATTTTGACTGAAAATCAGCCATTTTTGGCTTGGCCGGGTATTAGATTTTTTGACGTTTTCAGGTTTTGCGAAAAATCACTTAAATCTCCTACTTCTACATCTAGGGGGTTAAAACTATGTTGGAAAGCATCCCAAAAGAGTTCCCAAAGAGGGGGTATAGTGCATGTTTGATTTGTGGAAAAAAATTTTTGGCTTATAATCAGCCATTTTTCGCTTGGCCGGGTATTAGATTTTTTGACGTTTTCAGATTTTGCGAAAAATCACTTAATTCTCCTACTTCTACATCTAGAGGGTTAAAACTATGTTGGAAAGCATCCCAAAAGAGTTCCCAAAGAGGGGGTATAGTGCGTGTTTGATTTGTGGAAAAAAAAATTTTGGCTGAAAATCAGCCATTTTTGGCTTGGCCGGGTATTAGATTTTTTGACGTTTTCAGGTTTTGCGAAAAATCACTTAATTCTCCTACTTCTACATCTAGAGGGTTAAAACTATGTTGGAAAGCATCCCAAAAGAGTTTCCAAGGAGGGGGTATAGTGTGTGTTTGATTTGTGGAAAAAAAAATTTTGGATGAAAATCAGCCAATTTTGGCTTGGCCGGGTATTAGATTTTTTGACGTTTTCAGGTTTTGCAAAAAATCACTTAATTCTCCTACTTCTACATCTAGGGGGTTAAAACTATGTTGGAAAGCATCCCAAAAGAGTTCCAAAGAGGGGGTATAGTGCGTGTTTGATTTGTGGAAAAAAAATTTTGGCTGAAAATCAGCCATTTTTGGCTTGGCTGGGTATTAGATTTTTTGACGTTTTCATGTTTTGCGAAAAATCACTTAATTCTCCTACTTCTCCATCTAGAGGGTTAAAACTATGTTGGAAAGCATCCCAAAAGAGTTCCCAAAGAGGGGGTATAGTGCGTGTTTGATTTGTGGAAAAAAAAAATTGGCTGAAAATCAGCCATTTTTGGCTTGGCCGGGTATTAGATTTTTTGACGTTTTCAGGTTTTGCGAAAAATCATTTAAATCTCCTACTTCTACATCTAGAGGGTTAAAACTATGTTGGAAAGCATCCCAAAAGAGTTCCCAAAGAGGGGGTATTGTGCATGTTTGATTTGTGGAAAAAAAAAATTTGGCTGAAAATCAGCCATTTTTGGCTTGGCCGGGTATTAGATTTTTTGACGTTTTCAGGTTTTGCCAAAAATCACTTAATTCTCCTACTTCTACATCTAGATGGTTGAAACTATGTTGGAAAGCATCCCAAAAGAGTTCCCAAAGAGGGGGTATAGTGCCTGTTTGATTTGTGGAAAAATAAATTTTGGATGAAAATCATCCATTTTTGGCTTGGCCGGGTATTAGATTTTTTCACGTTTTCAGGTTTTGCGAAAAATCACTGAATTCTCCTACTTCTACATCTAGAGGGTTAAAACTATGTTGGAAAGCATCCCAAAAGAGTTCCCAAAGAGGGGGTATAGTGCATGTTTGATTTGGGGAAAAAAGTTTTTTGGCTAAAAAATCAGCCTTTTTTGGCTTGGCCGTGTATTAGATTTTTTGACGTTTTCAGGTTTTGCGAAAAATCACTTAATTCTCCTACTTCTACATCTAGAGGGTTAAAACTGTGTTGGAAAGCATCCCAAAAGAGTTCCCAAAGATGGGGTATAGTGCGTGTTTGATTTGTGGAAAAAAAAATTTTGACTGAAAATCAGCCATTTTTGGCTTGGCCGGGTATTAGATTTTTTGACGTTTTCAGGTTTTTGCGAAAAATCACTTAATTCTCCTACTTTCACATCTAGAGGGTTAAAACTATGTTGGAAAGCATCCCAAAAGAGTTCCCAAAGAGGGGGTATAGTGCCTGTTTGATTTGTGGAACAATAAATTTTGGATGAAAATCATCCATTTTTGGCTTGGCCGGGTATTAGATTTTTTCACGTTTTCAGGTTTTGCGAAAAATCACTGAATTCTCCTACTTCTACATCTAGAGGGTTAAAACTATGTTGGAAAGCATCCCAAAAGAGTTCCCAAAGAGTGGGTATAGTGCGTGTTTGATTTGTGGGAAAAAAAAAATTTGGCTTATAATCAGCCATTTTTCGCTTGGCAGGGAATTAGATTTTTTGACGTTTTCAGGTTTTGCGAAAAATCACTTAATTCTCCTACTTCTACATCTAGAGGGTTAAAACTATGTTGGAAAGCATTCCAAAAGAGTTCCCAAAGAGGGGGTATAGTGCCTGTTTGATTTGTGGAAAAAAAAATTTTGGCTGAAATCTGCCAATTTTGGCTTGGCCGGGTATCAGATTTTTTGATGTTTTCAGGTTTTGCGATAAATCACTTAATTCCCCTACTTCTACATCTAGAGGGTTAAAACTATGTTGGAAAGCATCCCAAAAGAGTTCCCAAAGAGGGGGTATAGTGCATGTTTGATTTGTGGAAAAAAGTTTTTTGGCTAAAAATCAGCCATTTTTGGCTTGGCCGTGTATTAGATTTTTTGACGTTTTCAGGTTTTGCGAAAAATCACTTAATTCTCCTACTTCTACATCTAGAGGGTTAAAACTATGTTGGAAAGCATCCCAAAAGAGTTCCCAAAGAGGGGGTATAGTGCGTGTTTGATTTGTGGAAAAAAAATTTTGGCTGAAAATCAGCCATTTTTCGCTTGGCCGGGTATTAGATTTTTTGACGTTTTCAGGTTTTGCGAAAAATCACTTAATTCTCCTACTTCTACATCTAGAGGGTTAAAACTATGTTGGAAAGCATCCCAAAAGAGTTCCCAAAGAGGGGGTATAGTGCGTGTTTGATTTGTGGAAAAAAAAATTTTGCCTGAAAATGAGCCATTTTTGGCTTGGCCGGGTATTAGATTTTTTGACGTTTTCAGGTTTTGCGAAAAATCACTGAATTCTCCTACTTCTACATCTAGAGGGTTAAAACTATGTTGGAAAGCATCCCAAAAGAGTTCCCAAAGAGGGGGTATAGTGCGTGTTTGATTTGTGGGAAAAGAAATTTTGGCTGAAAATCAGCCATTTTTGGCTTGGCCGGGTATTAGATTTTTTCACGTTTTCAGGTTTTGCGAAAAATCACTGAATTCTCCTACTTCTACATCTAGAGGGTTAAAACTATGTTGGAAAGCATCCCAAAAGAGTTCCCAAAGAGGGGGTATAGTGCGTGTTTGATTTGTGGAAAAAAAAATTTTGGCTGAAAATCAGCCATTTTTCGCTTGGCCGGGTATTAGATCTTTTGACGTTTTCAGGTTTTGCGAAAAATCACTTAATTCTCCTACTTCTACATCTAGAGGGTTAAAACTATGTTGGAAAGCATTCCAAAAGAGTTCCCAAAGAGGGGGTATAGTGCGTGTTTGATTTGTGGAAAAAAAAAATTTGGCTGAAAATCAGCCATTTTTGGCTTGGCCGGGTATTAGATTTTTTGACGTTTTCAGGTTTTGCAAAAAATCACTTAATTCTCCTACTTCTACATCTAGAGGGTTAAAACTATGTTGGAAAGCATCCCAAAAGAGTTCCCAAAGAGGGGGTATAGTGCATGTTTGATTTGTGGAAAAAAGTTTTTTGGCTAAAAATCAGCCATTTTTGGCTTGGCCGGGTATTAGATTTTTTGACGATTTCAGGTTTTGCGAAAAATCATTTAATTCTCCTACTTCTACATCTAGAGGGTTAAAACTATGTTGGAAAGCATCCCAAAAGAGTTCCCAAAGAGGGGGTATTGTGCATGGTTGATTTGTGGAAAAAAAATTTTGGCTGAAAATCAGCCATTTTTGGCTTGGCCGGGTATTAGATTTTTTGACGTTTTCAGGTTTTGCGAAAAATCACTTAATTCTCCTACTTCTACATCTAGAGGGTTGAAACTATGTTGGAAAGCATCCCAAAAGAGTTCCCAAAGAGGGGGTATAGTGCCTGTTTGATTTGTGGAAAAATAAATTTTGGATGAAAATCATCCATTTTTGGCTTGGCCGGGTATTAGATTTTTTCACGTTTTCAGGTTTTGCGAAAAATCACTGAATTCTCCTACTTCTACATCTAGAGGGTTAAAACTATGTTGGAAAGCATCCCAAAAGAGTTCCCAAAGAGGGGGTATAGTGCATGTTTGATTTGGGGAAAAAAGTTTTTTGGCTAAAAAATCAGCCTTTTTTGGCTTGGCCGTGTATTAGATTTTTTGACGTTTTCAGGTTTTGCGAAAAATCACTTAATTCTCCTACTTCTACATCTAGAGGGTTAAAACTGTGTTGGAAAGCATCCCAAAAGAGTTCCCAAAGATGGGGTATAGTGCGTGTTTGATTTGTGGAAATAAAAATTTTGACTGAAAATCAGCCATTTTTGGCTTGGCCGGGTATTAGATTTTTTCACGTTTTCAGGTTTTGCGAAAAATCACTGAATTCTCCTACTTCTACATCTAGAGGGTTAAAACTATGTTGGAAAGCATCCCAAAAGAGTTCCCAAAGAGGGGGTATAGTGCGTGTTTGATTTGTGGAAAAAAAAATTTTGGCTGAAAATCAGCCATTTTTCGCTTGGCCGGGTATTAGATTTTTTGACGTTTTCAGGTTTTGCAAAAAATCACTTAATTCTCCTACTTCTACATCTAGAGGGTTAAAACTATGTTGGAAAGCATCCCAAAAGAGTTCCCAAAGAGGGGGTATAGTGCATGTTTGATTTGTGGAAAAAAGTTTTTTGGCTAAAAGTCAGCCATTTTTGGCTTGGCCGGGTATTAGATTTTTTGACGATTTCAGGTTTTGCGAAAAATCATTTAATTCTCCTACTTCTACATCTAGAGGGTTAAAACTATGTTGGAAAGCATCCCAAAAGAGTTCCCAAAGAGGGGGTATAGTGCATGTTTGATTTGGGGAAAAAAGTTTTTTGGCTAAAAAATCAGCCTTTTTTGGCTTGGCCGGGTATTAGATTTTTTGACGTTTTCAGGTTTTGCGAAAAATCACTTAATTCTCCTACTTCTACATCTAGAGGGTTAAAACTGTGTTGGAAAGCATCCCAAAAGAGTTCCCAAAGATGGGGTATAGTGCGTGTTTGATTTGTGGAAATAAAAATTTTGACTGAAAATCAGCCATTTTTGGCTTGGCCGGGTATTAGATTTTTTCACGTTTTCAGGTTTTGCGAAAAATCACTTAATTCTCCTACTTCTACATCTAGAGGGTTAAAACTATGTTGGAAAGCATCCCAAAAGAGTTCCCAAAGAGGGGGTATAGTGCGTGTTTGATTTGTGGAAAAATAATTTTTGCCTGAAAATCAGCCATTTTTGGCTTGGCCGGGTATTAGATTTTTTGACATTTTCATGTTTTGCGAAAAATCACTTAATTCTCCTACTTCTACATCTAGAGGGTTAAAACTATGTTGGAAAGCATCCCAAAAGAGTTCCCAAAGAGGGGGTATAGTGCGTGTTTGATTTGTGGAAAAAAAAATTTTGGCTGAAAATCAGCCATTTTTGGCTTGGCCGGGTATGAGATTTTTTGTCGTTTTCAGGTTTTGCGAAAAATCACTTAATTCTCCTACTTCTACATCTAGAGGGTTAAAACTATGTTGGAAAGCATCCCAAAAGAGTTTCCAAGGAGGGGGTATAGTGTGTGTTTGATTTGTGGAAAAAAAAATTTTGGATGAAAATCAGCCAATTTTGGCTTGGCCGGGTATTAGATTTTTTGACGTTTTCAGGTTTTGCGAAAAATCACTTAATTCTCCTACTTCTACATCTAGGGGGTTAAAACTATGTTGGAAAGCATCCCAAAAGAGTTCCAAAGAGGGGGTATAGTGCGTGTTTGATTTGTGGAAAAAAAATTTTGGCTGAAAATCAGCCATTTTTGGCTTGGCTGGGTATTAGATTTTTTGACGTTTTCATGTTTTGCGAAAAATCACTTAATTCTCCTACTTCTACATCTAGAGGTTTAAAACTATGTTGGAAAGCATCCCAAAAGAGTTCCCAAAGAGGGGGTATAGCGCGTGTTTGATTTGTGGAAAAAAAAAATTGGCTGAAAATCAGCCATTTTTGGCTTGGCCGGGTATTAGATTTTTTGACGTTTTCAGGTTTTGCGAAAAATCATTTAATTCTCCTACTTCTAAATCTAGAGGGTTAAAACTATGTTGGAAAGCATCCCAAAAGAGTTCCCAAAGAGGGGGTATAGTGCGTGTTTGATTTGTGGAAAAAAAAATTTTGGCTGAAAATCAGCCATTTTTCGCTTGGCCGGGTATTAGATTTTTTGACGTTTTCAGGTTTTGCAAAAAATCACTTAATTCTCCTACTTCTACATCTAGAGGGTTAAAACTATGTTGGAAAGCATCCCAAAAGAGTTCCCAAAGAGGGGGTATAGTGCATGTTTGATTTGTGGAAAAAAGTTTTTTGGCTAAAAATCAGCCATTTTTGGCTTGGCCAGGTATTAGATTTTTTGACGATTTCAGGTTTTGCGAAAAATCATTTAATTCTCCTACTTCTACATCTAGAGGGTTAAAACTATGTTGGAAAGCATCCCAAAAGAGTTCCCAAAGAGGGGGTATAGTGCATGTTTGATTTGGGGAAAAAAGTTTTTTGGCTAAAAAATCAGCCTTTTTTGGCTTGGCCGTGTATTAGATTTTTTGACGTTTTCAGGTTTTGCGAAAAATCACTTAATTCTCCTACTTCTACATCTAGAGGGTTAAAACTGTGTTGGAAAGCATCCCAAAAGAGTTCCCAAAGATGGGGTATAGTGCGTGTTTGATTTGTGGAAATAAAAATTTTGACTGAAAATCAGCCATTTTTGGCTTGGCCGGGTATTAGATTTTTTGACGTTTTCAGGTTTTGCGAAAAATCACTTAAATCTCCTACTTCTACATCTAGGGGGAAAACTATGTTGGAAAGCATCCCAAAAGAGTTCCCAAAGAGGGGGTATAGTGCATGTTTGATTTGTGGAAAAAAAATTTTGGCTTATAATCAGCCATTTCTCGCTTGGCCGGGTATTAGATTTTTTGACGTTTTCAGATTTTGCGAAAAATCACTTAATTCTCCTACTTCTACATCTAGAGGGTTAAAACTATGTTGGAAAGCATCCCAAAAGAGTTCCCAAAGATAGGGTATAGTGCGTGTTTGATTTGTGGAAAAAAAAATTTTGGCTGAAAATCAGCCATTTTTGGCTTGGCCGGGTATTAGATTTTTTGACGTTTTCAGGTTTTGCGAAAAATCACTTAATTCTCCTACTTCTACATCTAGAGGGTTAAAACTATGTTGGAAAGCATCCCAAAAGAGTTTCCAAGGAGGGGGTATAGTGTGTGTTTGATTTGTGGAAAAAAAAATTTTGGATGAAAATCAGCCAATTTTGGCTTGGCCGGGTATTAGATTTTTTGACGTTTTCAGGTTTTGCAAAAAATCACTTAATTCTCCTACTTCTACATCTAGAGGGTTAAAACTGTGTTGGAAAGCATCCCAAAAGAGTTCCCAAAGATGGGGTATAGTGCGTGTTTGATTTGTGGAAAAAAAAATTTTGACTGAAAATCAGCCATTTTTGGCTTGGCCGGGTATTAGATTTTTTGACGTTTTCAGGTTTTGCGAAAAATCACTTAATTCTCCTACTTTCACATCTAGAGGGTTAAAACTATGTTGGAAAGCATCCCAAAAGAGTTCCCAAAGAGGGGGTATAGTGCCTGTTTGATTTGTGGAAAAATAAATTTTGGATGAAAATCATCCATTTTTGGCTTGGCCGGGTATTAGATTTTTTCACGTTTTCAGGTTTTGCGAAAAATCACTGAATTCTCCTACTTCTACATCTAGAGGGTTAAAACTATGTTGGAAAGCATCCCAAAAGAGTTCCCAAAGAGGGGGTATAGTGCGTGTTTGATTTGTGGAAAAATAATTTTTGCCTGAAAATCAGCCATTTTTGGCTTGGCCGGGTATTAGATTTTTTGACATTTTCATGTTTTGCGAAAAATCACTTAATTCTCCTACTTCTACATCTAGAGGGTTAAAACTATGTTGGAAAGCATCCCAAAAGAGTTCCCAAAGAGGGGGTATAGTGCGTGTTTGATTTGTGGAAAAAAAAATTTTGGCTGAAAATCAGCCATTTTTGGCTTGGCCGGGTATGAGATTTTTTGTCGTTTTCAGGTTTTGCGAAAAATCACTTAATTCTCCTACTTCTACATCTAGAGGGTTAAAACTATGTTGGAAAGCATCCCAAAAGAGTTTCCAAGGAGGGGGTATAGTGTGTGTTTGATTTGTGGAAAAAAAAATTTTGGATGAAAATCAGCCAATTTTGGCTTGGCCGGGTATTAGATTTTTTGACATTTTCAGGTTTTGCGAAAAATCACTTAATTCTCCTACTTCTACATCTAGGGGGTTAAAACTATGTTGGAAAGCATCCCAAAAGAGTTCCAAAGAGGGGGTATAGTGCGTGTTTGATTTGTGGAAAAAAAATTTTGGCTGAAAATCAGCCATTTTTGGCTTGGCTGGGTATTAGATTTTTTGACGTTTTCATGTTTTGCGAAAAAAAAATCACTTAATTCTCCTACTTCTACATCTAGAGGTTTAAAACTATGTTGGAAAGCATCCCAAAAGAGTTCCCAAAGAGGGGGTATAGCGCGTGTTTGATTTGTGGAAAAAAAAAATTGGCTGAAAATCAGCCATTTTTGGCTTGGCCGGGTATTAGATTTTTTGACGTTTTCAGGTTTTGCGAAAAATCATTTAATTCTCCTACTTCTACATCTAGAGGGTTAAAACTATGTTGCAAAGCATCCCAAAAGAGTTCCCAAAGAGGGGGTATTGTGCATGTTTGATTTGTGGAAAAAAAAAATTTGGCTGAAAATCAGCCATTTTTGGCTTGGCCGGGTATTAGATTTTTTGACGTTTTCAGGTTTTGCCAAAAATCACTTAATTCTCCTACTTCTACATCTAGAGGGTTGAAACTATGTTGGAAAGCATCCCAAAAGAGTTCCCAAAGAGGGGGTATAGTGCCTGTTTGATTTGTGGAAAAATAAATTTTGGATGAAAATCATCCATTTTTGGCTTGGTTGGGTATTAGATTTTTTCACGTTTTCAGGTTTTGCGAAAAATCACTGAATTCTCCTACTTCTACATCTAGAGGGTTAAAACTATGTTGGAAAGCATCCCAAAAGAGTTCCCAAAGAGGGGGTATAGTGCATGTTTGATTTGGGGAAAAAAGTTTTTTGGCTAAAAAATCAGCCTTTTTTGGCTTGGCCGTGTATTAGATTTTTTGACGTTTTCAGGTTTTGCGAAAAATCACTTAATTCTCCTACTTCTACATCTAGAGGGTTAAAACTGTGTTGGAAAGCATCCCAAAAGAGTTCCCAAAGATGGGGTATAGTGCGTGTTTGATTTGTGGAAAAAAAAATTTTGACTGAAAATCAGCCATTTTTGGCTTGGCCGGGTATTAGATTTTTTGACGTTTTCAGGTTTTGCGAAAAATCACTTAATTCTCCTACTTTCACATCTAGAAGGTTAAAACTATGTTGGAAAGCATCCCAAAAGAGTTCCCAAAGAGGGGGTATAGTGCCTGTTTGATTTGTGGAAAAATAAATTTTGGATGAAAATCATCCATTTTTGGCTTGGCCGGGTATTAGATTTTTTCACGTTTTCAGGTTTTGCGAAAAATCACTGAATTCTCCTACTTCTACATCTAGAGGGTTAAAACTATGTTGGAAAGCATCCCAAAAGAGTTCCCAAAGAGGGGGTATAGTGCGTGTTTGATTTGTGGAAAAATAATTTTTGCCTGAAAATCAGCCATTTTTGGCTTGGCCGGGTATTAGATTTTTTGACATTTTCATGTTTTGCGAAAAATCACTTAATTCTCCTACTTCTACATCTAGAGGGTTAAAACTATGTTGGAAAGCATCCCAAAAGAGTTTCCAAGGAGGGGGTATAGTGTGTGTTTGATTTGTGGAAAAAAAATTTTTGGATGAAAATCAGCCAATTTTGGCTTGGCCGGGTATTAGATTTTTTGACGTTTTCAGGTTTTGTAAAAAATCACTTAAATCTCCTACTTCTACATCTAGGGGGTTAAAACTATGTTGGAAAGCATCCCAAAAGAGTTCCCAAAGAGGGGGTATAGTGCATGTTTGATTTGTGGAAAAAAATTTTTGGCTTATAATCAGCCATTTTTCGCTTGGCCGGGTATTAGATTTTTTGAAGTTTTCAGATTTTGCGAAAAATCACTTAATTCTCCTACTTCTACATCTAGAGGGTTAAAACTATGTTGGAAAGCATCCCAAAAGAGTTCCCAAAGATGGGGTATAGTGCGTGTTTGATTTGTGGAAAAAAAATTTTGGCTGAAAATCAGCCATTTTTGGCTTGGCCGGCTGTTAGATTTTTTGACGTTTTCACGTTTTGCGAAAAATCACTTAATTCTCCTACTTCTACATCTAGAGGGTTAAAACTATGTTGGAAAGCATTCCAAAAGAGTTCCCAAAGAGGGGGTATAGTGCATGTTTGATTTGTGGAAAAAAAAATTTTGGCTGAAAATCAGCCATTTTTCGCTTGGCCGGGTATTAGATTTGTTGACGTTTTCAGGTTTTGCGAAAAATCACTTAATTCCCCTACTTCTACATCTAGAGGGTTAAAACTATGTTGGAAAGCATCCCAAAAGAGTTCCCAAAGAGGGGGTATAGTGCGTGTTTGATTTGTGGGAAAAAAAATTTTGGCTGAAAATCAGCCTTTTTTGGTTTGGCCGGGTATTAGATTTTTTGACGTTTTCAGGTTTTGCGAAAAATCACTTAATTCTCCTACTTCTACATCTAGAGGGTTAAAACTATGTTGGAAAGCATCCCAAAAGAGTTCCCAAAGAGGGGGTATAGTGCGTGTTTGATTTGTGGAAAAAAAAAATTGGCTGAAAATCAGCCATTTTTGGCTTGGCCGGGTATTAGATTTTTTGACGTTTTCAGGTTTTGCGAAAAATCATTTAATTCTCCTACTTCTACATCTAGAGGGTTAAAACTATGTTGGAAAGCATCCCAAAAGAGTTCCCAAAGAGGGGGTATTGTGCATGTTTGATTTGTGGAAAAAAAAAATTTGGCTGAAAATCAGCCATTTTTGGCTTGGCCGGGTATTAGATTTTTTGACGTTTTCAGGTTTTGCCAAAAATCACTTAATTCTCCTACTTCTACATCTAGAGGGTTGAAACTATGTTGGAAAGCATCCCAAAAGAGTTCCCAAAGAGGGGGTATAGTGCCTGTTTGATTTGTGGAAAAATAAATTTTGGATGAAAATCATCCATTTTTGGCTTGGCCGGGTATTAGATTTTTTCACGTTTTCAGGTTTTGCGAAAAATCACTGAATTCTCCTACTTCTACATCTAGAGGGTTAAAACTATGTTGGAAAGCATCCCAAAAGAGTTCCCAAAGAGGGGGTATAGTGCATGTTTGATTTGGGGAAAAAAGTTTTTTGGCTAAAAAATCAGCCTTTTTTGGCTTGGCCGTGTATTAGATTTTTTGACGTTTTCAGGTTTTGCGAAAAATCACTTAATTCTCCTACTTCTACATCTAGAGGGTTAAAACTGTGTTGGAAAGCATCCCAAAAGAGTTCCCAAAGATGGGGTATAGTGCGTGTTTAATTTGTGGAAAAAAAAAATTTGACTGAAAATCAGCCATTTTTGGCTTGGCCGGGTATTAGATTTTTTGACGTTTTCAGGTTTTGCGAAAAATCACTTAATTCTCCTACTTTCACATCTAGAGGGTTAAAACTATGTTGGAAAGCATCCCAAAAGAGTTCCCAAAGAGGGGGTATAGTGCCTGTTTGATTTGTGGAAAAATAAATTTTGGATGAAAATCATCCATTTTTGGCTTGGCCGGGTATTAGATTTTTTCACGTTTTCAGGTTTTGCGAAAAATCACTGAATTCTCCTACTTCTACATCTAGAGGGTTAAAACTATGTTGGAAAGCATCCCAAAAGAGTTCCCAAAGAGGGGGTATAGTGCGTGTTTGATTTGTGGAAAAATAATTTTTGCCTGAAAATCAGCCATTTTTGGCTTGGCCGGGTATTAGATTTTTTGACATTTTCATGTTTTGCGAAAAATCACTTAATTCTCCTACTTCTACATCTAGAGGGTTAAAACTATGTTGGAAAGCATCCCAAAAGAGTTTCCAAGGAGGGGGTATAGTGTGTGTTTGATTTGTGGAAAAAAAAAATTTGGATGAAAATCAGCCAATTTTGGCTTGGCCGGGTATTAGATTTTTTGACGTTTTCAGGTTTTGTGAAAAATCACTTAAATCTCCTACTTCTACATCTAGGGGGTTAAAACTATGTTGGAAAGCATCCCAAAAGAGTTCCCAAAGAGGGGGTATAGTGCGTGTTTGATTTGTGGAAAAAAAATTTTGGCTTATAATCAGCCATTTTTCGCTTGGCCGGGTATTAGATTTTTTGAAGTTTTCAGATTTTGCGAAAAATCACTTAATTCTCCTACTTCTACATCTAGAGGGTTAAAACTATGTTGGAAAGCATCCCAAAAGAGTTTCCAAGGAGGGGGTATAGTGTGTGTTTGATTTGTGGAAAAAAAAATTTTGGATGAAAATCAGCCAATTTTGGCTTGGCCGGGTATTAGATTTTTTGACGTTTTCAGGTTTTGCAAAAAATCACTTAATTCTCCTACTTCTACATCTAGGGGGTTAAAACTATGTTGGAAAGCATCCCAAAAGAGTTCCAAAGAGGGGGTATAGTGCGTGTTTGATTTGTGGAAAAAAAATTTTGGCTGAAAATCAGCCATTTTTGGCTTGGCTGGGTATTAGATTTTTTGACGTTTTCATGTTTTGCGAAAAATCACTTAATTCTCCTACTTCTACATCTAGAGGGTTAAAACTATGTTGGAAAGCATCCCAAAAGAGTTCCCAAAGAGGGGGTATAGTGCGTGTTTGATTTGTGGAAAAAAAAAATTGGCTGAAAATCAGCCATTTTTGGCTTGGCCGGGTATTAGATTTTTTGACGTTTTCAGGTTTTGCGAAAAATCACTTAATTCTCCTACTTTCACATCTAGAGGGTTAAAACTATGTTGGAAAGCATCCCAAAAGAGTTCCCAAAGAGGGGGTATAGTGCCTGTTTGATTTGTGGAAAAATAAATTTTGGATGAAAATCATCCATTTTTGGCTTGGCCGGGTATTAGATTTTTTCACGTTTTCAGGTTTTGCGAAAAATCACTGAATTCTCCTACTTCTACATCTAGAGGGTTAAAACTATGTTGGAAAGCATCCCAAAAGAGTTCCCAAAGAGGGGGTATAGTGCATGTTTGATTTGGGGAAAAAAGTTTTTTGGCTAAAAAATCAGCCTTTTTTGGCTTGGCCGCGTATTAGATTTTTTGACGTTTTCAGGTTTTGCGAAAAATCACTTAATTCTCCTACTTCTACATCTAGAGGGTTAAAACTGTGTTGGAAAGCATCCCAAAAGAGTTCCCAAAGATGGGGTATAGTGCGTGTTTAATTTGTGGAAAAAAAAAATTTGACTGAAAATCAGCCATTTTTGGCTTGGCCGGGTATTAGATTTTTTGACGTTTTCAGGTTTTGCGAAAAATCACTTAATTCTCCTACTTTCACATCTAGAGGGTTAAAACTATGTTGGAAAGCATCCCAAAAGAGTTCCCAAAGAGGGGGTATAGTGCCTGTTTGATTTGTGGAAAAATAAATTTTGGATGAAAATCATCCATTTTTGGCTTGGCCGGGTATTAGATTTTTTCACGTTTTCAGGTTTTGCGAAAAATCATTGAATTCTCCTACTTCTACATCTAGAGGGTTAAAACTATGTTGGAAAGCATCCCAAAAGAGTTCCCAAAGAGGGGGTATAGTGCGTGTTTGATTTGTGGAAAAATAATTTTTGCCTGAAAATCAGCCATTTTTGGCTTGGCCGGGTATTAGATTTTTTGACATTTTCATGTTTTGCGAAAAATCACTTAATTCTCCTACTTCTACATCTAGAGGGTTAAAACTGTGTTGGAAAGCATCCCAAAAGAGTTCCCAAAGATGGGGTATAGTGCGTGTTTAATTTGTGGAAAAAAAAAATTTGACTGAAAATCAGCCATTTTTGGCTTGGCCGGGTATTAGATTTTTTGACGTTTTCAGGTTTTGCGAAAAATCACTTAATTCTCCTACTTTCACATCTAGAGGGTTAAAACTATGTTGGAAAGCATCCCAAAAGAGTTCCCAAAGAGGGGGTATAGTGCCTGTTTGATTTGTGGAAAAATAAATTTTGGATGAAAATCATCCATTTTTGGCTTGGCCGGGTATTAGATTTTTTCACGTTTTCAGGTTTTGCGAAAAATCACTGAATTCTCCTACTTCTACATCTAGAGGGTTAAAACTATGTTGGAAAGCATCCCAAAAGAGTTCCCAAAGAGGGGGTATAGTGCGTGTTTGATTTGTGGAAAAATAATTTTTGCCTGAAAATCAGCCATTTTTGGCTTGGCCGGGTATTAGATTTTTTGACATTTTCATGTTTTGCGAAAAATCACTTAATTCTCCTACTTCTACATCTAGAGGGTTAAAACTATGTTGGAAAGCATCCCAAAAGAGTTTCCAAGGAGGGGGTATAGTGTGTGTTTGATTTGTGGAAAAAAAAATTTTGGATGAAAATCAGCCAATTTTGGCTTGGCCGGGTATTAGATTTTTTGACGTTTTCAGGTTTTGTGAAAAATCACTTAAATCTCCTACTTCTACATCTAGGGGGTTAAAACTATGTTGGAAAGCATCCCAAAAGAGTTCCCAAAGAGGGGGTATAGTGCGTGTTTGATTTGTGGAAAAAAAATTTTGGCTTATAATCAGCCATTTTTCGCTTGGCCGGGTATTAGATTTTTTGAAGTTTTCAGATTTTGCGAAAAATCACTTAATTCTCCTACTTCTACATCTAGAGGGTTAAAACTATGTTGGAAAGCATCCCAA